>NW_028270188.1:4365619-4700932 GCF_037043375.1 Chiloscyllium plagiosum | reverse complement strand
TTTAAAACAGATCGAGAAGATTTGTTTTATCTCAAAATGTGGAAACTTTGACACGTTATTAAAGCAGAGGTATAGAATATTTTAAAGGCAAAAATAAATAGTTATTGTTGAGAGAGGGATGGTGAAAGGTTTTAAAGGTAGGCCGGAATGTGGATTTAAAGTTACAATTAATGAGACATACTCATGTTGAATATCGAACTCATCCCTGTTTGTATGGGATGTGGCAGTTTGATTAAACTGCCAAATTGGAGTTTCAATTTAAAGATTCAACTAACAATTTTATAATGCTGAAGTCCTCCATCTTCAGAGCTTTTTCAATGGTTGAATTTTTCAAGTGTTTGTTTAAAATCACTTAATTTGTGCTGTAACACCAAGTGCAGATATGGAAACTGTGACATTTCCAAGGCAGAAGAGAGTCCAGTAATGAATACAGTGATCACAAAGAAAGTTTTAGTCCAATGTGTGACTTAATTCAGATTCATCTAGAACACAACAATGTGAAAGAAAGTTAGTGCCACTTCCTGTAAGTTCTATGGATGGGCTTCTGTCTGAGTAATGCCACAGCAATGCAACAAACACCAGCCTACAGCAGTCACATTAACAAAATTGCTTTAATATGCCAATAATGTTTGAATTTTTCTGAGAACTTAGAGATTTTTTTTGCTTAAAAAATACTTGCATCGTTGTGGTTCTGGTCGCCGAGCTGGGAATTGTGTTGCAGACGTTTCGTCCCCTGTCGAGGTGAGATCCTCAGTGCTTGGGAGCCTCCTGTGAAGCGCTTCTGTGATCTTTCCTCCGGCATTCGGAGGAAATGTCGGAGGAAAGATCACAGAAGTGCTTCACAGGAGCCTCCCAAGCACTGAGGATGTCACCTAGACAGGCGACGAAACGTCTGCAACACAAATTCGCAGCTCGGCGACCAGAACCACAACATTTGAGTGGGAGCAGCGGCCGAGTTGAGGTGAACCCGGGAGACTACAGCTAAGGTAAGAGTTTTTTTCAAAATTACTTACCTGTAGCGGGCATCGGTGTTTTGTTTTCTCTCTCCTTCACAGAAAGAGCGGGAGCAGCAGAGGAAGTGACGGCAAGCAGAGGGGCAGCCGAGACCCGGAAGCAGTTAGTGTAAGCTTAGCTGGGTTAGTTTTTTCCCCCTTTAAAAGCGTGAAGGAGAGGAACCCGAGGCACTACACGGGTAGTGCCTCCCACCCGCCCTCCTCCTCTAACCTAATAATAACATCTGTTGTGGCAAGCAGGTAAGTGCTGAATTTTGCTTGTATTATTTAGACACAGTTTTTGTTTAAACAGTTAGCTTTAGAGGGATGGCAGTGAAGGCAGTGCAATGTTCCTCCTGCAACATGTATGAGGTGAGGGATGCCATCGACGTCCCTGCCGATTACACTTGCAGGAAGTGCACCCATCTCCAGCTCCTCCAAGACCGTGTTAGGGAACTGGAGCTGGAGTTGGATGAACCTCGGATCATTCGGGAGGCAGAGGGGGTCATAGATCAGAGTTATAGGGAAGTAGTAACTCCAAAGATGGCAGATAGATGGGTGACAGTGAGGGGGACTGGGAGGAAGCAGCCAGTGCAGGGACCTCCTGCGGCCATTCCCCTCAAGAACAAGTATACCGTTTTGGATACTTGTGGGGGGGATGACTTACCAGGGGTAAGTAACGGGGCTCAGGTCTCTGGCACGGAGCCTGTCCCCGTTACTCAGAAGGGAAGGGTGAAAAAGAGCAGAGCAGTAGTAATTGGGGACTCGATAGTTCGTGGCACAGATAGGCAGTTTTGTGGGAACGAGAGAGACTCACGTTTGGTATGTTGCCTCCCAGGTGCAAGGGTACGTGATGTCTCTGATCGTGTTTTCCGGGTCCTGGAGGGGGAGGGGGAGCAACCTGAAGTCGTGGTCCACATTGGCACCAACGACATAGGTAGGAGGAGTGCTGAGGATGTTAGACAGGCTTTCAGGGAGCTAGGTTGGAAGCTTGGAGTTAGAACAAACAGAGTTGTTGTCTCTGGTTTGTTACCCGTGCCACGTGATAGAGATTCGAGGAATAGGGAGAGAGAACAATTAAATGCGTGGCTTCAGGGATGGTGCAGGAGGGAGGGGTTCCAGTTTTTGGATAACTGGGGTTCTTTCTGGGGACGGTGGGACCTCTATAAACAGGATGGTCTACACCTGAACCTGAGGGGAACCAGTATCCTTGGGGGGAGGTTTGCTAGTGCTCTTGGGGGGGGGTTTAAACTAACTCGGCAGGGGCATGGGAACCCAGATTGTAGCTTCAGGGTGCAGGGCCTGGAGTGTAGGGAGGTGAGGAACATGGCATCAATTTCCAAGGAGGGTGCCTGTAAACAGGGAAGTGGCTTGAAGTGTGTATACTTCAATGCAAGAAGTATACGAAATAAGGTAGGTGAACTTGCAGCGTTGGTTGGTACCTGGGACTTCGATGTTGTGGCTATTACGGAGACATGGCTAGAACAGGGACAGGATTGGCTGTTGCAGGTTCCGGGATTTAAATGTTTTAGTAGGGTCAGAGGTGGGGGTAAAAGAGGGGGAGGTGTGGCATTGCTTGTCAGAGATAGTATTACAGCGGTGGAAAGGACGATGGATGAGGACTTGCCATCTGAGGTAGTTTGGGCTGAGGTTAGGAATAGGAAAGGTGAGGTCACCCTGTTAGGAGTCTTTTACAGGCATCCTAATAGTCCTAGAATCATTGAAGAAAGGATTGGGAAGGTGATTCAGGAGATGAGTGACAGTAATAGGGTGGTTGTTATGGGCGACTTTAACTTTCCTGATATTGATTGGGAAAGCTATAGCTCAAGTTCGTTAGATGGGTCAGTGTTTGTTCAATGTGTGCAGGAGAGTTTCCTGACACAATATGTAGACAGGCCAACAAGAGGTGAGGCCATACTGGATTTGGTTCTGGGTAACGAACCAGGCCAGGTGTTAGAATTAGAGGTAGGTGAGCACTTTGGGGATAGTGACCATAATTCGGTGATTTTTACACTCGTGATGGAGAGGGATAAGTGTGTACTACAGGGCAAGAATTATAGCTGGGGTAAGGGAAATTATGATGCGGTGAGGCATGACTTAGGATGTGTGGCTTGGAAAAGTAGACTCCAAGGCAAGAGTGTAAATGATATGTGGAACTTGTTCAAGGGGCAACTATTGAGTGTCCTTGATAATTATGTACCTGTCAGGCAGGAAGGAAAGGGTCGTGCGAGGGAGCCGTGGTTTAATAAGGAATTGGAATCCCTTGTTAAATGGAAGAGGGCGGCCTATCTCAAGATGAGACGTGAAGGTTCAATTGGGGCGATTGAGAGTTATAGGGTAGCCAGGAAGGACCTGAAGAGAGAGCTAAAAGCAGCAAGGAGGGGACATGAAAGGTCCTTAGTAGATAGGATTAGGGAAAACCCTAAGGCTTTCTATAGGTATGTTAGGAATAAAAGAATGACTAGGGTAGGAATAGGTCCAGTCAAGGATAGTAGGGGGAAGTTGCGTGTGGAGGCGGAAGAGATTGGGGAGACACTGAATGAATACTTTTCTTCAGTATTCACTCAGGAACAGGGCATTGTTGTCGATGAGAATACTGAGGCACAAATAAGTAGAATGGATGGCTTTGAGGTATGTAGAGAAGAGGTGTTGGAAATCCTGGAAAAGGTGAAAATAGATAAGTCCCCTGGGCCTGATGGCATTTATCCTAGGATTCTCTGGGAAGCAAGGGAGGAGATTGCAGAGCCATTGGCCTTGATTTTTATGTCCTCTTTGTCTACAGGAGTAGTCTCAGAAGACTGGAGGATAGCAAATGTGGTTCCCTTGTTCAAAAAGGGGAGTAGGGATAGCCCTAGTAACTATAGGCCGGTGAGTCTCACTTCTGTTGTGGGCAAAGTCTTAGAGAGAATTGTAAGGGATAGGATTTATGCACATCTGGATAGGAATAATGTGATCAAGGATAGTCAGCATGGTTTTGTGAAGGGCAAGTCGTGCCTCACAAACCTTATTGAATTCTTTGAAAAGGTGACGAAGGAGGTTGATGAGGGGAAAGCGGTAGATGTGGTATATATGGATTTTAGTAAGGCGTTTGATAAGGTTCCCCATGGTAGGCTACTGCAGAAAATACGGAGATATGGCATTGAGGGTGAGTTGGAGGTTTGGATTAGAAATTGGCTGGATGGAAGAAGACAGAGGGTAGTAGTTGATGGCAAAGTTTCTTCATGGAGTGCCGTCACTAGCGGTGTTCCGCAAGGATCTGTTTTGGGACCATTGCTGTTTGTCATTTTTATAAATGACCTGGAAGAGGGGTTAGAAGGTTGGGTGAGCAAGTTTGCGGATGATACGAAAGTCGGAGGAGTTGTTGACAGTGAGGAAGCATGTGGCAGGTTACAGCAGGATATAGAGAAGCTGCAGAGCTGGGCAGAAAGGTGGCAGATGGAATTCAATGTAGCTAAGTGCGAGGTGATTCACTTTGGGAAGAATAACAAAAAGATGGGGTACTGGGCTAATGGTCGGATACTTGGTAGTGTGGATGAGCAGAGGGATCTTGGTGTCCATGTACACAGATCTCTGAAAGTTGCCACCCAGGTAAATAGTGCGGTGAGGAAGGCATATGGCGTACTGGCTTTTATTGGTAGAGGAATTGAGTTCCGGAGTCCTGAGGTCATGATGCAGTTGTATAAGACTCTGGTACGGCCGCATCTGGAATATTGTGTGCAGTTTTGGTCGCCATACTATAGGAAGGATGTGGAGGCATTGGAACGGGTGCAGAGGAGGTTTACCAGGATGTTGCCTGGTATGGACGGAAAATCGTATGAGGAAAGACTGAGGCACTTGGGGCTGTTTTCACTAGAGAAAAGAAGGTTTAGGGGTGACTTGATTGAGGTGTACAAGATGATTAGGGGGTTAGATAGGGTCGACAGTATGAACCTTTTCCCGCGTATTGAGTCGGGTATTACAAGGGGGCATAGCTTTAAATTAAGGGGGGGTAGATATAGGACTGATGTTAGGGGTAGGTTCTTCACTCAGCGAGTCGTTAGTTCATGGAATGCCCTGCCAGTAACAATGGTGGACTCTCCCTCTTTATGGGCATTTAAGAGGGCATTGGATAGGTATATGGAGGATAGTGGGTTAGTGTAGTTTAGGTGGGCTTGGATCGGCGCAACATCGAGGGCCCAAGGGCCTGTACTGCGCTGTATTCTTCTATGTTCTATGTTCTATTAACAACGAGCACCCGAGCAACAAATCTTCTCACAAACTTTGAATAGTTGCATCAATACAAAACCTTCAAAAATGGTCAGTGGAAAATTGCTTGCCCATTCAATATTCAGACTCAATTTGTAGTCGAACATTTAGATAGCTGAACTCTGAAGAAAGGATAAAAACATTGAATGATTAGGGTTCCTATCTCCTCTGTTTCCCTCATTCTGTCTGTGGTGTCTTTCAAATCCCCTATAAAAGTTTTAAACAAAAGACCTACTGTTTTCCATTGTCCCACTACCTCCAGAAGTTGATCTACATAATAAATACAGTTGATCAAAGAATATAATACTGAATCCCTGAGCATCCAGCAATTTTATACCATCCATCAGCCAATTGTGCATACAAGACCTAGCTTAAATCGTCTACTTTCATGTCTAATTTCAGCTGCGTATACTGTGAAGAACCGGGAAATCTAATTTGTCCAGGGACAGTTGCAGAAAATAAGTTTGCTCCAGTTTGTGTATAAATGATCCTTGATTAAGAATTCAAAGACGTGAAAAGATATTGCTGGCGAGCTGTTGTTTACATTGTTCCGGGGCTTCCTTTCACAAGCATATGACAGCAGTGCAACAAACGCCTTTGTAGACCAGACCACAGCAATCGCACTGAATTTGCATCTCTAATGCTTGTCTGTTCCTACAGATTGAAGCTCTTATTTAACTAGAACAAGAGAAAGCATCCAAATAAAACCCGAAAGAACTGCGAATGCTATAAATCAGAAAGAAAAACAGAGTTGCTGGAAAAGCCATTGCTTTAAAACATCCAGATCTCTTCAGTGAAATGTTTCCCCTTCATCAGCCCGGTCCTGTACATTTTACCTCCCATTGACCTCTCCGGTCTATACTGCAAGGAAAAATTCCATCTCTCTGACATTCTCTGCCTCTCCCCTTACCTGTGCTTTGACTTTTTGCAAACCAGTTATGTAGATTTGCCAAAAAAAATCACCAACTCATGCAGTCATCCTTCTGCAGTATGAGATGTTTTAAAAAAGTAGCTGAACAAGCGCTGCAATAATGAATCCAGATCCATCAGCCATTCCAGCAGCTGGCACACAATTGTATATGCAGGCGAATGCTGATTTCAGTGACTAAACGTGTCTGTTCAATTGCAAGCCTGGTAAACCTGACAGGCTAAATGGCGATGGAGATGGAAAACCGTGCCTTCCAAATCTAAGGTGGTCTCGACAAAGTTGATACGATATGTGACCATGATTTTGCTTCATTCAGAGTACAAAAAAGTGAAAGTAAGTTGCTGGTGGGCAGGCAGTTCCGGTAAGGTAACGTACAGACCCCTCATGAAAACACAGCAGTGTAGAGATTACCTTTCCCGACCATATCGATCACACACTGCCTTCCCAATATCTACATTATTCTTCGGGTCAGAGGTTTTTTTTTCAAAACAGTTTTAGGAGAGTATATCTCGGAATCTTGAATTCAAAATTGCTTGCAAATTTGGTTTACTGATCCCTGATCATTTTAGTCTCTTAAAATGAATTTATTCAAGAAGTACGTATCCCATCACACTCCCACCCTTATCACCAGCTATAGTGTCCATCAAACCTGTGAAAGGGGTTGAAGAATAAAATCAGTATTGATTGCAGTATCCGTCTGGGTTGTAAGAAGTTTAACAAAACCAGCCGAACTCAAGAGTCTTCTTGAGAGAATCCAAGGCTACAGAATCCAGAGTCTTCAGCCATTCAAGCAGCTGGCACTCAATAGGAGCTGGAGGCAAATGCTAACGTAAGGACTTAATTTATCTTGCCTGACCAGTTACAGGCATGGCAAGGTTGATAATCCAAACTGCATAGGATAGGGATAATGTAGTTCTCCAGGATTGTTTGCAATAACGAGAAAATATGTTTGATCTTTTGTGTAATTCGTACTTCATTTGATATTATATTCTCCAAGGCAATTACTGGAGAACAAGCATTTCCAGTGAAGTTATATAGATATTTCTTTCTGCATCCAGGAACCATGTAGCAGGCTCTAGTTACCACACTCAGCTTAACCCGCAAAATATGTATTACATCCTGAAGTTGGAAGATGGTGTTCTTTCTTACACAAGACTTTTGCAGTCATAATTTTATGAATTCTGGTGAAGCCCTGCTGGTTGAACTGAGAGCTGGATTATAACGCGATGGTTGGCAGTGCCAAGGGTGGCATGGTACTGACAGTAGCTAATACAGAAGTTGCTGCCTGGTCACAAACCATTATTGAAATGGCATGATCCCAGGAGCTAACAGCAATAACAGAGTGAAGGCAGAGCGGTGACCTGTCATTTGCTGCCATTAGTGGTGGGTATTGCTTAGCCTGTACTAAAGAGATTTGCAGGCTAAAGACCACTGTGGGAATTGAGGAGCTCTATTGTTCACAACATAGACAGACATGAGCGGCTCTGAATTGGTGCCTTCATTTACCCACCACTGACAAGATAATATAATGGTGCAGAAGGGAGTTGGGCTTTGCTCCTGAACTCCACACACTTGGCCTGACTCATGAGATTCTTGGCAAGAGCTAGCTGACATGGAAAATTCAGCCCTGTATGTCGAGACAGTACCAAAGATCTTCATTGAGACATTGGAAAATTGGTAGCCTTGTCTCCATTTGGGCCTGGAGCTCTTTAGTTGAGATATTTTGAGATGTTGCAACAAGTATAAAGTATTGAAGAAATGAATTTGTTGCATCGTGTCTCCCTTTCTTTGCTACCACACTCCAGCCTCATTATCTTGTCTTGCAAACAGCCAATGAGGGTTTTGGGGTAATAAATCACCATCTACAGTAATTGTGTCTTGAACTACTTTTACAAAACTAGCTGTCAATGGCTTGAAATACTTACTCAACTTTTCAGGTTTATAATGATGATTTTATTGTGGATGTAGATGTACGCTTAAAATGACTGAATAGCACGTTTCTGACTATTTGCAGTTCACCTGACAGTCCAAAGTACAAGGTCGATTGAAAACTGTACAGTCCAAAATCTATCATGAAAAAAGTAAGTTTGAAAACAATATGTGATTAATGTTTTGCTTCATTCAGAGTACACAAAATAGAAAGGAAATTACCTTCTAGGTACTTTTCAGGAAACATCACCCAGCAGCGCAGGGAACACCACTCCAGGCAAGAGCATTTGCATTACTGTCTCTCTGTTATCTGCATTAGAATTAGGGCTTCAGAGTTCTGATTCAAAAATATTATATTTGGAGAGGACATCAAAGATACTACATTGTAAGTTTGCTTGCATTTTGTTATTGAAGTTTCTAAACTCTGAATATGAATACATTCAAGAACTTGATATCCCCTTTCTGTCGCTAATCGTTATCACCAGCAACAAAGGTTTTGAAGAACAAATTCACCATCTATTGTAGTCACCCATCTGGAGTGTGACCAGTTTCACTCAAACGGCTGAATGCAGGCTGCAGTCCTGAATCCAGAATCTTCAGTCTTTCAAATAGCTGGCACGCAATTGTGGGATGGAGGCAAATGCTCATTTAAGTAACTTCGTTTATCTTTTTATGACCAATTGCAGGCATAGTAAGTGTGACAATCCAAACTGCGACGGAAATGAAACCTATAGTCCCTCAGGAACAACTGAAGAAATTAAAGTGCCAGTTTGATCCAAAGTGCAATTTAATTCCTGATTAATATTGGAATAAAGGTTATTGCTGGAGAACTAGCAATTCCTGTGAAGTTATGTAGGCATTTCCTTCTGCATACATGCGAGAACAATGTCAAATACGCTATTCCAGGCCATAGTTAGCACATGACGGAAACTGCTGCCTCCCAAGTGTGTATTTTTCCTGGAAGTCAGACAGTGTTTTTTTTTAAACAAGACATTTGCAGTAATAATGTTGTGAATTGTGGTGGAGCCCTGCTGCTTGGACTGAGAGCTGGAGCCAGCGCTGGTGTGAATGATGGTACCACTAATGTTGATATGCTGCTGATGTGGCCTGATCAAGAAGCTGTTGCTGGGTCACTATGCCAAGAATGAAATGGCCCAATCTAAAGAGCTGATGGTTTAATTGGAACAATAGCAGAGTGGCAAACCTTTCTGTGACACCTTTAATGTCTGCAATTGTTGAGACAATACCCATTGATGAGGAAAAGTCAATCCCGTATGTAGAGCCAGTATACAAAGCTCTTAAATGGAGAAATTGGACAGTTAGTTGCCCTTCTATAATTACCCTAAGCTCTTTATTTGAGCCTTTTCTAGACTTTGCTACACGTGTTGAAGAAATGGGTTTGTCACATCCTTCATTTCCATTATCTAGCCTGACTGTCAGTGGCTTGAAATCCTGGCACTCCTATTCAAGTTTCTAAAAATGTTTTTATTCTGAACGTAAATGTTTGCTTAAATTGACTTAATGGCACTTGACCACTTGCAGCTCTGAAATCATCAACTGCTGAAAGTGTAAGGGAGCTGGTGATTCTGGTTCTCCAGAAACTAATAAGGTCATTGAAAAATAAGCTGAATACAATGTGTGACTGTCTACTAACAGCTAGCAGATCTGGCTGCATCTGTGGAGTGAAAGAGGTAAAAACGTTTCTGCCACCTCCAAAAAGACCCCACCACCAGGGATATATTTCCCTCCCCACCCCTTTCTGCCTTCCGCAAAGACCGTTCCCTCCGTGACTACCTGGTCAGGTCCACGCTCCCCTAAGACCCACCCTCCCATCCTGGCACTTTTCCCTGCCACCGCAGGAACTGTAAAACCTGTGCCCACACCTCCTCCCTCACCTCTGTCCAAGGCACTAAAGGAGCCTTCCACATTTAGGTGGCACAGTGGTTAGCACTGCTGCCTCACAGCGCCAGAGACCCGGGTTCAATTCCCGACTCAGGCGACTGACTGTGTGGAGTTTGCACGTTCTCCCCGTGTCTGCGTGGGTTTCTTCCGGGTGCTCCGGTTTCCTCCCACAGTCCAAAGATGTGCAGGGTCAGGTGAATTGGCCACGCTAAATTGCCCATAGTGTTAGGTTAAAGGGGTAAATGTAGGGGTATGGGTGGGTTGCGCTTCGGCGGGTCAGTGTGGACTTGTTGGGCCGAAGGGCCTGTTTCCACACTGTAAGTAATCTAATCTAATCCATCAAAGTTTTACCTGCACATCCACTAATATTATTTATTGTATCCGTTGCTCCCGATGCGGTCTCCTCTACATTGGGGAGACTGGACGCCTCCTAGCAGAGCGCTTTAGGGAACATCTCTGAGACACCCACACCAATCAACCAAACCGCCCCGTGGCCCAACATTTCAACTCCCCCTCCCAATCTGCCAAGGACATGGAAGTCCTGGGCCTCCTTCACCGCCGCTCCCTCACCACCAGACGCCTGGAGGAAGAACGCCTCATCTTCCGCCTTGGAACACTTCAACCCCAGGGCATAAATGTGGACTTCAACAGCTTCCTCATTTCCCCTTCCCCCACCTCATCCTAGTTTCAAACTTCCAGCTCCGCACTGTCCCCTTGACCTGTCTGGACTTGTCCGATCTGCCTAGCTCCTTGTCCACCTATCCCCACCACCCTCTCCTCCCTGACCTATCACCTTCATCTCCTCCCCCACTCACCTATTGTACTCTATGATACTTTCTCCCCACCCCCAACCTCCTCTCGCTTATCTCTCCATGCTTCAGGCTCTCTGCCTTTATTCCTGATGAAGGTATTTTGCCCGAAACGTCGATTTTGCTCTTGGTCGGATGCTGCCTGAACTGTTGTGCTCTTCCAGCACCACTGATCCAGAATCTGTGGAGTGAAAGCAGAGTTACCGTTTTTAGTAGAATGACTCATGTTTCGAACTTCAGATCGGTCTGAAGAAGGGTCACTTGAATCAATGTGGACTCTGCTTTCTCTCCACAGATGGTGCAAAATATGTTGAGTTTCTCCAGCAACTTCTGTATTTCTTTCAGATTGTCAGCTTCCACAGTTTGTTTTTTTACAGAAAAGAAATTATTGACTGTCATATAATCTTTGCTCTATCGTTAGTCTTGTAAAAACACATTTTAGGTGGAAGCTTGCAGTGAATGCTACAAACCTAATGCTGAGACTGAAACCTGGAGGTTTAGGCGTATGCTGAGGATGGTATATTGCCAGCAGTGACCAATGAAGAGATTCTTCATTACTGAAGGGCCTTTGCCTGAAACGGCGATTATCCTGCTCCTCAGATGCTGTCTTACATGCTGTGCTTTTCCAGCTCCATTCTAATCTAAAATGAAGAGATTCTTGCCAGGGTTACTCTTCTTTTGACAGCGCAGCTTAGTTTCAAGAGTTGTTACTTCTGTAAGAGGGAGGACAGATCAACACATTTCTGAGCCCTACTATTCATACTGATCATCGCTGAGACTGCAAAGGTGGGCACAATCAGGGAAATGAGGGAGGCAGGCCTGAGAGATCATGGAGAGTCAAGATGTCAAAGATAACTGGTCTATGTCAGCATGGCTTAGCAATGAAAAGGTGCCAGAGTCCCTACCTGCCATTTTCTAAATCCTGCCACCTCCCAGTTAAAAGCCAGTGAATAATTGAGCATGCATTAACACAAAGTCGTTCAATAATCATATCCAGCCGTTCAATTTTCAGGCCTTCAGTTGTTCCTTCAAAGCACTGGGCTGTGTAATGAGGCTAAACATATTGAAAACACATTGTCTACCTAATTCTCTGCTTCCCAATACTATTACATCGGCGACCTCCCCTCACCCCATGTCTTCAAAAAGAATAGACTATGGTGTCCTGCAAACCTCTGTGAAAGTTGAAAAAAATCAACATAAATTGCAGTCATGGCTTTTGAAAGTGGCGTTTTTTAACAGAATGTAATGTGAACAGGAATTTCTGGACAGCAGGAATTTCTGTAAGATTTTTGCAGGAACTTCCTCTTGAAAACATCTCCCAGTGCTATAGCAAACACCTGCATTCCAGACTACAGTCCCTCCCAATATTTGCATTACTCCTGGTGAGTAGAGTGATTCATCTTTTTTTCAAAAAAGGATGAATCAGCTCGAAAGAGCCTTTTGATCTACAGGGTTTATTTCCAAATGTTTGCAAGTTGTTTATAGGTGTAAGCCTTTTGCTTAATTTGTGCTTCACGATGACTTGTGGCTGGGGACGTTTTGACAGACCAGATTGTCAGGAGGATGGGAATCAAAGTTTGCCAGACTTGAGGAAGCAAGTTTGATTTGATCTGATTTTGATGTGGTTTAATTATGCTTCATTTGGAATTCAATAATGTGAAAAGGGAATGTTGAAGAACCATTGATTCCTTCAAAATGTTATGTGCAACGCGACGAATGCCAGTTCAGACAACAGCAGCTACATTACAGAGGCTGCTAGATTGCCTCCCAAGGAATTTAATATTAATCACAGAGTTGTCTTAAACAGTAGTACCACCACCCTAAATGCTGAGACGGGAAATTACTTGCTGATCATTATTGAGGTTCTGTTACTGGCCATTGGAGCTATAGTGAAAATACTGAAGAATTGGGTTCCTCTTCTTCACCCCACCTCATCGCTTCTCTTTGTTTCTCTTTCCTGCTCATCCTCACTTTCCCACCCACCATTCCACACTCCCTCCAAAATCATTGCCATGGTCTCCAGACTTTGGTGACATTTGATGAAATATGGCTATGGATTGGGACCAGCTCCTGCTCTCCTCGTCTTGTCTATCTCGCATACAATGTCGCCATTGAATGCTTCGCACTTTTTATCATTTAAGTTGATCAGAAGCCATGTGTATCCACGGAGTCAGGCACTTTGCCTAGTAATAGTTATTTGTTTGAATCAAGCTTATAAAGTGCTTTCATGGCGAATTCAATACAGACCGCATCACATCCACGCCGTTTCACTGATGTAATCAATTAATAGAAGCCTAAATACTGAAGTCATTACACTGCTCTGGGTCAGAGACCTGTAATTACTTCTGGGTTTATTATGGTCAGATCTTGCAGTAAACTCCGAATGGATGAAGGAGCAGCAAAGGAAAAGGAATAAAATTTTCTTTTCAACACTACAGCCAATACTGACTAATATGACATGAACCTTCAATGAATTTGAAAAATGAGAAATTACTATATTCGGATTCTGAACCAAACATTGAGTTACAAATTGTACTTGTAAGGGTTAAATTAGCAATAGTATGTGAAGAGCTTGAGTTTCTTTTTCTAAAATCAGGACGTTAAACTTAAATCTTTGCATTTGGGATGTTTTCCCTCTGTCCAGTTCAGAAAGTCCTTATTTGACCTCTTTACTCCCCAACCACCAGCTCCTGCCCTCACAGCCAAAACTCTCGATGTTGACAAGAAGTGTCAAATATTAACTTGGTGATCATGCACATATTTAAAATGATCCAACTGGTACTTTATGATGAGTTGCAGCTGTAAAAATGTTGACACCTCACACTGTGAATTAGGTGGAAACCTAAGTTGTCAGAAACTAAATGAAACAAATTGGCAAGTAAGTTTGCTATAATGTCAGATTAAATCTGCTATATTAGGGTTCCAATAATGTGAAAGGGAAGTGCTGGCAGTTGTTGTAAGATTATGTCAGGATTGCCTCACGAAGGCATCCCATGGCAGTGTGGTGAACACCAACACAGATGAGGACAATCACAGAAAACAACTGCTTGACTGGTTCAGAAATGCTTGGCTTATTTTGAGAGACCAATCTTGAATCAGCATGAAACATCCAAAGTTTTTCAATGGTCTGTTGAATTTTGCTTTTCTTTCAGAATGAAGGTCTTGCATAGCCCAGAAATGGCTATAAACAAGGGTGGCATACTAAAGAAATGGTTTCCTCTTCTTTTCACTCTGCACTGTCTCTTCCACACCCCAACCCCAGTATTCCCTCAGTGTGGTGTACTGTAGACATCCTGTGGAAGTCAAAAGAATCACATACCAACACGACCAAGATGGTTCATGATGCATCTTGAAAACAAATAAAGTCCCAGCAACATTTTCCACATCATAGGACAGCATTGTCAATACACTCCAGGGGGATGGGTGGTGAAGGCAGCAATAACTAATTACATTAGCAAGATTACAAGACTAGGATACAAGGTATACTGCTTTGTCATTACCCCCCATTAACTTCACCATTACAAGGCTAAAATCGGGTGCACTGGAATCTTCACTGCTCACCTGGTGATTGGTTTAATTGCAACAATAGTCAAGAAACTCAATATGATCAAAGAGAGACCAGTTTGATTCACTGGCAATAGAACTAACGTACCTAATTTTCACTCCCTTCACCGTCACTAAGCTACGATGTGGGGCTACCTAGCACTTACACTCTATGGAATGGACTACAACAACTCATTAGACTTACACTGAAAGGACCTTTCCTGTCTATAATTTCTATTTCTGAAGAGAACAACGATCAGCTAAAGGCCTGTTACACCTGATTCTGACTTTGCATGGATATCTCTGTTCTTTTATTATCACTATGACAAAATAGTGCGATTTATTGAAATTGCACAGTCATTAACTAACTTAAGAAAACTAGTCGATCAGGCTTGGAATATTGATTCTCAAGTCTGCGATTTTTTTTTTGTTAAATTGCTTTGGACTTAATTCTGAATACGTTTGCTGATGTTAAATTATTTAATTTTTATCTTTGATGAATTGCAGTTCTGGAAACATTGTCAGTGCAAACACAGAGGAAAATGTGAATGCAGGTTCTCCTGGATCAAATGAAGTAATTGCAAAGTAAGTTTAGTTGCATGCATGACTAAGTCATTATTTCAGAATATGAGAAACCATTAGGAAATAACTGGTGAGCTGGTAGTTTGTGCAATGTTATACAACGATCAATGGTAACAACTCGGAGGCAATGATTTGATCAGCTCTCAAAGAGGAACTTGCCTATGTTCACTCCCAAATCCTTATACTATGTAATACTGCAAAACATCTCCTTATGAAAATTGTAGATTCCTTTTGAAGACCTCAGTTGAAGCTGCCTCCTCCACTATACCATTAGGCAGAACATTCCAGTTTCAGAACTATGCTTTTTTTTAAAAAGTATTCATTGTCACCATTGATTTATTTTGCTGATCATCTTAAATCAGTGGCCTTTTCTTCTCATGCCTTTTTAAAATATAATCCGCACAGTATGGAAACAGGCCACTTGCCCAATAAGTCCACACCAACCCTCCAAAAAACAACCAATCCAGATGCATTCTCCTACCTTTTTATTCTACTCTATCCAAATCCCACATGACTTTGAACACTTGTAAAATGTCTTATTTTTCTTCAGTTCTCCAAAAAGAGCAGCCCGAACTTCTTCAAACTATCCACATAGTTGTCCAGTTACTCATGTCTGGTACCAATTTTGTGTTCCTTTTGTGCACATCTTAAAACCCTTCCTGAAGCGTGCTGCAAAAATACTCGACATGAGGGAAACGCAGGACTGTTTATAACCATTTCTCATAATTTCCTTATGTTGCACGCGACGGTCCTATTTATACTGTTCAGAATCCTAATGATATCTTCAATCTGCACTGCCAACTTCATAATTTGTGTGCATACACACAATATGTATAAAATGCATTAAATATTAGACTGGGATCATTTAAGGAAGCATTGATCATTGTGTAGAAATATTTTAGCTTGTGTATAAAATGAACAAGGAACAATCCAGAGTAATTCTGAGTTGGAGAAGGGCTGAGTTGAATGGAGCAAGAGGGCATTTTAGCAAAGACAGTTGAGCACAAATATGGGCAATGTTCAGCTTCAGCTGTACAGTACAGCTTAACATTTCCACAAGCAGGAAATGGTGGCAAAAATAATACTCTTATTCCCTGCATGATTTTGCAAAGAATATGGATTATTGTTAACCCCAGTGAGAACCATGCTAAATATAGACAGTTCAGAGGGGAAATAAAGAGTAAGGGAGACTGGCAGCTCACTTTAAAACGGAATCTAAAAGTCATCATCAGTCACAAACAGTGAAAGGGTAGCAAAAGAATAAGTGGGGCCAATTATCATAAATCCCCTGTTTAAAATTCACAGGTGCAGGGGCCTGGCTGAGGTATTATGAAGAGGAAGTTCATGCCCAGTTCATGGTGAAAAAAAAGTAGTTGAGACTTGGATGAGATGAAGTTTGACAGAAGTTTAGAAAAGCTAAAATAAAACAAAATTGCAGATGCTGGAAATCTGAAACAAAAATGAAACTGCTGGAGAATCTCAGCAGGTTTGGCAGCATCTGTGGCGGGGAAGCAGAGTTAATGTTTTTGAGTCCTGTGACCTATTGAGCATCTCCAGCTATTTCTGCTTCATTTAGAAAAGCTGATTGTCATTGAGTGTTGGTAACTGATAACAACCGAATTGGAGACACCTGAGGATACAGAGAAAAGTAACATTGAAGCTGCAGTGGTAATATCCACAACAACCTAATCCTGTTCAAATAGAGGCATGGAATCAGAGACTGGAGAATCACAACATTTAAAATATTTTTGTGCAACATTGTCTGGATAAATCCAGCAAACAGATTCATCTTAGTGGTGGGAAAGCGTGTAATGAACTGTAATCTCAGCCTCAAGCAACAATACTGGGAAATCATATGGACTAACTTTATATGCTGACTAGAAAATCTAATGTGTAACCTGTTTACCTAAATCATCTGATGACGGCTTATAGTTCTGAATCTTCAGATTTCTTGGGTATTTAAACCGGTTTCGAAACATAGAAAATAGAAGCAGGAGGAGGCCATGCAATCCTTCGAGCCTGCTCTGCCATTCATCGCGATCATGGGTGATTGTCCAACTCAATAGCCTAATCATGCTTTTTCCCCATAAGATTCGATCCCATTTGCCCCAAGTGCTATATCAAGCTGCCTCTTTAATTGTAGTTGAAAGTGCTTGCTTGAAGTGTCTTAATTTGTCCTTGCGTTCAATTGAAGCTGAGAAACAAACATGGAGTCCAAACTCAGTCCAAAATGATGATGGCTGATTATCCAACTCAGTACCCTGTTCCATCATTCTTTGATCCCTTCAGTCCGAAAAAAAAACTATTATGTTTTGGACTCAATCAATTTCTATGACAGTGAGTTCCAAAGAGTCACCACTCTCAGGGTGAAGAAAAGTTTCCTCATCTCAGTCCAAAATGCCCGAGCCAGTATCCTTAAACCGTGAGCCTTGGTTCTGGACTCCCCAGCCGTGGAGAACATCCTTCCTGGTCACCTAACTCTGGACATAAACACTGGCTTGTGCTGCATCTTGTGATCTTCGCCTGGGTCATGTATGTTGAGGGTTGTTCTCTGTATTGCCACACTTTTACAGTGCAAGTTAACCTCTTGCTGATAGTAAGCTGGAAGCAAGGTAGCCATTTGTTGCTAAAAAAGAGATAGGACTGAGTGCTCACTGCCCATATTCAAAAGGGAAGAATGACCTACTGAGGAGAGATATTAGAGAACTTTTTGTAGCTCTAACGGTGGACACTGATAGAAATTACTGACTCCCGTAGAACACACTGGGAATCAGCAAAGGTGACCCAAAGTGCTGATTCCTAATTACACATATTGCACTTTCCAAATGACAACTGCCCATTGTTTGAGAGGTTTTCCTTTTTAAAAAATGCTCAGCGATGTATGACACACCTCTGGAGTAGGTGGCACAGGAATCCAAGTCTACTAAATCTAATTTAGGAACTTATGCCGACTGACCAAGGGTAGGGAGACTATCATTCTATCATCAGAGGTCTGTTTTGCATGTTATACAGAATTGATGCAATTGCCCTTAATTGCTTCATTAATCCCTGGGGATGTAAATAATAAGCCACTTGTCCGAGCATTCTGTGTTGCTCAGGTGCCACTGAGTATAATGCTGATCTTTGAGTCGGAGGGTTCAAGATCTACCTTCGGGGTGAGAATACACTAATTGATACTGCCACGGCAGTGCAATCCTGAGATAATCCTGCACATCAGACGTGTATGAGGCATTAAACCAAAGTCACTCTGCCCTCTAAAGGGACTCAAATTACTTTGAATTAAAGTGAGATTAAATCTGATGTCCCGGACAATATTTATTGCTCAATCCCGGTAAGCAGATGATCTGGTCATCATCTCCTTCCTGCTTTTCTCATGGTACAATAATTAGATATCACATTTCTGACACGTGACAACATGATCAAAAGTACTTCGGTTGTTGTATAGAACATCTCTGATTGAAAATTGACTTTGTCAGAACCTGCATGTATGATTACTCAACTTGGCTGTTCATTTTTCACTCTCTTGACTCTCTGCTGTAAGAAAGCACTCCTTTCCAACTTCCACCAAAGGAGAATGAGACAAAGCTCAGTGCTGTAATATTTCACTTTGTACTAACATCTGGAACAAACTGAAATACCATTCAATGCAAATATAAAACGAACTGAACCAGTTTTAAAGGATTAAACAAATTATATTTTTCACCAAAGGAGTGTATTGAAATATTTCAATAGTTCTCATTGTGTCAGTACAAGCAAACAGTGGAGTCTGTTGCAATCTATTTTATCTTGTCTAAAGAATAGGCTGAGGAAAAGCATTGCAGGCTCTTTAAATTCGAGAATGAGGAAAGGAGTACCGTGTGGAACAGTGACTAACAGCAGGAAAATTATTCTTCAGATTAGAATAGATGTGGAGTGGAATATACTAAAATGATAGAATGAAAGAAGCTAAAGTGGGATGTTGTCAGCTGAATGTTTTATAAGCTTGTTAATATCGGGTCAGTCAGGATTTTATTGAATGGTGGAGCAGTCTCGAAGGGCCAAGTGACCTCTTCTCATTTACTGTTCATACCTCGAAAAAATTTTGTTAGTTACTCGAGCGGAGGTATTAAACACATATTAAACTATTACATGGGCACATGCTGATATTTCCGTTTATGATTCCCTGGGTTTGATAGTATGTAGTTGACAGTGGCCCCAGGGGTTCTGCACTTGTTTCAGAGATCTGGAAAGAGATGTTTAGGATACTCTGAGGTGGCATTAAGATGTTGTATAAATGCGCAACTTTTCTAATCTGCTCGGGTCGAAGGGATTTTGCTCTCTATCAAACCTGTGCATCATTTGACTTCAATCTGCTTTTCTTTGTTGCATTATTGTATGGAATTTATTCTCTTAAGTCAATAGCCTGGGCTTTGCCCAAAGTTTAAGGGGCTCTTACTGACATTGGTGAGTTTCTGCATCCCATGAGATAGATTAATTGCAGTCAGTCATGGAAAATATAGCAGATCAAATATAATGTTGTTAATTGTTATTACATCTTTTAACATGGATAACTATGTGCTGTTCTATGAACCTCAGAATTGAAAAGCCTTTTTAGTGGAGCCACTGCTGATTTAACCAATGCGCTATACTGGCGGACTCACTGATACTGAAACCTCTATAATCTGGGACAATGATGAAATAGAAACTGACTAGAACTGCAACTCATCAAGAAAACTAGGGATCAGCTAGAGGTTGGGGCCGAAGCTCAGAATACAGAGGCACTGCAAACCCCAAAACCCATTGACACAGTTTCTCAAGATTAATTATGATGTGGTTCTGCACTATTCGGTTCTGATCTCTGTGGTTTTGGAAAAAAAAATGATGTCTGCTAGAAGGCAACTACAAAGCTCTCTTGCGGTATTGTGACACAGAATCAAGTGAAATTTGGAGTTCTCCTTATGGGGCTTCTTTCATCCTTTCAGGTGGCAGCTGAATTTGGTGATAAGGTATCAGTTACTATCGAATTGGATGAAATATTGATAGTGATTCCTTTATTTACATTTCCCTATCTCTGCGGTTTGCCAATTTCTTTATTAAAGGTCCAATGTGTGTGAGATCTCTTTAGTGCTGTCCATAGGATAGCCGTGCTCCTGCCACTGTGCAACTTCATATTGATATCTGCCTTTAAAAATAATCTGAATCTATGATCAAATACTGGTGTCGGAACTAACCGGGGTTCATAATAGAATGACTAATTCTTCCACTGCTGCAAACCAATATAGGCTAGATTTTCAAACTGTCATTATCACAAAGGTGCTTTTGGTGCCACATTCAGTATTCAGAATGACAATTAGGTTTTCTGTTAGTGCAGAATTTCTCCCTATTACTTTAAATAATAGTGGGCTGTGTGTATGCGCATGTGGTTTGTTTCTATTTATTTCTGTTCCTCAATGGCTTTGAAATTGTTGTTGTATAGGATCAAAGACATAGTAATGTCTCCACAAGGACATTGTTGCTGGTTTAGTTCTGAGACCAGTGCAGAACTTTACCAGATCATTATAGTCCTGGTACATTATAGTTAAGTTTCACCTCTGACAGCTGGTACAACATGGAAATTTGAGTATTGATGAAAATAAAGTTTTTTTTTTAATTTAAGTCTTTAATATTGTACTTAGCAGGATACTCTCAAGAATTCCAATGAAATGGGAGAAAGCATTTAATCTGTCTGGGTAATGAGTGCTGATTGATAAAGGCATGGGGAGTGGACCAGGTGATGGTTGGCAGTTAACTGCCAATGCTTGTTGTGATTCGACTAAATTGGTGATGGCCATTCTCTGCCTCATTTGGCATGACAATACCTTGACCACTTAGGCAACCTGCCAATTGAAAACACAACAAAGTTCAGTTGTCAACTGTCCATCACCATCTGACCAGTCCATTTTTCCATTGGGAACATCTCGATCAATCATTGTGCACTTTCCAAAGCATCAGAACACTTTTCTTGTTCAGTATAAAATGTTGTTTCCCTTTATGTCAAAATGTTTCTATATTTGCAAACAACCGTTTGAATATGGGAAACTTTTGTTAAAGGAGTATCCAACATATAGTTGATATGATTAAAATGGAATCTAGTTTTCGAATTTGAAATGATTTAACCTCCTGAGAAGCCCACTTTGTTCATGAAGATCCTCTTTGAATATTGTATCAGTCTGGCTGTTGAAAGACAGCTTTGGAAAGTTGTTTACTTCGGTCAATTTATATTTAATGAATTGCTGAAACGGTGGAAAATGCATTCTATTGCATTTACAAAACTAAGATATCTTGTGAAATCAGGAGATCTGCACAGTTCAAATAAAAATCCCATTTACTGCTGGCCTGGACAGGACTGGTAAACTTAAATTTGTGCTTATAGAGAAAGGACTAGATCTTAACTGGCTCATTATCATCTAATGTATTGAGTTTAAACTTATGTCTATCTCTAAATTCTTCAAGGCCTTGATCCACGCTGTCTCTTCTACCCCTTATATACACACTGTTTTCTTTGGTTGTCTGATTGCTTTATATCTTTCTGTCCATGAGTATGGCCAAGCTCCCTTAATTAGCTGTATTTTACTGATAAACTTCCTCAACTGCCCTCTGGTACTGATTCCCTCTTTGAAAGCTAGCTTAAAAGCCGGTTTCATGTTTTTGGTCATTGGTCCTAACTCTTCTGATACATGCCAATAAACGTCTCCTGTTTGGCATTTGGTGCATCCTTTTCTAGTTTGGAAGGTCGAACTCGAATGAATATAAGGCTAAAGACAGGATTCTTGGCAGTGTGGAGGAACAGATCCCTCAAAGTTGCCACCCAAATGGATAGGGTTGTTAAGAAAGCATTTGGTGTTTTTGCTTTCATGAACAGGGGGATCGAGTTTGAGAGCCGCGAGGTTTTGCGACAGCTCTACAAGTCCCTGGTGAGCCCACACTTGGAATATTGTGTCCAGTTCTGGACGCCCTACTATAAGAAAGATGTAGAGGCTTTGGAGAGCATGCAAAGAAGGTTTATCAGGATGCTGCCAGGACTGGAGGGCTTGCCTTATGAAGACAGGTTGAATAAGCTCAGACGTTTCTCTCTGGAGAGAAGGAGGAATACAAGATAATGTGAGGAATAGATTAAGTCAATAGTTAGACACTTTTCCCCAGGGCAGGATTGACTGGTACAAGGGGTCATATTTTTAAGATATTAGGAGAAAGATATAGAGGAGACGTCAGAGGTAGGTTCTTTACGTAGATAGTTGTGAATGCATGGAATGCATTGCCAGTGGTGGTGGTGGAAGCAGAGTAATTAGGGAAACTAAGCGACTGCTGGACATGCACATGTGTAGCAGTGAGTTGAGGGGTGTTTATGTTGTTATTATATTTTACATTAGGATTAAACCTCGGCACACTGTCGTGGGCCAAAGGGCCTGTTCGGATATGTACTTTTCTATGTTCTATGTTAAAGCATCTCATAAATGTGAGTATTTAATGTCCACTTTGGCAGATTTATTTGATTCTAATTGGAACGTATCTGCCAAAGCTTTAGCAAAACTGAATCAGCAAACAGCTTCAAACTGTGCACACATCCATCATATAACATTGCTGCTCCACATTAACTTTTCAAATGCACTGCTCCATTACAAATAGCGGACCACTTGTTCCCATTCATAGAAATTTGTTTCTGATGGATGGAAGTGGTTATTTCTGTACTTCTGCCATTTTATTGAACTCATCTCAAGTTACAATTTGGAACTTGACACTCAGGACAAGACTGTTTGTGTTAAGCTTTATCAATTTTGACCAGTTTGCCAGCTCTTCATGTTCTTGAATATTGGAATAGGACTGGGTTCTATCAGCCCTCTAGGGACAGGCTGCAAGGTCATGAGGTGGATAATAATAAGGGAAGGAAGGAGTTTCAGTGGCTCTCATATTTCCACCTCCGTAGTATTTTATTGATCCCAAAATAGGGAAAGGATGGCCACTCAGATGGTCAATGTAGAGTCTGTTCCCGCCAATGCTGGCAGTTTATTAGCAGTAGGTGGGCCCTCCACTGCGTGGGAGACCTCCTCCTCCATCCGAGAGACACACCTGGAGTATGTCCCTCCTAATGAAGTACCTTATGGCTCATAACAGGGTATCCCACCTGCATACTGGAACAGTCTCCTGTCCATGGCATCGATCAATACGGGAACTGGAAATTAGAGTAAGTGAGTGAAAGAAGCCGTGAGGGCGAGAGTGTTCACAACATTCCCAGGACCAGGTTGGCAGGTCCGACTGAGGCCATTAATAAGTCATTAAGATCCCCGAATTTGTGCATGGACAATGGGTTACTCCTACTCCTAGTAAGAGTACTGTGATTACTGCTTTTTCAGTGCTATCAAGCAAATAGTGAAGTGTGGCCATGTGATAAAATCATTTACATTCAGTGCTGAACACTTGAGACTTTTTTATGAGAAACTTTTGTAATTCTTCTCGATGTTCTTAATACACTTATTGTTTGATACAGTGGTGATTTTCTACATAGGATTACAGAGGAAATACAGACCATTTGGCACAATCAGTTCATGTCAGTGCTTATGTTCCACTCAAGGTGTTTCATATCTTTCCTCATCTAAATCGTCCATTGTAATCCTCTATTTCCATCCCTTCCAAGTGGTCGCCTAGTTCCCTTGAAATACATCTAAATTATTGATTTCAACTATTCCAACTGGTCACATATTCCCCATTCTCATCATTCTTTCAGTGAAGAGGTTTCTTCTGAATTCCCTTTTGGATTTCTTGAGGTACCGTCTTATATTGACAGCCTCTAGTTATGTTCTATCCCATAGTGAAATGTTTTCTCTGTACCTTCTCTTTTCAAAACCTTTCATAATTTTAGAACTGTCATCCTTCTTTTCAAGAGAGAAGTGAACAGCACAACAATTCTTCCGTAATATACACAGCCAGAAACTTGTGTATCATTCTTATAAATCTTCTCTTAACTCTCTCTCATGCATTCTATAATATGTCAACTCGAACTGCAGGCAATACTCTTAATTATAGTCAACCAAATTTCTATAGTGACCCTACTTTCAAATCTATCCCTTTCGATACAAAGCTTAGAGCTTTGTTTGCATTTTTATGACCTTTGGAACCTGTGTTAGTGACTGATGTAATTGTCTGAAATCACTTTGTTTCCCTCACTTAGACGTGCATCTTTGAATAAGTGACCTGCACATTATTCCTACCAAGATGTAACACCTTACGTTTATCTGAGTGGATCTTCATTTACTAATTATTTGAAAATACCATAAATTAATTAATGATCTCTTGCAACTTCATGTAGTCCTCAGAATTGGCTACATTTCAACATTCCTTTCCAATTTGGTGTCATTGAATTGCATTTTTGTCGTAATTAGATACAATATTAATTTGCAGTTTTACTTTATTTTGTTTTGAATTTTTAGAGAGGTGCAGTAATCCACACGTTAACTATAACAACTAAATGTATAATGACAGATAGATGAAAATTATTACAAACACAGGACTAATTAATAGACTCTATTAACTGCAACGTCAAAAGAGGGAATTATTTTTTACCCGAATGACATGGTGAGATTATCCGTAATGCAATCACTTTTTGTCCATTTCTTTTTTGTTGCAGTTTATTTCCCCAGGTCTTTCTGTGCTACTGGTATGAAATTGAAAAGGCACACAGCCTCCATTTTAAACTAAATGATAATAAAAAACAGCGTTTATATAAAATGTAACATGATTTATGAAGCCATCCCTCTAGGCTTATACATATTCACAGCCATGTCGAGTGATATAGGGAGAGACTGAATAAGCTGGGACTGATTTCCCTGGAGCGTTGGAGGCTGAGGGGTGATTTTATAAAGGTTTATAAAATCATCAGAGGCATGGATACAGTGAATAGACAAGGTCTTTTCCCTGTGGTGGGTGGAGTCTCATCTAAATCTATACTCGTGAGTATAGGTTTAGAGTGAGAGGGAAAAAGTTGAAAGTACCTAAGGAGTAACTTTTTCATGCAGAGTATGGTGTGTATGGAAAGAACTGCCACAGGAAGCGGTGAAGACTGGTGCAATTTCAACTTTAAAAGGCATCTGAGTGTGTATACGAATAGGAAGGTTTTAAAGGGAAATGGGCCAAGTACTGGCAACTGGGACTAGATTACTTTAGGATACCTGGTCAACATGGGCAAGTGAGACTGAAATATCTGTTTCCAAGCTGTACATCTCTATAACTCTATGATCTACCCCTTTGCTCTTAATGTACTAGTCGAATCTCTTTGGATTATCTTTAACATTATCTCCCAAGGTGATCTCATTTTCCTTTCTTGCCCTCCTCATTTCCCTCTTCAGAATGTCCCTGCACCTCTTGTACTCTTCGAGATTCACTTGATCTCATTTATCTATATCTAATATACGATTCATTCTTAATCTGAACCAGAGCCTCAATATCTTTATTCCTCTAGTGTTCTCTCCTCTTACCAGCCTTTTCTTCACACTAACAGGAACATCACCTCTCCGAACTCTCGTTATCTCACTTCTGAAAGCTTCACTCTTGCCGGCTGTCCCGTGAGCTGCAAACAGTCTACTCCAATCAACGCTTGAAAGTTTTTGTCTCATACTATCAAAATTTGCCCTATTCCAATTAAGAACTTTAACTTATATATAATGCCAATCCTTTACATATATATTTTACAACTAATCGAATTATGATCCCGGCCCCAAAAAGCTCCCCTACTAACCATTCAGTCACTTGCCCTGCCTTATATCACAAGAGTAGGTCAGGTTTGCTCCTTCTGTGGTAGTTACATCTGCATATTAATGAAGAAAATTGACTTTAGCATTTACCAAATTCCTCACCATCCAAGCTCTTAAGTCCATGGCTGTCCCACTTTATGTTTGGACGGTTAAAATTTGCTTATTATTACAATCCTATTATTCTGACATATAAATAAGATCTCTCGACAGAATTGTTACTCAATTTCAGTCTGACTACTGGGGGGACTATTACAATCGCATCAAAGTAATCATGCTCTTCTTATTTATGAGTTCCATCCACATAGCTTCACTCGACCATCCCTCAGAAATACCTTGTGTTAGAACAGCAGTACTGTTACACCACAAGAAAAATTGACTCCAATCTCTTTCTAGCTCTTCCTACTTCTGCCGTACCTTTGATGATAGGAGGGACTTTGAACATAAATTATTCAATTTACTGGTGATGGTTAGTAGCTGAAAATAAAGATACTATAGGTGACTTGGTGATGGGAAATAAAGGTTATTGTGTGGAAGGAAACCTCTGAATATAAACAAGAATTTTAAAAAACGAACTCCATTCTGTCTGCCCAGGTCTTGCCTACACCGCTGTACCTCCAGAGTACTTTCATTTTATTTTGATGAGTTCAAGTTAATCTCAGCCGCTGTTTTGTACTTGTCAACCATTTGTTAACGGGTGTTTGCCGTTTCAGAATGTAGGTTGCCTTATTGTGTACGTTCTCAGAGTTCAGTGTTTGGAGTCCTTGTTGTTTCAAACTGTGCTTTGGTCTATAATGCAAAATTACAGAAAAATGTTAATAGTAATTTAAAATGTTAGGATATTGGAAGAACAGCTAAGAGCATCAAGTTTGACAGAGGGTTGTAGGCAAGGACATGGAAAGCAGCAGGGTTTCCAGAACTTCTGATCTCTGCCTTCCCTGATCGAAATCAACTTGTGATTTATAATTTCTGAGGATTATTATTCATTAATATCGGTGTGTCAGATAGATCTCAGTCTCAGGGAGTTGTAACGTGCTTCTTTGTTTTGTGATGAACTCAGGGGAACATACAATAGTAAGGGTGTAAACCCAAAGGTGTGAAGGAGCAGAGGATTCTCCGTGTATATGTGCACAAATTAGGGAATGTACCATGACACGTGGACAGAATAGCAAATAAACCCTACTTCATCAATAACGCTGTAGAGAGCAAACACAAAGCAATTATGTTAAACTGAAATAAAACAGTTTCTTGTCTCACCTGGAATATTGCATCTAGTTTCAGGTGCCACGTTTTTGAAAAAATGCAAAGTTATGAGATTGGGTGCGTGACTGATTCACAACACTATTCCCGGGATGATACATCTCACCGACTCTGAGAAATTGGGACTGTTCTCCTCTGCTGATAGTTTCCAGACTCTGTGAACAATTGCTGTGATTGGTTCTCAATTCCGTCTTGTGTCATATAAACCCCAATGGCTGAATATTTCAAGTACTCATGATCTCTGCCTTGCCTGATCAACATCGACCTCTGATTTATTATTTTTAAGGGTTGCTGTTCAGTAATATCCCTGTATCAGACAGATCTCAGTCTCATTCCCTGGGATTTGACAGGTGTGGTGTGTCACATTAATCCCAAGAATTGTGCTCCATGAGATTTATGTGTGAGAAAAACTCCAGTTCTGAGAATCCGCCCTTGGATTGTGCACGTGTTGTGTCTGAATACCTGACTGAACGTTGACATTTTGGCTGATGAATGTTTCGTTGGCGCTTTAGGTAGCGATTTCTGCATTACTAACCCAGGCTGTCCCCACATTGGGAGTAGATTAGATTAGATTACTTACAGTGTGGAAACAGGCCCTTCGGGCCAACAAGTCCACACCGACCCGCCGAAGCATAACCCACCCATACCCCTACATTTACCCCTTTACCTAACACTACGGGCAATTTAGCATGGCCAATTCACCTGACTTGCACATCTTTGGACTGTGGGAGGAAACCGGAGCCCCCGGAGGAAACCCACGCAGACACGGAGAGAACATGCAAACTCCACACAGTCAGTCGCCTGAGTCGGGAATTGAACCCGGGTCTCTGGCGCTGCGAGGCAGCAGTGCTAACCACTGTGCCACCGTGCCGCCCACTAAGTACTTTTAGGTTAGACAGTGTAGAGTAAACTTTAAAACTCCGTTGACTGCCTTTTATAGGTTTCTGGTGGAGCAAAGCACCTAATTTGTATCATTAGGTGACCCGAGGTCGTGACCCTTGCTACATAAGAGGAAATGTTCTCTAATCATTCTGCCTCTGGAGTGTTCCATCAGGCAGATCGTGTGAAAGATGCATTTACATTAGTGGGCTGCATGGTAGCGCAGCATTAAACTAAATGACTGGATGAAACACAACCAAACAGAACAAGTGAAAGTATTTGGCTGGGAGAGGAGTAGGATGTGGGAAAATGTCGTATTACTGACTGACCTTGAAGAAAGAATTAAGCAAACTCAAGGTTAGTGCATATTCATTCGAGATTTATTAACCATTTCAGAAAGCATTTTTATCCAAAACGTTGATGTAAAAGCTAACAGAAGTGAATATAATGGCTGGATGCCACATTGAGACGAGAACACATGCGCTGTGAGCTGGGAATTTTCTGTACATCAGTAACAGTCTCAAGAAAGGCAATACAAAGGCTCATCAGAAAGGGTAGGCAACCATTCTGAGTAAGGAACAAATAAAAACAAAACAAATGGGCTTCAAACAACTGGGAAGCTAAAAATTCTTCCAACCACAACCATCTCAAAGATATCAAAGTAAAAATGAAAATCCATCAATAATTGTCTCAGTTACACGCTGATAAACTGAAGTAATCTCACTGGTAGAGTCAGCAACGGGACAGATTGTAGATTGGGAATGCAGAGACCTTGATAAGCAGATCAGGAAAATCAAAGGGGTCCACAACTCATTCGCTTAACCTGGAAAAGAGAGAGAAAGCAATGACGCAGATACTTATGACCAGGGACTTTCAGATTTATGTTTTATTCAATGGCACACTTAGAGATTTTACAAAACATATTGGGCTGATTGCGTGAGAAAGATGTGATTATTCTCACCTTCACCAGAGTGACGGCAGCGCTGCAGAAAATACTCAGGAAGAACAAGGTGATGAATGTGGAAGCAGTTGTCCAGATGTTGCTGTTATCATCCTCATAGTCTTCAATCCAAGTGCGAACTATTGAATCTATGAATATAAAGCCGCGAGAAAGCATTTAGATTCTTTATTGATCCAGATCGATCTATCTGCATCCAAGTCATGTAACTAGAGACCATTACATCTTCATAAAGAAGTCAGGTATTTCTCAAGTGTGATTCTTATCTGTATCGATTAGTGCATTATTGACTCTCAGCAAGAAATTACAAATACTAACTGCACATGTTCTTTCTTCGTTGTCCATGTCAGAACGTTTTAAATTATTTTTCTTTTCATCTATTATTTAAGGATATTATTATTTGAGGAATGCTTATTACGAATGATGATTTTAATTAAATCATAATATTTTAAATATAGGCTGTGACAGCACTTTAGTTGGAAATTGTGGCCATTACTGAATAAAAGTTCAAATGTGATTCTCATCTTTATGTATTGGTGACCAATTGCTTGGTAAATCGTGAATATAAGTGACATCACAGCCAGGACATTGCTTCATATTTTTGTTTGTAGGATCTGTATATTTAGGAATCAGTTTTTGTACATGTGTCCCTTAATTTATTTGATCTACTGCTTGGTGTGTTTGGTTTTCCTTTAATGTTTGCGAGTGTGGTTTTGAGAGTCTCTTACTTCACTCTTGCCCATGTTGGAGTCTGTGCATGGATAAACATATTCCTGTTCCTTTACCGCTGGTGTGCTCATGTGTTTGTGCACCTAAACTTTGGTCTTTTCACATTATGTAAGCATCATCATGCTAATATGCCACTTCGTTGCTGCCTATGCTTATCTCGTAATGTCTTTGTGAGTGTTCACTTTTCATTAGTGCTATCTAAAGTGTGTGCTTATGTGTCTGTTTCAGATCCTACCTAAACTAGGTTATTTTCATGTTTATGCTTAATAAATGTTAGCATGCAATGTTATGTTTTGATGGATGTTTATATTTATATGATGATGATTGCTTGTGTGGCAATCTTTCCCAAACCATCTCCTGATAAGCTTTTTTGTGCTACTGTTTGTTGATACTTGCTGATGCTTGTGCCCATTATCCTTATTTAATAAACGCCCCTCTATTTGTTGATCTATGCACTTGTGTGTCTGCATGTGAGACTCTGAATTTGTGTGTACGTGTGATATGGTATACATGCTGATCAACGTGGTTTAAAAATAATTAAGATGCCTCTGTCATCGTATGTTTGTGATTCTGAAAATGGGGAAATAATATTTATCTCTGTGCACTTACGTGCCTTTGTGAGTCGACATGTGGAAGGACATTTTTCGGAATTTGTATCTGTAGTTCATGTGTGTATGTCTGTATGCATTGTGCTGTATGAATGTATATGTATTCATGCCCATTTGTGTGTTAACGTGTGTCTATGTTTCTCATGGTTATGTGTGAGTACTCCTGTTCATTTGTGCAAATGATTTTCTTTCGGTGTATGTGAGTTTTTGTATGAGCTTAGGTGAGTGTTCAAGTACCACTTTCATGTGTGGCTTTGTGCGAGTAGGCGTGTGTGACGCCTTATCTATATGCACATTTGAGTGTGCACATTTACGGGTTGCACCTGAACCAGAAGGGCACCAATATCCTGGGGGGTAGGTTTGCTAGCACTCTTCGGGGGGGGTTAAACTAATTTGGCAGGGGGATGGGATCCGGACTTGTAGTCCAGCAAGTAGGTTAGCTGTTTGTCAGGATGCCCAAGACTGTAGGGAGGCTGTGGAGAAGGTAGCACTGACAGGGACTACTTGCGGACACAGAGATGGGCTCAAGTGCGTATACTTCAACGCAAGGAGTATCAGAAATAAGGAGGGTGAACTTAAGGCGTGGATCGGTACCTGGGACTACGATGTTGTGGCCATCACGGAAACGTGGATAGATGTGTGACAGGAATGGCTGTTGGAGGTTCCTGGTTACAGGTGTTTCAGTAAGATTAGGGAGGGTGGGAAAAAAGGAGGGGGGGTGGCATTGCTAATTAGAAATGGTATAACGGCTGCAGAAAGGAAGTTTGAGGGGGATCTGCCTCTGGAGGTAGTATGGGCTGAAGTCAGAAATAGGAAAGGTGCAGTCACCTTGTTGGGTGTTTACTATAGGCCCCCCAATAGCAGCAGAGATGTGGAGAAACAGATTGGGAAACAGATTTTGGAAAGGTGCAGAAGCCACAGGGTCGTAGTCATGGGCGACTTCAACTTCCCAAATATTGATTGGAAGCTCTTTAGATCAAGTAGATTGGATGGGGCGGTGTTTGTGCAGTGTGTCCAGGAAGCTTTTCTAACGCAGTATGTAGATTGTCCAACCAGAGGGGAGGCCATATTGGATTTGGTACTCGGTAATGAACCGGGACAAGTGGTGGGCTTGTTAGTGGGTGAACATTTTGGTGATGGTGACCACAATTCTGTGACTTTCACCTTGGTTATGGAGAGAGATAGGTGCGCACAACAAGGTAGATTTTATAATTGGGGGAAGGGAAATTACGATGCTGTAAGGCAGGATTTGAGGAGCATACGTTGGGAGCATAGGCTGTCAGGGAAGGATGTGGTGGAAATGTGGAACTTTTTCAAAGAGCAGATACGACGTGTCCATGATATGTATGTACCTATCAGGCAGGAAAGAAATGGTCGTGTGAGGGAGCCTTGGTTGACGAGAGAGGTTGAATGTCTGGTAAAGAGGAAGAAGGAGGCTTACATAAGGTTGAGGAAACAGGAATCAGACAGAGCAGTGGAGGGATACAGGATAGCCAGAAGGGACCTGAAGAAAGGGATTAGGAGAGCTAAGAGAGGGCATGAAAAATCGTTGGCGGATAGGATCAAGGATAACCCCAAGGCATTTTATGCGTATGTGAGAAACCTGAGAATGACGAGAACGAGGGTAGGTCCGATCAAGGACAGTAGTGGGAGACTGTGTATTGAGTCGGAAGAGATAGGAGAGGTCTTGAACAAGTACTTCTCTTCAGTATTTACGAACGAGAGGGACCATATTGTCGAAGAGGAGAGTGTGAAATGGACTGGTAAGCTAGAAGAGATACCTGTTAGGAAGGAAGATGTGTTGGACATTTTGAACAACTTGAGGATAGAGAAGTCCCCCGGGCCTGACGGGATATATCCTAGGATTATGTGGGAAGCAAGAGAGGAAATTGCAGTACCGTTGGCAATGATCTTCTCGTCTTCACTGGCAACGGGGGTGGTACCAGGGGACTGGAGAGTAGCGAATGTTGTGCCCCTGTTCAAAAAAGGGAATAGGGATAACCCCGGGAATTACAGGCCTGTTAGTCTTACTTCTGTGGTAGGCAAAGTAATGGAAAGGGTACTGAGGGATAGGATTTATGAGTATCTGGAAAGACACTGCTTGATTAGGGACAGCCAGCACGGATTTGTGAAGGGTAGGTCTTGCCTTGCAAGTCTTATTGAATTCTTTGAGGAGGTGACCAAGCATGTGGATGAGGGAAGAGCAGTGGATGTAGTGTACATGGATTTTAGTAAGGCATTTGATAAGGTTCCCCATGGTAGGCTTATGCGGAAAGTCAGGAGGCATGTGATAGAGGGAAATTTGGCCAATTGGATAGAAAACTGGCTAACCGGTCGAAGGCAGAGAGTGGTGGTAGATGGTAAATATTCAGCCTGGAGCCCAGTTACAAGTGGAGTTCCGCAGGGATCAGTTCTGGGTCCTCTGCTGTTTGTAATTTTTATTAATGACTTAGATGAGGGAGTCGAAGGGTGGGTCAGTAAATTTGCAGATGATACGAAGATAGGTGGAGTTGTGGACAGTGAGGAGGGCTGTTGTCGGCTGCAGAGGGACTTAGATATGATGCAGAGCTGGGCTGAGGAGTGGCAGATGGAGTTCAACCCTGCCAAGTGTGAGGTTGTCCATTTTGGAAGAACAAATAGGAATGCGGAATACAGGGTTAATGGTAGGGTTCTTAGTCAGGTGGAGGAACAGAGGGATCTTGGGGTCTATGTACATAGATCTTTGAAGGTTGCCACTCAGGTGGATAGAGTTTGTAAGAAGGCCTATGGAGTATTATCGTTCATTAGCAGAGGGATTGAATTCAAGAATCGTGAAGTGATGTTGCAGCTGTACAGGACTTTGGTTAGGCCACAGTTGGAGTACTGTGTGCAGTTCTGGTCGCCTCACTTTAGGAAAGATGTGGAAGCTTTGGAGAGGGTGCAGAGAAGATTTACCAGGATGTTGCCTGGAATGGAGAGGAAGTCGTACGAGGATAGGTTGAGAGTTCTCGGCCTTTTCTCGTTGGAACGGCGAAGGATGAGGGGTGACTTGATAGAGGTTTATAAGATGATCAGAGGAATAGATAGAGTAGACAGTCAGAAACTTTTTCCCCGGGTACAACAGAGTGTTACAAGGGGACATAAATTTAAGGTGACGGGTGGAAGGTATAGGGGAGATGTCAGGGGTGGGTTCTTTACCCAGAGAGTGGTGGGGGCATGGAATGCGCTGCCCGTGGGAGTGGTAGAGTCGGAATCATTGGCGACCTTTAAGCGGCATTTGGATAGGTACATGGATGGGTACTTAATCTAGGTTAGAAGTTCGGCACAACATCGTGGGCCGAAGGGCCTGTTCTGTGCTGTATTGTTCTATGTTCTATGTTCTATAAATATGTGTCTTTAGGTGAGAGCCAGTATATGTGTCATTACGTGTGTATTTGCGATCATCTCTCTGTATCTGCTCTGATACCAGACTGCAATTTTTATTATTCTAATTTATTGTTCTAATTTTACTGGATTGCCCATAATTCGATTTGACCTTGGTGTTGTAGGAAACATTTCCAAACGTCGTGGAGAGACAAGTGTTTTATGAGCAACTCTTCTGTTGCAGTGATAGAACTTCCATCTCTGAGAGAAAAGGCGTGAGTTCAAATCCCCACTGATAACATTTCTGAATATGTTTATTATAAAATGTCTACTTGTATTCTGTATGTGAAACAAAATGATATCAGGTATTTGAATACCAGAATTGATCGCAGTATGGAATTCAAACTGGGACGATGCAAACACCAGTTTTGGATTGTGGGAATCAATGTTAATCATTTGTTAACAGAGCCAAGCGTGTCCAACATGCTTCAAAGGTATTATTTTTCATGGAAATGTTAAATTTTTGGACAGTAAGCAAGAAGCGGACTGTTCCTGTTAGTAACTGGATTACATTACAGAGGACATCTACCATGAAAACTCTGCACAGGGAGCAAGAGGACAGACCATTCATAGTTCCCCTCCCCTCTGCTCCACGACAAATTATCTGTTGATTGTCTTTGGTGTGAAAGTGAAGATACATTCTGTCAACTCATGCGCTAGCGCAAGATCCCAGAAACAAAGGTTACATTCAAACTGTTCTGCACTATTTACGATTGGTATGTTCCAATCAAATTTAATTTTAAAGTGTCTTAAATTTACATTTCCAATTGGTGCAATGTGGCAGTTTAAAACTGACATGAATTTTGTAAGAATGCCCAATCGGGGGAATCAAGAACACTAAGTTCAAAACTCGTGCTCTACCCTTGACATAAAATGGACCTTGTCAGATTTTGTTAAGAGGGATTTAGGATGGATAAGGTACTTGGCGGAATCCTGCAATGAGAGAGCTTTAGTCTGTCTCTGACCCAGGGTGTATCTGAGCAGAGAACATTAACTGCACAAGACACTCGTCCTAGATCTGTTAATAATCCACTTTAACTACACAGATGGAATGTAAGTCAGAGTGGGAAACAACTAATTCAGTATTTAACTCACAACTGAAGGGGAAAGAAACGCTTCATTGCTTCTGTTGAATTATTAAATGCAACTTTGAGATTTTTATTAACATGAATTAACAATGTCCATCAGTGCAAGTGAAATGTTTACGAAACTCGGTTTACCCCTGGATTTATCGACTGTTCTGTTGATGATCTTCAATGGAATCGCTTCAGGTCCCACCACACAGGAGTAAGAAGCACCGCTGGCCCACTCCTCCGCTGTAATGGATAACAGGCTGTACATGAAGAAGGAGATCTTGTCACTCTCCGCCATCACCTCGGTGTTCTTGTAGTTACTGGGATTCACCGGCTTGTCATTGTTTGTCCACTTGAAGAAGATCTCTCGGGGGAAGAAACCTCTCACTAAACAAGTGAGGGAGAGACACCTCTGAGCGGAGATTTCTTCTGTTGGTGGCAGGAGGACCGACACTGATGGCTCCAGCGGATTAATCACTGCAGAATATTTGAGACAAATATAAATCAACCAAAAACATCCTGAATCAATATCACAATTTCACTAAATATTAAAATAGCAATGTTCAATTTGGGATTTATTCACTTTTGTTTTCTAAAGGAGCAGTATGGTATACATTCTGTTCATTAAAAAAAATAAAGTTTAATGTGAAAGTTGCCTCCATGTTTCCAGCCCACAACAAGGGCATTCTGTCCAATTGTCATTGCTGATGGTGACGTCACAACCCAGGCTTCTTCCCACCTTATCTGACTTAATCAGAATACAATATCCTTTGGTCCATCTTTTTCTTAATCAGCTACTTAGCTCCCCTGCCTTCAGATGCATCAATAATGCCCCCAAGGGTGTTTGTTCATTACCAATCAAAGCCTGCCATTGATGTAACTGGATCAGGATTACATATGGGATGCTTTGTGTTTTAATCTCACCTCTCACCTTTCTCCTTGTGGAAGGAGTCTCTCAGCGGAGTCTGTAGATTCTGATGATACACCACACATTCAAAAGTAACGCCACTCAGCCAGGCTTCAGTCGAAATGTCTAATTTGCTGATCACGCTGTCGGGATTCTGTCCAGGCTGCTCAGCAATCTCTGATTTCAGAGGCTTCTTTTCTTGTTTCCAGGTCACGTTGACTCCAGAAGGAAGATTGGGCACAACGCAGGTTAACGTCACCGTCGCCTCCAGTAAGACTTGCTCTACTGGCGGTGGGAGGATTTTAACGGTGTTGGTATGGCACTCGGTATCTTCTATGAAACAAAACTCAAAGTCAATGAAAAATGCCTCTTTCTGATACAAACAGCCAATCTTCAGATTACTTCTTCACAGTGTGAAGACACCACCTTCAAATTGGCAACTCCAATCATTGCTGAAATGATGCTTACTATTGTTGATGTATTTTGATCTGTGAAAGCATTTGTGATTACCTATGACATACCCTGTGTAATTATTCCGAAAGAACACTGGATTTGTAACAAGTGAAACCTGCGAAAGAAGTAAAATAATCGAAGATACCATCATGTAACTCATGGAATTACCTTTCTTTCAGAGTTTGTCTCTCACTTAAGACCATCTATTGATACTTGTGACAAGAGTAATCTGAATATAATGAGTTAATTTCCATGTTCATAACCCTTAGGTGCAAGTGCTGCTGGTCACACAGACTGCCAAATCACATCCCAAATTTTGGACAAATTATAATAAATAATAATTATTCTCTTTGCAGAGTTCTAAAGTGTTACAGGAGTGGTGAACAGCCATGGAAATTCTGTTCATTATATTTAACGTGATCAAAGATACTTTGCGTTATTGGTGTGATGTCATTCTCTAATTTATGTCATTGTTCCTCGTGGGCTGTGTTTGGAGTAGATCTGAAAACAAGACATTGAGTACAGCATTGGATATCGGAAAGGACACCCATCTCCTTAAGTCTTTCCCTCCATTCAGTTAGTTCATAACTGGTCTGTACTTTCACTTTATTTACCAAGCTGCATTTTTTAAAATTTCTTCGTAGAGCAGGGGAGAAAAACACAAACAAAAGCGTCTTAACTTAATCTACAAACGCGATGGAAATGTGCACTAATTTTATAGACATCCACTACTCACTGTGTAAACATCGCCACCCCAAAACCAGGCTAAATCAGCCTGTCTCGTGTTCCTAGTTCATTCATTCCTATTGTAGCATTCTTACCAGAATGTATTCTCCTGCCACATCCACTAATTACAGAGAGCATCTTAAAGAAGCTCAGTGAGATCACGTTTACCCCAGTTCATAAAATGTGATACACACTTGGTCTGTGGTCTGATCCCAAAAATGAAGTTAAAGAGCTCAGTACCAGATAAAAATCGATGTCGTACAGTGTCCAATGCCAACAGGTCATTCCTGAGCAGGGAATGAAGCATTGAACGCATTTTGATTTATTTTCAAGTAAGAGTCACTGCATATTTTAACCACGTCATTTTGAGACCACAACATCATAAGATAGAGGATCAGAATAAGGCTGTTCGGCCAATCCAGAGTTTAGATCAGAATGGTGCTGGAAAAGCACAGCAGGTCAGGCAGCATCCGACGAGCAGGAAAATCGACGTTTCGGGCTAAAGCCATTCTACTGTCTTCTCCCCGTACTAAACAAGAGCCGATCTATCTCTGGCTTGAATACACACAATGGTCTTGCCTCCAAAGCCCTCTGCAGCAATAAGTTCCACACACTCATCACCCTCTGGCTGAAGAAATTCCTCCCCATCTCAGTTCTAAACGGTGCCCCTTTGACCCTGAGACTGTGCCCTGAGGTCCTAGTCTTGCCTACCAGTTAAAACATCTATTCCACATTCACTCGACCTCAGTCTCTCAGTATTTCCTATGTTTCAATCAGATATCTCTCCAATATCCCCCCTCCACCCCAAAGTTATCCTTGAAGCGGCTACCAGGCAATGATTCAGCACTCTGAATGCCTCTCCCAGCATGGTCAGGCAACAAATTATTTAACAAAGCTCACTGTCTATATATCTGTCTTCAACAGTGAGGAAACATGCTTTTCTGACTTGCCAAAATGTTGAATTATGAGCAATGCTACTGTAACACTCAAACTGAAATGAGAAACGTGGCATGTTGGGAAATGATAAGCTGTATTGTGCTGTTTACTGTGCCTGATAAATTAGTGTGTTTGATTCACAGCAGAGTTCAGAATAATTTGTAGCTCTCTCAGTATGTGTCTGTTACCCTGGAGTGCGGTGAAGTTTTTACTTTGAATGTTCTCTCCATGAGTGACCTGGCAGGTATAGACTGCGCTGTTGAACCATTCACCATAAGGGACCATCAGTCGACTCGTCACCGAGAAGTTCCCATTTGCCTCACACACGGGAGACGTGAAGAAGCCAGAATCCAAGGGTCGGCCATTTTTCAACCAACTCACGGAGATTGACTTCGGATGGAACTCGATGATTGAACAGACGACGGTTGCAAACTTGCTGCTTGCGATTTCTTCACTGGAGCTCACAGTTAGGAGAAGAGTCGGTGGGAGATCTGTACCTTTAGGAAACACATCGCATACATTATCTGACGAATTTCATAACAAATACAATCAGTTCTCATAAATCAAGGTTTCTTGTAGTTAATGGATACAAGAATCATAATTGCGCAGAGTGCTGGAGAAGCTGGGATCCACACAGAAAGATCAGCAGGATAATGTGAAAGGCTAAACTTAGAGGGCACAGCAAGGGAGTCAAGGAGGCATAGAAACTATAGGCCGGTAACATCAGAAGGGAGATAGCAACGTTGGATGGTATTCGTTTTCATGACAGAGTCTGATGAAGAAGGCAGACGAATTACCGGCAAGAATGAGGAAATGATGCGGTTGCTATCACGGAGACATATTGAGAGCCGGGCAGGAGTGACTACACAATATTCCAGGATTTATTGCCTTCAGGCGAGACAGGGAAAGATGGAAAAGGATGGGGGCGGTCGTGTGCGGTACAGAATGTTGCTTCTGTCGCAATTCTGACAAGAGTATTTTAGGCTGTAAAGAGAAATGAAATCATGGATACCTCCTCAAACAAAGGCAAATGCACAGTACTTCAAAACCAAAATACAGCAAACATAACTACTGGAAGAGCACGATAGACCTTACTATAGGTCCAAAAGACCAAGTGCAAATACATGGGCAAATTTCAGAGACGTGTAAATTAAATAGGGAAATGAGAAAAGAGGTTTTTAACTTCCTCAGCATAGGCTTGGATATTCATTTTGTCAAAAATCTAGAGGGAGCACAATTCTGAAAATGCCCCCAGGAGAATATTTGAACAAAGTATGTGTTTAATGCAGAGAATTTTAATCCAGACCTTGCAAGAGAGGGGTGAACCTGAACTTAACTTTAGGGAATGAAGTCGACCCATTGGGTAAAATATCAATGGTGGAGCACTTTGCAGACAGTGATCGTAAATCAGTTGGATTTCAGATTGTACTGCAAAGGAATAGAAATTGGCTCAAAGTTCTGAAAAGGGGAAGGACAATTTTAGTAAGATCAGGTAATGACTTGACCAGAGTGGACTGGAAGCTGACACTTATTGGTAAACCTGAGTCAGTGCAGTGTGGCACAATTAAGAAAGAGATAGGAAAATCACAAGGAGGACATTTCCCTGGAAGCCACTGCGTGGGACCAAGAATACAGCGGGCTCTGGGCACCAAAGGGCATGGAGGGGGAGATAAAGAGAAACAAGGGAGGCTTCCGGTCTATACTGAAATCTCAAAACAATAGAAACTAATATGGAGTACAGAACGTGCAAGGGGGAGTTTGAAAGACAAAGGAATTAGAAGAGCAAAAGGGACCATTAGAAAATAACAGCAGTCAAAATAAAGGAATATATTTTTTAAAGTTACAGGCTCATTCATAATAAAAGAATTATTCGGGAAACAGTAATGTCCATTAAGTATTATTATTGGAGTGGAGCCGGAGGATTAGGTTGTGGTCAAAACGAATGTGTTGTGTCAGTGTTTCAGTGGGGACAGAAATCATGGAGGGGTGTTGTGATGTAGTTTTCAGAAATTAGAGCACGTGATGTGATGTTCTGTGTTGTCTTGCTGAATGAAAAGTGGTTATATTTCCAGGGCAGATGAAAAGTATACCAAGCGGTTGAACGATGCAAAGGATGAAATAGGTGGGTCGCTGACAATAATTTAGAATTCCTGTCTGGCCACAGCAGTTGTGCCAAGTGAGTGTAGATCAACCAACGTTGCACTGTTATGCAGGACGAAGGAAGCGATAAATAATGAAACCACCGATCTGTCAAGCTAGTCTCAGTGGTATGGAAACTATTGAGAAGTGAAATTAATCTTCATTTGGAAGATAAATCAACAATTTTCAGCACGGTTTTATTGAGAGGAAGTCATGTGTAACAATTTGATAGTAGTTTTCAGAGAGAAAAGTCGATGTCCAGATGATAGCAATAATCAGAGCCAATGGGATCCGAGTTAATTTGACAGATTGGATCTAGAACTGGCTGAGTGGTGGGAGCAGGGGTTAACAGTCAACGGGTGTCTGCGTGACTGGAAATCTATGTCTCCTGGTGTTCTGTAGGGATTGGTGTTGATTTCCTTGCTATTTCTCTTACACACCAATGATTGAGACACAAATTTAGGAGGATTAACCAGTGAATTCACAGATAAAATGAAAACTGTCATGTTGGTAAGTCATGAGCATAATGGCTTTAGATTGCAGGAGAATATAAAAGGGTTGGTTGCATTTGAAGAGAAAAGTTGCAAATGGAAATTATTCTGGATAAATGTAAGGTGATGTAATTCGGCAGAAGAATCTGTGAGATATGAAGTTTGGAATGGTGGAAGCCTGGAAAGGCCTGAGGATCTTTGGTGCATGTACCCACCGATCCCCTATAGTACTGTGTCGTCTGGATAAAGAGGCTAAGAAAGTGGGAGGATATTTGCTTTTATTAGCCTAGACATTGACAATGAAGAGTGATGAGATGATACTGGAAATTAATAAAACACTGGTTAGGCCATACTGAAGCGTTGTGTGCATGTTATCAAAGGAATGTGATTACACTGAAGGCAGTATTGATGAGATTTGCCAGGATCTTGCCTGCGTTGGAGGGTTTTAGTTATGAAACTAGATTAGATAGACAGGGGTTTTCCTTGGAGCAGAGGAGAATTAGGGAGAAGATTATCATGATGTTTAGAATTATTTTAGGCATAGACAGGGTAGACTGGATGAAACCTTTCCCCTTGATGGAGAGATCAATGCCTCAGGGGCACATTGTGAAGGTAAGGCAAGGAGGTTCCAAGTGGATCTCAGGGGAAAACAAAATAGAACAGAGGGTGGTGTTAACCTGGAGCTCAGCACCTACAAGTCATGTAGAGACTGAGCCCCTCATAATAAGTATGAAGTATCCTTGCAAGGGCAAGTCACACAAGGCAATGGATCATGTGCTGGCACATGAGACTGGAATAGTTAGGTGGCTGTTATTGATAGGCATGAATTGGTTGGATCAAATGGCCTTTTTCTTGTGCTGTATAAGTTGATTCTGTGAAAACTGTTATAAATAATGTCTTATTCATGTTAATCACAGATGATCTGTTTATCTCAGTTCCCACAACACTTACCTGGACATGGTATTACTTTGCTCTTGTGTGACCCGCTGTGTTGAACCTCACAGTAGATTTTGCTGGGGCAATCTACCACTGACTTGGGCAGGGTTAACTGGCTGCTCAGGGTGTAGGTTCCCTTCTTGCTTCTCACTGATGGGTAAGTCTTCAATGCAGTCTTGATTAGCTCCCCTCCTTTCTTCCTGGTTACCTTGGTGACGTCAGGGGACTAGTCCATCGCCAAACAACCAAAGGTCACAGAACCGGTGTTTTCCTCCTGGCAGGAGGAGACCAGGCCATAAGGCGTGAGGGGAGATGGTGTCTCTACAATAGAATGACCAATTGAGCATGTTAGTTTCTGTTAATTTGACCTTATCAGTTGCTCAAATGTATCCTCAGCTGTAAACGTTTTCCAGTATGCTCCCGCTGAAGTCTACAGCATAACTGGAGTTTATTTTTGTTTCCTACCAGTTGCTGATCATGATCATTGGTTCCCTCTTTAGAAACATGCCCTCGACCTTGACCATTACCACATAATGTAGGAAGAAGAACATCCTGATCCCACCCCAGTAACTGTTTGAAGATCTCACCAACTGACACTTTCACTGGATTGCTGTGAAGAGCAGAGACGTTTCACAAAATACAAACCAAAGAAATGCAGATTCATCGAAATTCTACAGTGTGTACAAACAGGCCATTTGGCCCAACAAGTCCACACCCACCCTCTGAAAAGTAACGCATCCAGACCTATTCCCCTACCCTATTATGATACAGTTAACCCTGACTAATGCAAGTAAACTCCCAATCACTGAACACAACATTTGCAATTCCCCCAGCTTGCACATCTTTGGACTGTGGGAGGAAACGCACACAGACATGGGGAAAAAGTGCCAACTCCACACACATAGTCACCCGAGGCTGGAATGGAACCCGAGTCTCGAGCACTGTGAGGCAGCAGCGCTAACCACGGACCCAGGTGCCGCCTCACTAGGTACCGTGCTACTGGAAATACCCAACAGCTGGCAGTATCCCCGGAGAGAAATCAGTGTGAATCATAGAACATAGTACATTACAGTGCAATACAGGCCCTTCGGCCCTCGATGTTGCGCTGCCCTGTCATACTAACCTGAAGCCCATCCCACCTACACTATTCCATGTTCGTGCATATGTTTGTCCAATGACAACTTAAATGTACTTAAACTTGGCGAAGTTGCAGGCAAAGCATTCCATACCCTTACTACTCAATGAGTAAAGAAACTACCTCTGACATCTGTCTTATACCTATCTCCCTTCACTTTAAAGTTGTGTCCCCTCATGTTTGCCGTCCCCATACTTGGAAATCAGGTCCAGCGAGCCTTCCTCAGTTATCAATGCAAGGCAGAATGTTCTCTCTGGGAGGAAGGTCACTGCATCAACAGCACAGGCAGGAGCTGAGCACTGGGACGAGGGGGATGGCTGTCACGGCTGAACTCATGCCAATTGTCTGGAAGTTGAAACATCTAATTTACAATTATCTGAATTCTGGAGGCCTCTGAAAAATGGAAGACCATTAAGGTTCAGAGACTTTGGAGTGTTACAGCTGAGTATTTATGTAAATATGATTTGAGAAATGAACAAGTAATCTTTAACTTTAATAACTATCAAACTGACACGCAGTTCACCACCAAACCTCACCTTTCAGACTAACCACTGCACTTACTCTGCCTTGACCTAAATTTCCACTCACATTGAGAAACCCTACCCGGCTATACACCCACTCATGCCCGGAACACACAACCCCTATCACACGAAACACATCCAAGGCAATCCATATTGGTAGTGTAGCTGAGCAGAGAGATCTCGGTGTCCATGTACATAGATCCCTAAAAGTTGCCAGCCTGTTTGAAAGAGTTGTTAAGAAGGCATACTTTGTGTTGGCTTTCATCGATAGAGGGACTGAGTTTCAGAACCACGACGTTAGGCTGCAGCTGGACAAAATTCTGGTATGGCCGAACTTGGGAGTATTGTGTACTGTTCTGGTCACCACATTATAGAAAGAATGTGGAAGCTTTGGAAGAGTTCAGAGGAGGTTTACCAGGATGTTGTTTGGTATGGCGGGAAGGTTTAATGAGGAAAGGATGAGGGTCTTGAGGCTGTTTTTATTTGAGAGAAGAAGGTTGAGAGGTGACTTAATTGAGACATAAAAGAGTGTGGACAGTCAAAGTCTTTTTCCTTGAATAGTGATGGCTATCAGGAGAGGACATAGATAACAGATGCCAGAGGTTGTTTCTTTACTCAGAGAGTAGTAGGGCCATGGAACGCACTGCCTGCAACAGTAGTACACTCGCCAACTTTAAGGGCATTTAAAACGTCATTGGATAAACATATGGATGAAAAGGCATCAAATTGGTTCCACAGGTCGGCGCAACATTGAGGGCTGAAAGGCCTGTACTGCACCGTAATGTTCTATGTTCTATATTCCAGGTGGACATATGATCTCAATTCCTTTCACTCATTTACACTCCTGCCGCCCTGCACCTGGCCCATGGTGAATCTGGCCCTGACTGGACCTGGCACCATCATTTTCACAACCTCTGACAAAAGCCCACTACCAAAGACATGACCTCAGCCCTTGATCACAAACCTCTCATCTTACCCATGTCAACCTATGCACATTGAATCCTAGCTCCGTTCGCATCTGTGCTTTACAACCTACCATTTTGCCAGACTCCGAGCTTTGCATTTTGAGGACACGTCCACATGTCACTTCATTACAGTGACCTTCCACCCATGAAACATCCTGGCACTCTGCCCACCTCTACACTAACCAGCCTGGCATCCTGCTCACCTCTCCATAAACCAGCCTGGCAAACACAGACCTCCTGTATTTCAGCTCAAACTACCCCTCACCTACCAAGCGCAATTCGACCAAAATATCCTGTGACCATTACCATTAACCTTGATGCCACCTTGCCAGACAGAGTGCATGCAAGCTTACCCAGCAGCCAGCCAACACCTCACAGCCTACCAGCCCAAACCCTCCCACATTCCCAATCTAGCCCCTCACTTGCTCACCACCTTCCAACTTTGAGACTACTCCACCATAAGGTTAGTGAGTCATAAAGTCATACAGGGCAGAAACAGTTCCTTTGGTCCAGCTCATCCATGCTGACCAGAGTTCCCAAATTAAAGTAATTTCACTTGCCTGCCTTTGGCCCATATCCATTCAGACGTAACCAGTTCCTGTAGCTGTTCAAATGTCTTCTAAATGTTGGACCTATCTCTGCATCTACCACCTCCTCTGGCAGTTCATTCCAATGTTTTGGACAGTTACAACATGAAGCCCTAACTCCTGCACTCAGTGCTCTGGCCAATGAAGGTACATGTGCCAAACACCTTCAACACACTAGGTACTTGAGACAACGCTTTCAAGAATGTAAGAGTCTGAACCCTCAGGATCCTCAGTGTTCACCATCACTACCCAGTGGCCTACCATTAACTCGGTGAGACTCTATGAGTCTGGACCCTCAGGGCCGTGTGTTTAACATCACTATCCAGTGCCCTACCATTAACTCTGTAAGTTGTGACCTGATTTGTCTTCTCAAAAAGCAACATGTCGTATTCATTTAAATTAAACTCCATCTGCCACTCCTCGGCCCATTGGCCCAGCTAATCAAGATCTCATTGTACGTTTAGATAACTTTCACTGCCAATTATACCACCAATGGTGGCTTTACGTGCAAACTTACAAACCATGTCCCATTCAATGTTTTCATGGCTTTCAACCAATATTGTACCCTGTTTGCCTTTCTCCCACATACCCGTAGCATTTTTTAAGGATTGAAGGAATCTATCTCCTTATTGAAAGCATTTAATGTTTTGTCTTCAATCAATTTCTGTGGTGGAGAATTCCAAAGGTTTACCATTCTTTTGTTGAACAGTAAACAATCAGGTTCAATGTTATCGGTGTGTTGGGTTGACTAGTGAGCAGCAAGATTAATGATGATCCCATGAATGGAATAGCCTTCTAGAGGGGCCGAGATGCCTTCTTCAGCTTCCATTTTATATGCTGACATGTCCCTTCGGCAGCATGTTCCAAAACTGTGATCCTTGAGGATAAGGGCGCACATGCAGGTAAATGCTTCACCTGAAAGCTCTCCTCCAAATTAGACTTCAACTTGACTCTCAATTATTTCTCTGCCCGTTTCCTCTTCCTCAATCATAGCCATGGGACTCACTTCCTAACAGCGCTGTGAATGTGCTAATACCACACAAACTTCAGCAATTGAAATAGACTGTTGACAACTGGTTTCTCAAGGCGATATAAAAAGTCGGACACTTCCACATCTGTCTAGAGATTCAAACAACCACTGGAAGAATTGAAAATTAGTTGATGCACTTGTGTGTCTACACAAGATGACATGGTTTCCTTTTGTGTGATTTGACTGTGTTTTCACTGAATGAACAGAGCTATTCCTTAATCATATAATGGGAATGAAGCTTCCCTCATTTTTAGCAAGGCAATCACACATTATATTTCTTTATTCCAGGGAAGTATAGTGTTACATTAAAGAAATATGATGATTGGGATGTTTCAATTGGAAATTGTCAGAGATTTAAAGTTTACTTTCATGAGCAATTAATTCCAGCCTCACTGTGTCACAGTACTCACAGGAATGTCTTTCAGAAATGGTGTCTCCCTTTATTATGGGCAGTCGAATCAGTAAATCTGGGATAGTTTTTGCTTGTTAATCAAAGGTGTTAAAGAGTTTTAGCCAAAGGGAGACCTGTGGATTTAGCTCACAGATACTCCATGATCTAAGTAAGTGGTGGAACAGCCTCGAGGGGCTGAGTGCCCTCCTCTTGCTCCTACCTTCCTATCATTGTGTCATTCATTTAGCTAGCACTGGCGGTGAATACTTTTTATTATAATATTTCAACAAATTAATTGTTTCACACATGCTTTTAAAAAAAAACCTTCTGTTGATTATTTGGAACGGGATCATTGATATTCTCTATTTGAGTGATCAAAATGACTTCCACCCAATTACAACAGCCACTGCACTCTGGAGTGTGTTGTTACTTCATAATAGTTTCTTGTGAAACTACAGCTCGAGATCAGGGCGCTCAGATTCAATGATTCTCTGATATTTAATATCTCTGAACATTCGCAATTTTTTCAAATACATCTTTTCTCTGAAGAACGTGTTTCATCGAACACAACTTTTTTCAAGGAAACAACAAACTTTAAATGCTAGAAAACCAAAATAAAGACAGAAATTTCTGAGGAAACTCAGCAGGTCTCGCGGCTCCTGTGGAGAGAAAGCAAGGTTAACCTTTCGCATCCAGAGACCCCCTCTTCACCAAATTGTTTTCATGTTTTTGACACAAGAGCTCACACCTGTTGAGATAAACAGTGATTACGTTGGCTTGACTCCTGTTGGATAAAGGATTCTTAGCAGAGGTACTGGATGGTCTGAGATAGCAATTGAAGACCAACCTGAAAGCTATCACCATCTGCTGCAAGTGTTGGATTCAGCAGAATTCCCACTGTACTGAACAATCAAACTCAGCTACAGCACGGGTTTAATATAAAGTAAAACAGCCTAAGCATAATCTCATCAAATTTGCTTCGAAAATGATTCATTCCGGATTAGTTATAAATTATATTGTCATAACAGCAAGTCAAAAGCTGTGATTTCTTTGAGCACTTACTCCATTTACCCCATCTAGCGATGCCCAAAAGCTTGTGAACAAATATTGATCTGGAAAAAGCTGCTAACCACAAAAATTCTGTTTAATATCTAAGAGACACAAGCCAGGACAGCGATTGAATAGATTTCACTGGCCTCTGTGAGTGGAATTCCAACAAACACCCAAACATTTCAATCTGTTTTCTTGCGCTGAAGTAACCTGATAAGAGATGGTATTACATATCTCTCTAACAGGTTGTGAGTGAACACAGGCCACCTGGCACAGAATCAGGGACACTACTACAACATCACAACAGACCTGAACACAATGGGCTCGACACTAACACGGAGAACACAGCCTACCTGTTTTGACAGTACATAAACCATGTTAGTTGTTAACACCTTCCAACAACCAGGGATTGTTCCAGAATGTTTGTACAATGAAAGTAACATTTCAACATTTATTCAAGAATACTTTGACAGCAGCTCCGAATTGTTCAAACTCAATGGGAACTACAGAGGAATAAATCTAGGAATTGCATTGCCATCAATTCACTGTCACTGGATTCCAACCTAGAACTCCCTTCCACTTTCCCCTGTGAATGTTGCTGCACCAGACGGTCTACTTAGTTTGAAAAAGATTAAAATGTTTTGAAGTGTAATATGACCGTTGCCAGTGACATTAAAAGCTGATAATAGGTTTTCAAATAATAAGATGTAAAAAAATTCTGATTCTACATTGTGCCACGAAACATGTCCTGCATAACTGAGGCACAAAGAAAATATGCAGCATATTTCCCTCTGCCTCACTCAACCAAATATCTTTTGTTGCCAACAACCAATTTCAAAACTCTTGCTATCTGCCTTTTGTTCTTGAAACGTTCGTTCTGATTGGAACAACTTAGTCAGGGCCCTCAATTCTGAGGCACCTAATCGAATAATGTATTTCTGGCACATAAAAGTGGTTTTGAAGCGCGAGATGAAATTGAACTGTCTGAGATTCAGGTATACGAACTGGACAATTTACAAATGGTCAGGACCATTGACAAGTTAGTCGGAGATAGCATTGAAACAAACTGCACAACAGACTTAATCCTAGAGGATGCATTGCTCAACTCCTCACGTCAAATATATTCACTGTAATTGAACATTCATCAGAGGAACTAACCAGTGGATTAATGTGAACGAGAATATGTTCATAATGAACATAAATAACCACTGAGTTAATAAACTTAATAAGTCATTGTATTTAACAAAATTATTGAGGTGGGAAATATCGCCAAATAAAGCACAGATCCGGACGAAATGTATTATTCTCTAAATTATTTTTACATATTCTTAAAACGTTCCTTGAACTGTGGAGATTTTGCATGCACTGCATAAAGTCAATGCTGCATTCCAGTGTGGAAAGCATTTCTGTTGAAGGAATTAGGGCAAGGACATTTTCTTGTTAACTGTTTTTAATGAACGAAAATGTTTAAAAAGGTATGAATTGAAAACATGCTTCTGTCTGGAGTTACCCGCTTTAACGGATGTTTAAGTAAATGTGGGCACTGCTGCCTCACAGATCCAGGTACCCAGGCTCGGTTCCAGCCTCGGGTGACTGCCTATGTGGAGTTTACACAATCTCCCCTGTGTCTGTGTGGATTTCCTCCCACAATCCAAAGATGTGCATGTCAGGTGAACTGGTCATGCTATGTCGTCCATAGTGTTATGTGCATTAGTTAGGGGTAAATATAGGGTAGGGGAAGGAGTCTGGGTGGGTTACTCTTCAGAGGATCGGTGTGGACTTGTTGGGCCAAATGGCCCGATACATACTGCAGGAAATCTAATCTAAATGATTGTCACATTTACCTAATGTAAGCAGATTCCTTCCAATCGCTACATTGCAATAAATCGGTCAAGTATATTAATTAAAATAAATATTACTCTTTTTTAAGTGTCTGAATAAACAATGTGCTCTGTTATCCTCTAGTTCATGTCTTCTGCAAATTTGCGAACTCTGCATATGTCTAAACACATCGATGTAAAATGAATTCTCTGTGTTTGCAGCAAGTACTCCCATGGTTTTAAGAGTAGAGTTCCCAAAGTATAGAAACAGGCCATTTGGCCCATCAATTCCACACTGACCCTTTGAACAGTAAGTAACCCACCCAGACACATTCCCCCTAATTTATGTTTACCCCTGACTAATGAACCCTAACCTACACATCCCTGAACACTATGTGCAATTTAGCACAGCCAATCACCTGACCTGCATATCTTTTGGACTGTGGTAGGAAACCAGAGAGCCCGAAGGAAACCCACGCAGACACTGGAGAATGTGCAAACTCCACACAGGCAGTCACCCGATGGTGGAATCGAATTTGGGACCCTGGCACTGTGAGGCAGCAGTGCCAACCACTGAGCCACCATGCTGCCCTGCGAGTTCATGAGTGGATTATTTTAATTAATTCAAAATTTGGCCTTGGTCACATAATTCACTATAGCAGTTGTTTCCGAAAAATGACTCTTCAGTTGATATTTTGTTGTAAAATGTAATTATTTATTTAAAATGCACAGATTGGGAACACCTAAAGCACTGTGCAGATTAAATAATTCAGTTAATGTTTTATTTTTATCCTGTAAATCCATTTTAATCAGGGACATACCAATTCATTAACTCAAGTTACGTGCGAAACTGATCAAAGCAGTGAAACTGATCTGTTCTTCATAGAATTGAGCAGAACTTCCAAATGGTCTTTGCCAATGATCTTTTCAAGCCAGAAAAAATATGTATATAGTGTACAGCGGAATTGAAACGTGTTTCTTGATCAATTATAACACTGTCTTGGCATTTTTGCTCAAGAGCAAGAACTATTAGAACATTAGACTTTTGAAATTCTATTTATATGTCTCTATGACTTGTAAACTGTTTAAAGACAGACCTTGTGATTGAATTAGATAGTTGAGTTCTGAATTTGGATTGTAAAGCATGGATTAGATTCATTCTTAATTATTTATTTGAAGTTAAAATGGCGCCCGAAGATATCTGTTTTCCCTTCATTTCTAAAACCTTTGCGATTTGCCTTTCACTTAATAATACGCTTTATGAAATTTCAACTCTCATGCTGATTGCATTGAATGAGGAACCTGGAGAGGTTCACTGGCACCAACCACGTTAACATTGCAAAAACAATGTAGAAACCAAAAACGGTTTCCCAAATTTAATGTTACCCAAGCACAGTCCCTCCTCAACAGATCAACGATCACCAGATCACAACACGGTGTGTTTGCAGCAGAACTAGCTCTGCAAACATTTTCAACAGAACCAAGAACATGATGTAACCTCACACAAAAAAAACAAATTGAAGTCTAACAAAGCTGCTCAGAATCAAGCAAACCACTGATTAAATTGAATAGAAATAACAAGTCATAACAGCAATCTTGTTTGTGAGGGGACTTAACACTTAAAACTGTAACGTTTCTGGCAACAGTTCAATTTATTTCCAACCGTTACACCCTTCTTGATCGTGACAATCTTGTGCAGCGCACAGTAGAGCGGTTGAAAGCATATATTGATTAATTACTTCATTACAAAACAAAATTACTGAATGGACAAATATTACCACATTATGATTTTAAGTTAATTTCAATTATATAATCTGATCAATTCTGCAGTTTCAGATTTTAGTCCCAAATTTTATTTTGAATGAGGCTACTCAAAACAAAATTCAGTTAGTTTACAATTAGAACTGAGTTTTTTAAAAAAAACTCAATGCATTAAAAACTCGTTTTTTTTTCATTTCTCACACTTCCGGGTTTCTGCTTTAAGTTGTTTTTCAGACCGTTACAAATAGATGTAAAGTTTTCAATCAAGCAGAGAAAAATGTGTCATATAAGTTTAACAAATGCAGAAATGATTCATGAAAAACAAAAGAACTTCACAAATATTGGTAATGAAAAGTATTCCAGAGAGTCAATCTCCTCACCAGAAAGAAAACACCAGTTACAGAAAGCATGAAAACGCAGATCAGTTTCACAAACTGAATAAGATCCAATCAACTCAATTCAACAGAATCAAGGAAAATAAAATCAGAATCCAATCAACTCAAAACAACAGATTTGAATGGAACATAATCAGAATCCAACCAATTCAATTCGACAGAATCAAATAAAACAATTTCAAAAGCCAATCAACACAATTCAGCAAAACCAAGTAACAACAAAGTCAGAATCCAATCAACACAGTTCAACCGAATCAACTAAAACAAAGCCAAAATTCAATCAACTCAATTCAACCGAATCAAATAAAACAAACTCAGAATCTAATCAACAGAATGCAATATAGCACCGCAAGAAAATTTTATGACAGTTTCTAACCTGCTTGTCATCAACAAAATTAACAAAATAAATGAGAAAATATAACCAGGATAAAAACATATATTCAAGAAATGAATAATGATATTTTAGCATATTTTAATCTTGTTTGGTAATATCTCAAACATCTTTGAATTCATAGCGTTTGTTGTTGATAATAAAACTCACAGTCAGGGTGTCACTGACATTAAACATCATTTATAGCTGACTGATTAAAAGACATTAGGTGTTTCAAGCCACACAGAATGCCCATCTGATAAAAAAAAAGAGATACACCGAGCAACTGACTCCATCATCTCCATTGTAACTATTTGCTGAGCCTTAACTGAAGTCTGTAATCAGTCTGAACAAAAATCAATCCGAACCAAACCAAACTCAGCACAGAATCTGAGTTTCATTTAATTCAGAAATTAGTCACATGAATAGAAAGTTTTTAACAAGTCACTAAGAAAGTTCAAAGTTCTCACCTGATGTCACCGTCACCATTGTCCCTTGGCCCCAGTAATCAAGATAGTCACAGTGGTACATTCTCTGGACTGGGTCACACACTAACTAGCTCTGCATAAAACAAATCAAAAATGTACCATCATTTTAAATTTTCAAAACCACAGGTAAAATAAAGTCACGATAAATCTTCATCACATAATTGCGCGAGTGAATTCTGATCATTCTTGATAAATGTTAATACTGTTTTATACTTCACAGATTAACACATGAGCTGATTCTCAAAATCCCCAACTGGTGTATCAATAATTACCCAACACTTTTACAAATTAAATAGTGATACTGGCATAAAACCGCACAGAACTAATACTGCACTGCAAGTTAAGACGGTTTGTAGAAGTAATCACTGACTAGATTCAAACAATGGAGGCTGAATAGGTTTTTGTATTGATCGTAATTGTAGTGTCACCCCGGTTGTATCACTGTGAGACACGTTGTGTCAAATACTATGACAGACTGTAAACTGTAAAATGCAGAGAATTTCATCACTTCCTAGAAAGCAGTGATTCAGACTCCTCTAAAAATGATTTGGAACATTATTTCAGCTTTTACGATTCATTGTATTTTGAAAGCTTGGAATACTTTTACAGGTTTGGTCTGCATTTAACTTGACAATCAACACGAAGAAGGTAAAAAAAATACACTTGTACAAATTAGCGCTACTGGATTGCGTTTAAATTGCATCTCACATTATTTCTCGCTCCTGCCATGGTAGAAATCACCAATTTGAGATAAGCACTTGTCAGTGGTTATTGTATGAGGATGTCGCTGTGCACAACACTGTGACCCACTGTAGTATCACAATGATGTAGACCAGTACACTCATTCTCTGTTCTTTACTCAAGGTCTCAATTTTCATTTGAAAGAGCCATTTCGTACTGATCATGTTTAGAATTAATGCTATAGTTGACATAACAATTAGTAGTGATTTCCCGAGCTGTCAGATATATTAAAACTAACATTTGGTCCGAGCATTTAATTGATGGAAGTGTTAGCAGTACATATGACATGCCCAAAACATTGTCTCATTGTGTCACCAGTTTGCTAGTTTAAATGGTATATTTCCTCTTTGATAGTTTTGTAAGAGGCAGCCTGAGGTCTGCTTCAGATCGCAGTTGGTATAATTGCGTTTAAAACTCGTACTGACCATCAGTTTATGATGGAATTGACAAAATGTTCCCTCGAGCTGTTTTTGAACGGGTCCAGCCCTGGTTCCTCTCGCTGTGGTCTCTTGCACAGTAATAGATGGCGGTGTCTTCGATTTTCAGGTTCTCCATGTCCAACGCGAAAATGTTGTTTGAAGTGTCTTTGGTCGCAGTAAATCGACCCTTAATCGCTGGTGCATAGTTATTGTCCGATGAATCATAGTAGTATAGCAGCTTCTCCAGACCCTGTCCGGGAACCTGTCGCACCCAGCTCATGGTGTAGCTGCTAAGATCGAACCCGCTGGTTTTACAGGTCAGTTTCAGGCTGCCTGTGGGACGGCCAGTCTCTGCCTCTGGCTGGGTCAAAATAACCTCCGACTGGACACCTTTAAAAAATAAAACAAATAAACCATGATCATTAATGCTGATGAAATGATGGCTGAGTCTTTTACATTCTTGCCGTAGACTAGGGCGGCACGGTGGCACAGTGGTTAGCACTGCTGCCTCACACTGCCAGAGACCTGGGTTCAATTCCCGACTCAGGTGACTGACTGTGTGGAGTTTGCACATTCTCCCCGTGTCTGCGTGGGTTTCCTCCGGGTGCTCCGGTTTCCTCCCACAGTCACAAAGATGTGCGGGTCAGGTGAATTGGCCATGCTAAATTGACCATAGTGTTAGGTTAAAGGGGTAAATGTAGGGGTATGGGTGGGTTGCGCTTCGGCGGGTCGGTGTGAACTTGTTGGGCCGAAGGGCCTGTTTCCACACTGTAAGTAATCTAATCTAATCTTAACTAACATTGAGACAGTCACAAAGAGAGACTTGAACAAAAAACACTCACATGATAAGAAAGTCAGTAACAAACTGAGAAAAATTGTCGACACAATCATTCTGAAAACTTGTGGGAAGCGGTTCTGTCAAGATCTTTCTAAACAAAGCCGACCCAGGAGTGTTGAATAACAGTCCAGTGACCAGGATTTATATGGCCATCGGAAGGGGCAGACTTACAGTTTCCGCATATTGGTTTCCTGCTGGAGGCTCAGACTGGTTCCTGGTATCAGCTTGTACAGCCCGAACACATGGGATCATGTCTTTACATGAGGTTCTGCTTAAACATGGACACATACACATCTTGGGATATTTGTTTTGCTGAATAGCTTATTTGGAAGTACATTTGAGTAGCTTCAGGTCTGTTTCACATGATAGTTGCATGTATTTTGTTTAAAAGAAACAAATTCAACTGGAAATTAGCTCCCTTTATTTCTACATTCATTCACAAGCAGATAAAACTAAAATTAAAGGTCAAACATATTACTAGCTAATAAAACAGTTTATCTTTTCTTTCCTGGATACTGCAAGTCTCTGTCGCATTCAAAATAACATGTAATTCATACGAAACATTGCAAAATTCAATTTAGGCAACTGAATACAGAGCGTGTCCAAAGTGATTATATTTAGAATATTCAATTAGAAGTTAACTCCGTTTAATCCTACATTCCACCACAAGCAGATAAAGCTAAAGGGAACTTCAATAATATTATTAGCTAACGAAATGAATGACTTTATTTTTGCTGTTACTCAAAGTCTCTCTCACATTGCAAAATAGCATACCATTTCTAATCTGTATTTCTAAATTCAGTTTAGGCAACCTAATATGGAGCATGTCTGAAATGATTATGTTCAGAATGTGAATGTATGTCACTAAACAGTTTGGACCCGGAGATTAGAAACACCTCCTCACATTGCAGAATGTCTCTCCTTGCATCTTTTTTTTTTCAAATTGCTCCGACACTAAAATGCACAGTAAAGGAAAGCTGTGTGCCTGAGAAACAAAATGTGAGTCCGCAGTGATACATAACACCTAGGTAAACTTTTGAAAGAGCATCTAATGAACTAGAAAAAGACAGTCAATAAGTTTTTTTTGAAATCCTCAACATCTAAACCGTCTGGGTACATCAGGAATGTTTGGTCAAATTAGAGTGTATTACAGTGATAATTTCCACGAATGTAGGTTATAAAAAGTACATTTCTCTGCTCACTGATCGCTCTGACAGGACAGTTAATTCATAAAAATCAGCAAAAATTCGCTGTTACACTACACCAGTATTAACCATGTATAAAGGGCCCACTCAGTTATAATGAGATGCATGAATCAGGGAATGGTGCAACAAATGGTGTGAGTTTGAATCAATTCAAGTTTATTAATTTACTTTGAGATGATAACAAATGTTACTGTAATGTGGGATTTTGGATCCATTACCTTCATATTAAGGAGGTTTAAAGATACTCAGTAAACAGGCTGAACTAACCAGAACGTCACTGCATTCAATGTTCTGTTTTCTGATAGTCATAGAGTGAATGCTGTATTCAGTGTCCTTCCTTTTTAAAGAAGAAATGCCAAGTGACATGTGTCCATTGTGAGTAAATGGGAAAATATAGTTTGGTTGATAGGATTTTACTTTGGTTGATTCAGTTTCCCTTTAATCGGCCGGATACAATAGTTGGCAGCAATTAAGCTGACTGCAGAAAAGGTCATTGAGTTCCAAGTTTCATTTACTGGAAGCAGGTGGAGTTTCTGCATGGATCAAAGATATTTTGTCTCACTGTTGACCAGTTGGTGAAAAGTCAACTGCAAACTATAACCACCGCCTCCGCAGAAACAAATCGACTCAGCAACAATGCTGGAGAAAAGTTTATTTTCAGTTGTGTAACTTGGAGAACTAGTCACTCCTCTCACTGAAGGAAATATTCGCAGAGTCTCAGACACAGCCTTAACATCATTCTAGGATCACTACAGCACTGTTTAGTATTGAGAAAAATTGATAAATAGTCATAGAGTCATGTAGTGATACAGCATGGAAACAGACCCTTCGGTCCAACCAGTCCATGCCAGTCCTAATCCCAAACTAAACTAATCCCACCAGTGTATACCTGGCCCATATCCTTCCAAACATTTGATATTCATTTACTTATCCAAATGTCTTCTAAATGTTGTAAGTATCCACCACTCAATCATCCCACACACAAACCATTCCCTGTGTAAAAGGTTGTCTCTGATATCTTTTTTAAAATTTTTCTCCTCTCATTGTAAAAACATGTTCCCTATTGTTGAAATCCTCCACCATAGGGAAAATACACCAATGTCTGGGTCAAAAGTTGAAAACAATCCCAGCTCCAACTATTTACAAAATATCACTGTGGATCTTCCTCGAGTCCAAAAAAGATTGTCCCCTTTGATCAATGATTTGTAAAATTTACTCGCGTATCTACTGTGATAGATGTTTTCAAACAACTTCTTAAGTGCAAATGGTTCACATCAATCGGATTAAAGTAACGTTTCGTGCGCTACTCCACACACAAAAAAGACAAGTTTATTGACACGAATTGCTCTGAGGAAGTCTACGATGGATTATTTTATCAAACAAAATCATTTCCAATGTTGTGAGCGGTCGTCTATCTTCTGTGCAATGGTTTGAATTTTAAGTTGTGTCTGACTGCAGATAAAATTGGCTGATCTGGGTAAAAGTACAGTTTGTGCCTTTCACATGGTGAATGTATATTGCTGACTTTAGTTGAATAAAGAGATGTTGTCCCAGGCATAGTCTGGCACCAATAATTAGACCATTAATTTCCACATCACTAGCCAGAGGGTCAGGTGGAGTTTATTGATATGTGTTATTTTTGAAACGAAAGCTTCGTACATTCCCAGTATGAATCATGTCAATTAGAGCCATTCACTTTTCCACTCATGGCTTTATAAACTTATATGAGGCCCCCCACCCCCACCCCCGAACTCTCACCCTCCAGTGAAAAAAGTTCCAGTCTATCTGAATTCCCAACGGTGGTTCTGTTCCCTCACATTCTGCTGTGAAAGATCCTCCTGCCACCCCAGGTCCACAGAGAACGCCCCTTGTTACTAGTTCAAAGAAATGAAAGGAACTTCTCCCACCATATTGTTCAATTTTAGTTGGCTTCAAACACCATAAAAAATAAATGTTCATGTCATTGCTGATTTATGGGAGAATGCCATGTCCACAGTATCTGCTGAAATACCTGCAGTACCATCCTGAATCTGGTTCGCAGGTTCATCTGTTGCTCACAAACACAACCAGACATCAGGGAACAGTGAACATCGCCCACCTCCACCCCTCCACCCTTCCCTTCTGTACTTTGCACTTTGTGAAATCCGTGTTGTCAATAATTACTTAAAAGAAAGTTTTTTAAAACTTTCTTAATTCATGTTGCTGATCTTGGCTGAATAAAGGTATGTTGCTGTCAGCATTTCTGGGGAACATGTCTGCATTTTTTTCATGTCAGTTTACAATGATATTACGTCAAGAATAATCAAAATGTCCTGAGAAACAACGTTTAGAAATGGGCCTATTAGCTCCTCAGTACTGTACCAACTGTTTGAATATTGATACATTTCTGCCCCTACTTTTTCCGCATAAGTCAAGATGTACAGCATTGGAGATCATATCTATGTTGATAATGGATTAGACCCTAAACAATGTTCCCGAATGTTTACAGTGCTATCACCTGCAGGGTTATGGACAACATGCTATAAATTGGGTGTTGGCTGGAAGGCTCTGTTTTCACGTGATACAGGTGCGATGGGCGAAGTGATCTCTCTCTGTCGTGAAAACTTTCTACTACTCGAAATTCATCTTTCCGACTTTGTATCCAGATGTTGCCTGGAATGGAGAATAGGTCGTCTGAGGATAGGTTGAGAGTGCTAGGCCTTTTCTCATTGGAAAGGCGAAGGAAGAGGGGTGGCTTGTTGGAGGTTTAGAAGATGATCAGGGGAATAGATAGACGAGACAGTCAGAGACTTTTTCCCCGGGTACAACAGAGTGTTACAAGGGGACATAAATTTAAGGTGAAGGGTGGAAGATATAGGGGGGAATGTCAGGGGTATGTTCTTTACCCAGAGAGTGGTGTGGGCATGGAATGCGCTGCCTGTGGGAGTGACAGAGTCAGAATCATTGGTGACCTTTAAGCGGCAATTGGATAGGTACATGGATAGGTGCTTAAGCTAGGACAAATGTTCGGCACAACATCGTGGGCCGAAAGGCCTGTTCTGTGCTGTATTGTTCTATGTTCTATGTCTCGTTCAAAGGCTCTAATTCACATGATTCATACCGGAAATATTCCAAGCATTCGTTTCAATGAGATCAATACACCCCACCTGATAGTCTGGCTTGTTATGTGGAAATTAATGGTCTAATTAATGGTGCCAGACGATGCCTGGGACAACATCACTTTATTCAACTAAAGTCAGCAATATACATTAACAATGTGAAAGGCACAAACTGTACTTTCACCAAGATCAGCCAGTTTCATCTGCAGTCAGACACAAAATTCAGACCATAGCACTGAAGATAGACGAGCGCTCACAACATTGGAAATGATTTTGTTTGATAAAACAGTCCATCGTAGACTTGCTTATTCACAAGCAACTCGTGAATACTGCTTGATTTCTTTTTGTGTGGGGTAACACATGAAATGTTACTGTATTCCTACTGATGTGAACCATTTGCACTTCAAGTTATTTGAAAACGTCCTTCACAACAGATTAGATTTTAGATTACATTACAGTGTGGAAACAGGCCCTTCGGCCCAACAAGTCCACACCTACCCGCCGAAGCGCAACCCACCCATACTCCTACATTTACCCCTTACCTAACACTACAGGCAATTTAGCATGGCCAATTCACCTGACCTGCACATCTTTGGACTGTGGGAGGAAACCGGAGCACCCGGAGGAAACCCACGCAGACACGGGGAGAACGTGCAAACTCCACACAGTCAGTCGCCTGAGGCGGGAATTGAACCCGGGTCTCTGGCGCTGTGAGGAAGCAGTGCTAACCATTGGGCCACCGTGCCGCCCGCACGGCAGATATGTTAGTAAATTTTAGAAATCATTGATCAAAGGGACAATTTTTTTTTTGGATTCAAGGAAGATCCATTGTGATATTTTGTAAATGTTTGGAGCTGTGATTGCTTTACATTTTTAACTAAGACGTTGGCATACAGTGCACAACTTCACAATTTGCTGTAACATGAAACTCGCAACCACTGTGAACCTGGAAGGCTATGGTTCAGAATTTAACAAGGACCTCGCAAGTTCGTGGAATGGGCCAACGAATGATTCATGAAATTTAACAAAGGCATTTCTGAAATGACTAATTTAGCTAGGAAGAATGTCGAGACACAAATTCACATCTCTGTTTGCATTTCAATATACTATAAATTACTTTTCTATTATATCCGAAAATACTTGTGTCTTTGTTTATATTTAATACATTCCATCTTGTTCCGGGGTTAAGATAGTTTCTTTATTTATTTCACTCAAGACTGTATGCTGTATTTTTGCCTCAGTATTGACCAAACTCGGTTTGCTGCCAGCTTATATCACTTGAGCTGCTTTTTCAGCAAGTGAATCTCTCCATCTGTTATGTCAAAATAATCTGTTCATACTTCGATCAAAATAAATCCTGTTAATATCATCCCAAATTCAGGCTCGGTTATTTTGTATTTATTCATTGGAAATGAACAGAATATGACCGGCCTGTTCTTGGTGGAGTGGGAGAGGGATTTAAAGTGGTTAGCCACGGGGCCGTGGGGTTGGTTGACACGGGTGTCCCAGAGATGCCCAAGACTGTAGGGAGGCTGTGGAGAAGGTAGCACTGACAGGGACTACTTGCGTGCACAGAGATGGGCTCAAGTGCGTATACTTCAACGCAAGGAGTATCAGAAATTTGGTGGGTGAACTTAAGGCGTGGATCGGTACCTGGGACTACGATGTTGTGGCCATCACGGAAACGTGGATAGATGTGGGGCAGGAATGGCTGTTGGAGGTTCCTGGTTACAGGTGTTTCAGTAAGATTAGGGAGGGTGGGAAAAAAGGAGGGGGGGTGGCATTGCTAATTAGAAATGGTATAACGGCTGCAGAAAGGAAGTTTGAGGGGGATCTGCCTCTGGAGGTAGTATGGGCTGAAGTCAGAAATAGGAAAGGTGCAGTCACCTTGTTGGGTGTTTACTATAGGCCCCCCAATAGCAGCAGAGATGTGGAGAAACAGATTGGGAAACAGATTTTGGAAAGGTGCAGAAGCCACAGGGTCGTAGTCATGGGCGACTTCAACTTCCCAAATATTGATTGGAAGCTCTTTAGATCAAGTAGATTGGATGGGGCGGTGTTTGTGCAGTGTGTCCAGGAAGCTTTTCTAACGCAGTATGTAGATTGTCCAACCAGAGGGGAGGCCATATTGGATTTGGTACTCGGTAATGAACCGGGACAAGTGGTGGGCTTGTTAGTGGGTGAACATTTTGGTGATGGTGACCACAATTCTGTGACTTTCACCTTGGTTATGGAGAGAGATAGGTGCGCACAACAAGGTAGATTTTATAATTGGGGGAAGGGAAATTACGATGCTGTAAGGCAGGATTTGAGGAGCATACGTTGGGAGCATAGGCTGTCAGGGAAGGATGTGGTGGAAATGTGGAACTTTTTCAAAGAGCAGATACGACGTGTCCATGATATGTATGTACCTATCAGGCAGGAAAGAAATGGTCGTGTGAGGGAGCCTTGGTTGACGAGAGAGGTTGAATGTCTGGTAAAGAGGAAGAAGGAGGCTTACATAAGGTTGAGGAAACAGGATTCAGACAGAGCAGTGGAGGGATACAGGATAGCCAGAAGGGACCTGAAGAAAGGGATTAGGAGAGCTAAGAGAGGGCATGAAAAATCGTTGGCGGATAGGATCAAGGATAACCCCAAGGCATTTTATGCGTATGTGAGAAACCTGAGAATGACGAGAACGAGGGTAGGTCCGATCAAGGACAGTAGTGGGAGACTGTGTATTGAGTCGGAAGAGATAGGAGAGGTCTTGAACAAGTACTTCTCTTCAGTATTTACGAACGAGAGGGACCGTATTGTAGAAGAGGAGAGTGTGAAATGGACTGGTAAGCTAGAAGAGATACCTGTTAGGAAGGAAGATGTGTTGGACATTTTGAACAACTTGAGGATAGACAAGTCCGCCGGGCCTGACGGGATATATCCTAGGATTATGTGGGAAGCAAGAGAGGAAATTGCAGTACCGTTGGCAATGATCTTCTCGTCTTCACTGGCAACGGGGGTGGTACCAGGGGACTGGAGAGTAGCGAATGTTGTGCCCCTGTTCAAAAAAGGGAATAGGGATAACCCCGGGAATTACAGGCCTGTTAGTCTTACTTCTGTGGTAGGCAAAGTAATGGAAAGGGTACTGAGGGATAGGATTTATGAGTATCTGGAAATACACTGCTTGATTAGGAACAGCCAGCACGGATTTGTGAAGGGTAGGTCTTGCCTTACAAGTCTTATTGAATTCTTCGAGGAGGTAACCAAGCATGTGGATGAGGGAAGAGCAGTGGATGTAGTGTACATGGATTTTAGTAAGGCATTTGATAAGGTTCCCCATGGTAGGCTTTTGCGGAAAGTCAGGAGGCATGGGATAGAGGGAAATTTGGCCAATTGGATAGAAAACTGGCTAACCGGTCGAAGGCAGAGAGTGGTGGTAGATGGTAAATATTCAGCCTGGAGCCCAGTTACAACTGGAGTTCCGCAGGGATCAGTTCTGGGTCCTCTGCTGTTTGTAATTTTTATTAATGACTTAGATGAGGGAGTCGAAGGGTGGGTCAGTAAATTTGCAGATGATACGAAGATAGGTGGAGTTGTGGACAGTGAGGAGGGCTGTTGTCGGCTGCAGAGGGACTTAGATATGATGCAGAGCTGGGCTGAGGAGTGGCAGATGGAGTTCAACCCTGCCAAGTGTGAGGTTGTCCATTTTGGAAGAACAAATAGGAATGCGGAATACAGGGTTAATGGTAGGGTTCTTAGTCAGGTGGAGGAACAGAGGGATCTTGCGGTCTATGTACATAGATCTTTGAAGGTTGCCACTCAGGTGGATAGAGTTTGTAAGAAGGCCTATGGAGTATTATCGTTCATTAGCAGAGGGATTGAATTCAAGAGTCGTGAAGTGATGTTGCAGCTGTACAGGACTTTGGTTAGGCCACAGTTGGAGTACTGTGTGCAGTTCTGGTCGCCTCACTTTAGGAAAGATGTGGAAGCTTTGGAGAGGGTGCAGAGAAGATTTACCAGGATGTTGCCTGGAATGGAGAGGAAGTCGTACGAGGATAGGTTGAGAGTTCTCGGCCTTTTCTCGTTGGAACAGCGAAGGATGAGGGGTGACTTGATAAAGGTTTATAAGATGATCAGAGGAATAGATAGAGTAGACAGTCAGAAACTTTTTCCCCGGGTACAACAGAGTGTTACAAGGGGACATAAATTTAAGGTGAAGGGTGGAAGGTATAGGGGAGATGTCAGGGGTGGGTTCTTTACCCAGAGAGTGGTGGGGGCATGGAATGCCCTGCCCGTGGGAGTGGTAGAGTCGGAATCATTGGCGACCTTTAAGCGGCATTTGGATAGGTACATGGATGGGTACTTAATCTAGGTGAGAAGTTCGGCACAACATCGTGGGCCGAAGGGCCTGTTCTGTGCTGTATTGTTCTATGTTCTATGTTCTATCTATGTTCTATGTTCTAGATGTTCTCTGAAATGATCCGCAAGTTAGTGTCCTGTCTCCCTGATGTAGAGGAGACCACATCAGGTGGAACAGACACAGTGGATGATACTTGTGGAAGTATAGATAAATTTCTCTGAGATGTGGTTGGATCATTTTGGGCCTTGTCAGAGGTGAGGGGGGAGGTGTTGGCGCAGGTTTTGCACTCCCTGTGGTGGCAAGGGAAGGTGACAGGGGTGGAGAGTGGGCTTGTGGAGGGGCATGGACCTGACGAGGGAGTCGCAGAGGGAATGGTGTCTCCGGAATGCAGATAGGGGTAGGAAGGGAAATATACCCCGAGTGATGGGGTCTGTTTAGAGGTGGTGGAAGCAGCGGAGGATGATATGATGTATGCAAGGTTGGAAGTTGAGGAACAGGAGGGCTCCCTGTTGCGATTTGAGGGATGGGGTTCAAGGGCATTGTCGACCACATTGGAGGGGAAATTGCAGTCTTTGAGAAAGGAGGTTATTTGGGAAGTTTTATGGTGGAACTGGTCCTCCTGGGAGCAGATGCGGTGGAGGCAGAGGAAGTAACAATAGGGGATGGCATTTTTACAGGAGCTCGGGTGGGAGGAGTATAGCCCAGATAGCTGTAGGAGTCAGTGGGCTTGTAGTAAATGTTTAGTCGTTCACTGGAGATAGAGGTGGAGATGTCTAGGAAAGGGAGGGAGGTGTCCTCGATGGTGCCTGTGAAGTTTAGGTCAGGGTGGAAGGCTTTAGTAAAGTTGATGAACTGTTCAATCTCCTACTGGTAGCGTGAGGTGGCGTTGATACAGTCATCAATGTAGCGGTGGTAAAGGTGGGCAATGATACCGGTGTAGCTGTGGAAGATCAAAGTTGAAACTTTATTGCTGGAATAGCACAGCAGGTCAGGCAGCATCCAGGGAACAGGAGATTCGACGTTTCGGGCACAGGCCCTTCTTCAGGAATGAGCAGAGAGTGTTCAGCAGGAGAAGATAAAAGGTAGGGAGGAGGGACTTGGAGGAGGGGAGTTGGAAATGTGATAGGTGGAAAGAGGTCAAGGTGAGGGTGATAGGTCGGAGTAGGATGGAGGCGGAGAGGTCAAGAAGAAGACTGCAGGTCAGGAAGGCGGTGACGAGCTGGAGGGATCCGGCTGAGACAAGGTGGGGGGAGGGGGGATGAAGAAACTGGTGAAGTCCAAGTTCATCCCCTGCGGTTGGAGGGTTCCCAGTCGGAAGATAAGACGCTCCTCCTCCGACCGTCGGGTTGTTGTGGTTTGGCGGTGGATGAGTCCAATGACCTGCATATCCTCGGTGGAGTGGGAGGGGGAGTTGAAATGCTGTGCCACAGGTTGGTTGGGTTGGTTCGTCCGGGTGGCCCAGAGGTGCTCTCTGAATCGCTCCGCAAGTAGGCGGCCTGTCTCCCCAATATAGAGGAGGCCACACCGGCTGCAGCGGATGCAGTAGATGATGTGGGTGGAGGTGCAGGTGAATCTGTGGCGGATATGGAAGTTTCCCTTGGGGCCTTGGAGAGAAGTGAGGGGGGAGGTGTGGGCGCAAGTGTTGCACCTCCTGCGGTTGCAAGGGAAGGTGCCGGGAGTGGAGGTTGGATCGGTGGGGGGTGTGGATCTGACAAGGGAGTCGCGGAGGGAGTGGTCTCTACGGAAAGCTGATAGGGGAGGGGAGGGAAATATATCCTTGGTGCTGGGGTCTGTTTGGAGGTGGCGGAAGTGACGGCGGATGATGCGCTGTACATGGAGATTGGTGGAGTGGTAGGTGAGGACCAGTGGGGTTCTGTCCTGGTGGCGGTTGGAGGGGCGGGGCTCAAGGGCGGAGGAGCGGGAAGTGGAGGAGATGCGGTGGAGGGCACCGTCGACCACGTCGGGGGGGAAATTGCGGTCCTTGAAGAAGGAGGCCATCTGTGTTGTACGTATTTTGAAATGGTCCTCCTGGGAGCAGATGCGGCGGAGACGAAGGAATTGGGAGAATGGGATGGCGTTTTTACAGGGGGCAGGATGGGAGGAGGTGTAGTCCAGGTAGCTGTGGGAGCCGCAATTTCCCCCCCGACGTGGTCGACGGTGCCCTCCACCGCATCTCCTCCACTTCCCGCTCCTCCGCCCTTGAGCCCCGCCCCTCCAACCGCCACCAGGACAGAACCCCACTGGTCCTCACCTACCACTCCACCAATCTCCATGTACAGCGCATCATCCGCCGTCACTTCCGCCACCTCCAAACAGACCCCAGCACCAAGGATATATTTCCCTCCCCTCCCCTATCAGCTTTCCGTAGAGACCACTCCCTCCGCGACTCCCTTGTCAGATCCACACCCCCCACCGATCCAACCTCCACTCCCGGCACCTTCCCTTGCAACCGCAGGAGGTGCAACACTTGCGCCCACACCTCCCCCCTCACTTCTCTCCAAGGCCCCAAGGGAAACTTCCATATCCGCCACAGATTCACCTGCACCTCCACCCACATCATCTACTGCATCCGCTGCAGCCGGTGTGGCCTCCTCTATATTGGGGAGACAGGCCGCCTACTTGCGGAGCGATTCAGAGAGCACCTCTGGGCCACCCGGACGAACCAACCCAACCAACCTGTGGCACAGCATTTCAACTCCCCCTCCCACTCCACCGAGGATATGCAGGTCATTGGACTCATCCACCGCCAAACCACAACAACCCGACGGTCGGAGGAGGAGCGTCTTATCTTCCGACTGGGAACCCTCCAACCGCAGGGGATGAACTTGGACTTCACCAGTTTCTTCATCCCCCCTCCCCCCACCTTGTCTCAGCCGGATCCCTCCAGCTCGTCACCGCCTTCCTGACCTGCAGTCTTCTTCTTGACCTCTCCGCCTCCATCCTACTCCGACCTATCACCCTCACCTTGACCTCTTTCCACCTATCACATTTCCAACTCCCCTCCTCCAAGTCCCTCCTCCCTACCTTTTATCTTCTCCTGCTGAACACTCTCTGCTCATTCCTGAAGAAGGGCCTGTGCCCGAAACGTCGAATCTCCTGTTCCCTGGATGCTGCCTGACCTGCTGTGCTGTTCCAGCAATAAAGTTTCAACTTTGATCTCCAGCATCTGCAGACCTCACTTTCTCCTAGCTGTGGAAGATTTACTGTTCCACATATCTGACGAAGAGGCAGGCATAGCTGGGGTCCATACAGGTGTCCATGGCTACCCCTTTGGTTTGGAGGAAGGGGGGGATTGAAAGGAAATGTAGTTGAGGTTGAGCATGTACTGCTTGAGTTGGCTTGACAGGAAGAAACGGAGGACTTCGAGGCCGACATCATGGCGTTTGGATGTGTACAGGGCCTGGACATTCTGTTCTCTCTGGGGCTTATCAATAGCTTGCAGTTATTATGGAACTGCAAGGGCAATGGCTGGGAACTCGGAGAAACCAATGGTACGTCTTCTGCTTGAAGCAAATTTTGACCAGAACATTTCAACACCACAAAGCTCACTGTAGGAAATGCCAGGGCTGCGACTTTTAATAATATTTGAAACTTTGTTAGAAATAGGGATTTTTAGTCATAGTTTCTGAAATAATCAAGAAAATAAGTAACCGTTAGAACAAGCTCTTTCAAAGAGAGAGGATTTGCAAAGTTTGAAACCATACACTGCTGTGCATTATTTGAATTCAATGTCGGTCAGAGTTAGATACAGCCAAGGTGATCTCTCCATATATTGATTCTGATAATCTGACACACCAACATACCTGTCTGTACAAAACTGTGTTATTTGTTTAGTTGATCAAAATTTAGGAAAGAGATCAAACAGAATGTATTCGGCTGGGAAGGTGATGGATACAGAAGACAGAATCAAAAACTGGGAACATTCAATCTGAAAAGAGAGTAACAAGTAGTACAAGATCAAAGACATGACAAGGTGCATGTCGATATGTCCCAGACGTTAGTGAATCGAATGAGCTTGTTCGATGGTCGAGAGACTCGTCCAATGATGTCCTGGAATCAGACCGCGAAACAGCGATCGAAAGGTCGATTTGCAAATGTCACTTCAATGTGATCGCTTCACACTCTGTGTCCTGATATAGGCCCCATTGGCAGATGTTTCTACCAGATTGCATCCCCTGGGTTTATTTTCTGATCAGAAGTGAGATGTGTGGCTTGCTGCTGGCACACAGAAACAGGAAGTTGTGTGTCAGCTGAGAATGATACATCAGGCGCTACTTTCCGTATTATCAGCACAAAGTCTTCCTGCCTCTGAGGGTGAACACACACTGACAGTGTTAAGAACAAACAGATTATTATTAGTCTCAACATTGTGTTCAATTCCATTCCCATTTTCCAGAATGAATCAGAAGAGACTCAAGATTATTTCAGCTAGAGTAAATTATCTGTCAGAGAGATAAGAAGAGTTATCATCGGGTGAAAGGAGCTAAATGACAATGTGTAGTTTCACTCATAAACCTATGTTTAAAAGTAGAAAGCTTGAGGGAAGTTAATAAGTAAATCTAAGAGACAGCATTCATTAAAAGTTGGAATTGTAAGGTTTAAGCAATAAAATTCAGCATGTCTTTGGTGGAAGTGATATCATATCGGAAGTGGTTGATTCTGTTTTCCGGAGAGGCAATGAGATGTAACATCGGGTGCAAAAAGTGAATGTAATGCTTCTTGACTTCAATCAGGTGTTTGACCAGATCTTGCATCTTTAATATGGTAAGGGTTCATTGGATCTGGTGCAGTTTGGCAAATGCATCGAAGGTTTATTTGTTGGCAGAAGATAATGGTCGAAGGTAGTCATTGTGAAGACATCTTGTGTCCAGTGGCTTACTGTATGACTTGGTGCTGGATCCTTTGATGTTTGCAGCGTATATGAACGATCTAGTCAATAATGTAGCAATTTTGATCCGTAAGTTCAAAGATGAGGTGAAAAACGTTTGGTTTTGCAATTACTGAGGAGGAAAGCCAGTGTGACATCGATGACCTTGCCTGTCGGAGAGAAGAATTGTAAACAGAACATTATATCCTAAAGTCTGTGAAGTAAAGCATTTTCGAGACTAACAATTTAAGCGAATATACGATGCATTGTTGGAATCTACACAATACAAAGGATAAGCAATCTTCTGTTGTGAATATCCAAATCATGGCGTGGGGGTTGGAATTATAGTCTGGAGATATTGTAGCTAGACCACTAATTCAGGAAACAGGGGACTGAGCCCACAGTGCTGCCACATCAAGTCGTGAATTAAAGTTGATAATTAAACAACTCATTAAAGGAATAGGCTCCACAGATATTCCCTTGCTCTGCTTTGGAGAGCACAACACATCAGCGCAAAAGTTAAGGCTGAAGCATTCACAGCAATCTTCAGCCAGAAGTGCCAATTGACTGATCCATCTCGGCATCTTCCATAGATCACCAATATTACAGATACCTGTCAGCAGGGAATTCGCTTCTCTCCATGTGAAATCAAGACACTGCTGGGCGGAGGGGTGGGGTGGGGTGGGCAGGGGTTACTGCAAACGCTACGGAGCCTGACAAAATTCTGGCAATAATACTGATGACTTGGGCTAGCCAAGCAATCCCGGCACAGCTAAAACACTGGCATGCACAATGTGGAAAATAGGCCAGGCGCGTTCTGTGCACAGAAAATAGGTGAAACCACCCTGGCGAATTACTGCCCCATCAGTCCATGATCAATCATGAGTTAGATGTAGGAAGGTGCTATCAAGCAGCACAAGCTCAGCAATAACCTGCGTAAATGTGGCTTACGCAAGGCCTACTCAGCTCATGTCTGAATTACAGACTTGATTTAAACATGAACAAAAAAGTGACTTCCAGAAATGAGGGGAGAGTGACAGCCCTTGACATTAAGATCACAGTCGACAGAGTGTGATATTATGGAGCCTAGCAAAACTGGGTTCAATGGGTATCAGGTGACAACCTCTCTGCTGCCTGCAGTCATACCTCACACATTGAAAGATGGCTCTGCTTGTTAGAGGGCAGTCATCTCAGCCAAAGCAAATCTCTGTTGGAGTTCCTGAAGAAAGTGTTCTTGGCCCAATGATGTTCTGCTGCTTCAGCAATGACCTTCCCTCCATCAGAAGGTCAGAAGTGAAATCTGCATTAATCTAGCACTTTTTTGTGTTTCCTCAGTCCACATTCAAACACAACAAAATCTGGACAATTTCCAGACTTGAGCTGACAAGTGGCACATAGCATTCACACCACAAAACTGCGAGACAATGACCATTGACAATAAGAGACAACCTAACCAAAACCCCTTGACATTCAATAGTGTTACCATCACTGAATCCCTCACCATCGACTCCCTGGGTTTTATTGTTCATTAGAAATTGAGCTGGACACTCCATATAAATACAATGGTTGTACGAGCAGGCCAGAGGCGAGGAATACTGCAGCGAGTAACTCACCCTCCTGACTCGCAAAGCCAATTGACTGTCTAAGAGACAGAGGTCAGGGGGCTAATAGCACAGCTCGCCCGTTGACTGGATAGGAACAGCTTCAACTGCACTCAAGAAGCTTGGCATTGTCCAGGACAAAGCATCCCACTTGATCAGTAGCACATCCACAAGCGTCCATTGCCTCCAAATCTGATTCTTAGTACCTGCCATATGCACTACCTAAAATACTACACTGCAGTCACTTAGCCACTTCCTTAGACAGTACTTTCCCACTACCACTTGCATCTCGAAGGACAGGAGCAGCAGATACAAGGGAACAGCACCACTGTCAGCTCCTCTCTAAAACACTCGGCATCCTAACATGGAAATATTCACCAATCCTTTACTGTAATTGGGTCAAAATCTGGAATTCCCTTCCTCAGGCCATTTTGGAACATGTTATTTCAGAAAGGCAGCTAACTGCCATCTGCTGAAGGACAACTACGGACAACTAAAAGCAACCACCATGTTCCATGAGTCAATTAAAAAATCATTGAAGCTAACATGACAGTTTGATAAAGTGGTTTAGGAGGCATTATGAGTATGTAATAAGCAATCAAAAGGTTTGGAGTAAAGTTCCAGAATCAGTCCCTACCATGGTAGCTTCAATTAATAAAAGAGTATGAAATTAAAATGCTGGAATAATGAACAATAATGGCAGACCTACCAAAGGTTTGAAGCATGTTACATGGTTCAGTATTGTCCTTCTGAGGAGGTCGTCTGACCTTCCTACCTGGCCTGCCCTACCCGGTCAACAATAAGGTCCTTTCCTGTGCCGAACCTGACGAACAAACCCATCAGGAGAAAGTGAGGACTGCAGGTGCTGGAGATCAGAGTTGAGAATGTAGTGCTGGAAAAGCACAGCAGGTCAGGCAGCATCCGAGGCGCAGGAAAATCAACGTTCCAGGCATAACCCCTTCATCATGTATCCTAATGAAGGCCTCATGCCCGAAACATTGATTCTCCTGCTCCTCGGACGCTGCCTGACCTGCTGTACTTTTCCAGCACTACAGTCTCGAGTGAGAAGCCATTTGGCTGTAATAAAGCTTCTTCAGAAAGATCAACCATATTGAGCCGAGCAAGATGGCAGGCCTTCAAAAAGGTAGCTGATGACCACCTTCTTGGGATATGTGACTAACTTTTTCATAAATCAGTGAACAATTCAAAAAATGCAAATTATGTTGAGTCAGGCTCTTCAGACAGAGTCCGGTACACAGTTTAGATTGATGATTGGATGCAAAGTCTCCTGTGATGTTGCTGTGAACAGCAAGACAGTTCTTGCCAGTATTGCACTCCAATATTTGTTCATGATGTAAAGTGTCAGATTTATTGCATTTCTGTTTGTGACCGCATTCTGTGCATTTCCAATATTAGGATCACAGCGGTGATACCATGACACCAGTATTCCCAAACTCCAGTTTAATGCTCAATGGACGGGGTTTGGAATACCATCTTTTGCCCAGGGTGATATTTGAATTCAAAGAAAGCCTGGAATCGGAAAGAAAGCCAAATGGTGACCATGTAACCCGAGTCAATGGAAAAAATACAAAAAAAACACAGCTGGTTCACGAATGACAAGACATAGAACATAGAACATAGAAGAATACAGCGCAGTACAGGCCCTTCGGCCCTCGATGTTGCGCCGATCCAAGCCCACCTAACCTACACTAGCCCACTATCCTCCATATGCCTATCCAATGCCCGCTTACATGCCCATATTGAGGGAGAGTCCACCACTGCTACTGGCAGGGCATTCCACGAACTCACGAACTCACGACATCTGTCACCTTTCCATGGTCTGGCCGACATGAGATTCCAGACCCACTGGGAAGTAATTGACTGTGTTCTGAAGTGGCTTTAGCAAGCTATTCAATGGGCAGTTGGGGATAGGAACTCATTGCTGACCCTTACCAGAAAGTAATACATGTAACAAAACCTCACAACAACTATATCAATTAAATGTAATTGTTGCGCAGTTCCTCATGCCATTTCAAGTATTTCACGTGAATATTCTAAAATGCACTTTGAGTGATGTTGCACCGTCTAAACGGACTACAATATAAATTAGTGGGACATTCTGAGTAGGAGAAAGTGAGGACTGCAGATGCTGGAGATCAGAGCTGAAAATATGTCGCTGGAAAAGCGCAGGAGGTCAGGCAGCATCCAAGGAACAGGAGAATCAACGTTTCGGGCTTATGCCCGAAATGTCGATTCTCCTGTTCCCTGGTTGCTGCCTGACCTGCTGTGCTTTTCCAGCAACACATTTTCAGCCGCGACATTCAGAGTAGGTCCAGTTCAATATTGAAGTTTAATTGCAGAATTTTCAGCACTGAATTTTTAACCTCAATAAAAGTTTTAAATTGTGTTTATCATTCGGAAATAAATAAAATCTGTTGCAATTCGTCTTCATAAAATTGTATTCAAAACTGAAAATGGTCAACATTCTTAAAATAAACTTGTTTCGATTTGAATCTTACCAACAAATCACTTCTTTCATCTGGCTTTGCTGTCACCATCACTTCCTTGAAACCAATTAAGCATTTATGTAAATCAACACAGAAATAGAATTCTCAGAATAAATTACAGAACAACAAAACCCCAATTTATATTTCCCCGCAAGCACAGTACACGAATTGTGGAAAAAATGCAAATAACTCAATGGATTCCAATACTAATTGATGTTAGGACTTTTTAATACATACGTTGTATGATTGTTGAATGACAGAGGTATCAATTGTCATGATTAGTCTAATTAAGAACTATAATTAAGAGATACATTGGCACAGCTAATATTTCTGTCTCTCTTTTTCTCTCTTCCCCTCCTTCCTCCCCCCATTTTTCTTTATATCGGATGCCTTGTTTTGCCTCTCCACAATCGGACAACGTTTTCCTTAATAACATGAAGCCAACACCTCACCAACATATGCTCTCAAGCAAATTCATCCACTTATTTCGAGAGATTTGAGTCAGTACAGCCAGATTTTCTCACAAATCTGTCTGAGTATTGAGTAATCTGGAAATGCTTGATCGGAAAGACTTTACTGTGATAGGGTTTCATTGTAACTCAGCAGTATTATTCTTGGCTGAGGAATGTTTAATGGTTCAGTGCAATGCATATTTCGTCTATAATTAACTTTTACTTCACATCTAATGGAATGTTTAATATTTTAGAGGGTGATTTATTTTGTGTCGACTCTGTGTTGTACCTGCTCTGGGAGGGTTTTTTTTTGGGGAACCCTGGATGCAGCTTTACTCTGTGTCTAAACCAAAATGTATTTGACATGTTTGCATTGGACAGCACAATGTAGAGGGAGATTTACCCAGCACATTACATGAGCTGTACAATCACAGAAAACATTTGATGTAGCCGTGTAAAGGGGCTTGAACTCCTACCCAATGTCTTTCTGATTTTGAAATGCTTGATACCAGAATAAAAAGGGAACAATACTATGCATCGAAACTTTGTTATACAAGTAGATTATCATCTACAGGCACAGACATACATACACACATAAGCAAATCATCTATGAACAACCCTTGCAGTGTTTAATGGATAAGTGCTGAGAGAGCTTTAATATGCAATGTGTGTATTCCATGCAATGCATACCGAGAATGCGTTTGATATGGTAGTTTAAATGTAGTTTTGATCTGTCTTTAACCTTTTCTGTGACAGCTGTGGTTGTGCTTGACAAATATTCAACAGAACTGGAGGACTATAAATGTAGTCACTGCATTAGAGGCAGAATGCAATGCCATCAAACAGAGAGAAAGGCGATCCGTTTTTTCATGATGAGGAGGGATTGAAGCAGCTGGGCGTCAAACATGAAATGGAGGTTAATTTAGATTATGCCTGTATAATTCTGAAAAGACTAATTTAGAGCAAAGGTCAATGATAGGGAACCAGAAGCAGCCTGTTCAGCCAATGGGGTTTGGTCTTCCAAACAATGACATCATGGCTGAGCTGATAACCCTCATCTCCACTTCCCAGCGTTTTAACTGTCAGCATTGATTCAATTATCAAATCCAAATCTGTCCATTTCAGCCTTCAAAATACTGAATGACCCAACCTCGACAGTCTTCTGTGGTAAAGAATTCCACAAATTCGCTACATTCTGGGAGACAAAATTCTCTTCTGCCCGAAATTTGTGACCTCTAATTCAGAGATTCTACTCCCTGATCCGAAACTCTCCCACAAGGGGAAACAACATTTCTGCATTTACACCATCAAGTTTCCTGAAAATAATAGATGTTTCAGAATGTCAGTACTGAATCCTCTATGTTCTAATGAGTATAGTCCCAAACGACTCAATCTCTACGCTCAAGACAGTCTCTCCATCTTCAGGATCAGTCGACTAAACCTCATTTGGATTGTCTCACATTCCAGTGTACCCTTTCTTTGTGATATGAGTCCCAAGAACAGGTCACAGTATTCCAGCTGTGGTAAGAATAGAGCATCTTTTCAGTTTTAATTGGGGACAAATGGGTGTTTTCCTGGTTGACAATCAGTGGCTAGTGATGTGTCTCAGGGTTCAGTGTTGAGAATGCAACTGTTTACAATTGTTGGGACTGCAATTATTTACAATTCAGGTAGATTGCTTCGAGGTCGAGACCAAGTGTAGTGTGTTGTAGTTCGCAGAAGCCACTTAAATGAGTGATAGAGAAAAGTGTGCCGAAGGATATAGACAGGTTAAGGGAGTGGGCAAGGGTCTGGCAGATGAAGTACAATGTTAGTAAACATGAGGTCATCCATTTTGGTAGGATTAATAACAAAGTGGTGAAAGCAATGACTGCAGATGCTAGAAAACAGATTCTGGATCAGTGGTGCTGGAAGAGCACAGCAATTCAGGCAGCATCCAATGAGCAGCAAAATCGACGTTTCGGGCAAAAGCCCTTCATTGCTGTGCTCTTCCAGCACCACTGATCCATAATAACAAAGTGGACTACTTTAAAATGGTGAAAATTACAGAATGCTGCTGTGCAGGGGGACCTAGGTGTTCTTGTGCATGAAACACAAACGCCTGGTTTGCAAGTCCAGTAGCTAATTAGGAAGACAAATGGAATAACGTCCTTCATTGCCAGTGGATAGAGTTTAAAATTAGGGCTTTCTGTTGCAGCTGTATAGGGAGCTGGTGTGGCCATGCCTGGAGTACTCCGGACACTTTTCATCGCCTTACATGAGATGACACTGAGGTGGGGTTTGCTGAGGAGTTTGACTACGTTGATTCTGGAAATGAGGGGGTTGGCTTATGAGGAGAAAGTGAGGTCTGCAGATGCTGGAGATCAAAGTTGAAACTTTATTGCTGGAACAGCACAGCAGGTCAGGCAGCATCCAGGGAACAGGAGATTCGACGTTTCGGGCACAGGCCCTTCTTCAGGAATGAAGAAGGGCCTGTGCCCGAAACGTCGAATCTCCTGTTCCCTGGATGCTGCCTGACCTGCTGTGCTGTTCCAGCAATAAAGTTTCAACAAGGGTTGGCTTATGAGCAGACTGGGATTATACTCATTTGAATTCAGAAGAATGGGGGAGGGGATTGTAAAATTATAAATGCGATAGATAAGACAGAAGCAGTGAGGCTCAAAGTTTGTGAGAAGATTTGTAGCTCGGGTGCTCATTGTGATTCTGTTCGCCGAGCTGGGAATTTGTGTTGCAGACGTTTCGTCCCCTGTCTAGGTGACATCCTCAGTGCTTGGGAGCCTCCTGTGAAGCGCTTCAATGATGTTTCCTCCGGCATTTATAGTTGTTTGTCCCTGCCGCTTCCGGTTGTCAGTTCTAGCTGTCCGCTGCAGTGGCCGGTGTATTGGGTCCAGGTCGATGTGCTTATTGATTGAATCTGTGGATGAGTGCCATGCCGCTAGGAATTCCCTGGCTGTTCTCTGTTTGGCTTGTCCCAATAGTAGTGTTGTCCCAGTCGAACTCATGTTGCTTGTCATCTGCGTGTGTGGCTACGAAGGATAGCTGGTCAAGCCAACGTCTTCACCCAAAGGGTTGTGAATCTCTGGAATCCCCTGCGTCGTGAAGCAGCTGAGGCTAACCTGTTGAATGTTTTAAAGGTGAAGGTAGATTTGTGAACAGTAAAGGAATGAAAGGTTATAGTGAGGGGTGGGTAAGTGGAGTCTCAGTCCATTGAAAGATGATCCACGATATTATTGAAAGGCAGAGCTGACTCATGGAGTCAGATGGCCTACTCCTGATTGTATTTCTAATGTTCGGATGTTGTTATGTTCTAACAGGCCTCCAATTCAAAAAGTAATACCCTCTAACTACTAAATAAAAACTGAAAGAACTGTGGATGCTGTGTATCAGAAACAAACGCAGAAACTGCTGGAAATTCTCAGAAGGTCTGGCAGCATCTCTGGCGTGAAAGGTTCGCCAGTTTATGGTTCCCTTGCTTTTCCATACAACTTTCTTCAATAATGCTGCCACATTAGTCACTCTCCAGTCTTTTGGCATCTGATCTATGATTAACAACGATACAAATATCTCAGCAAGGGGTCCAGGAATCTCTTCCCTCGCTTCCCACAAAGTTCTGTGAAATACTGAATCAGGTCTCCAGGATTTAGTTCCATTTTTCGACTTTAAGTCCTCCAACACCTCCTTTTCTGTAAAATGAACTCATTTTAAGATCACATTATTTATTTCCCAAGTTTCTTAGCTGCCATGCTCCTGTCTACTTTAAATATTGATGCAAAATATTTGCTTAGTGTCTCTGCCATCTCCTGTGGTTAGATGCAGGAAAGCCATGTTGATCTTTAAGGGCTGTATTCTCTCCTTAGTTATTCTTTTAACCTTAAAATAAGTTTAGAATCTTTTCGGATTCTCCTTAATTCTATTTGCCAAAGCAATTTTATGTCACCTTTTTTCCCTCATGATTTCCTGTTTAAGTATACTCCTACTGCCCTTATACCCTTCTCAGGATCACTCAATCCCAGCTGTCTATATCTGATGAATGCCCCCTTCTTTTTCTGGACAGGAGTTGCAATTTCCCTCATCATTGAACTTTTCCCATGCCTTGCCCTTCACACAAACAGAAACATACCATCACTGAACTCTCATTGTCTCATTCGTAAAGGCCTCCCACTTGTCAGCCATCCCTTTACCTGTGAATAACCTCCCCCAACCAACTTCCCAACGTCTAATACCATCGAAACTGGCCACACTCTAATTTGAAACTTTCATTTTTAAATCAATGTTATCCTTTCGTATCATTATTATTAAACCAATAGCATTATGATCACTTTCCCTGAAGCCTACCCCTATGGACATCTCAGACATTTGTCCTGCCTTGGTTCCCAACAGAAGGTCAAGTATTGCGAACTGTCTAGTAGGTGCATCCACATATTGAATAACAACGGTTTCTTGTGCACAGTTAACCAATTTCTCCACATTCCAAGCTCTTAACACTACCCCAAACTCTGTTTGGAAAGTTAAAAATCCCTACTATTATCCTTTTTTCTTACAGATAGCATAATTGCTTGTAAATTTCCCACTGACCATTCGGAGGCCCATTTTACAATCCCAGCAAGGTCATTACCTCTTTCTTATTTTTAAGTTTCATCCATATAACTTCAATTGGCAGTCTCCAAGAAATATCCTCTCTACATCCAGCTGTAATGTTCTGTCTATCCAAAAACACCACTCCACCTGCTCTCTTGCTCCTCTGTCTATACATTCTATAGCATCTATATCCTGGAACATTAAGCTGCCAGTCCTGTTCATCCCTGAGCCACATTTCTGTAATGGTAATGATATCCTTGTCCCACATTCCCATCTATGCCCTATGTTCATCTGTCTCACAGGTCAGGCCTCTTGCATCAAAGTAAATGCAGTTTAGCAGTCTTACCTCGCTCTTGCCAAACTGTTGTCTGCCTTGACCCTTAGAATTGCTCACCGCATCTCACCTCAAAGATTTCTCTTTTCTCACTATCTTGTTGGTTCCCACCATTCCCCCTTACTAGTTTAAAACCTTCAGCATACTGCTAGCAAATTTCCCCTCAAGAATATCGGTCCCCTTCCAATTCAGCTCCCTCTTATACAGGTCATTTCTATCCTTGAAGAGATCCCAGGGATTGAAAAATAGGAATCTTAACCCGTGCAGCAGCTCCTCAGCCACACATTAGCTGCTCTATCTGACTGTTCCTAATCTCAATATTCCATTAGTTTATGAACAAACCCCAACATGACATTTGCCATCCTTATTGACAGTTGAAATTAAAAGCTAACTTTTTGTGGTTCGGAGATGCTGACTCCCTGTAGATTTCTGAATTCAATCTCTATCTTGCCTATTAAAATGCATAACTTCATTGTTTATGTCTGTTCTCATTTCTTTAATCCACATTACATTATTCTGCAAAGCTCCTTGTTCACTCTCTTGTCCTATCTGTATCCCTCCGCAAACTTCTTTTTGTGTCATATTCACCACTTGTCTCCGCTCCAGTTTTTGAGTCATTCGCAAACTTGCCTACAATATACTCACTTTCCTCATCTAAGTCATCAAAATACTTTGTAATTTTTTTTTGTCTCCAGAACAGATTTATGTGATACTCCACAGATTGACATTCTGTAAAATAAAACTCTTAATCAAACTTTTCTGATTGGGATTTCAAAAATCCTCTCTCCATGTTAATACAGTACCTCCAAAGCCAAGGCTCCTTTCTTATTCAGTAATCTTATGCATGGGTGCTATCAAACACCTTCGGAAAATCAAAACATATTACAATCACGGTTTCCTCCATTTTCTCCAAGAATTCCGATACTTTTATCAGGCAAGATTAACCATTTTATAAAGCCATTCTCAGTTTTCTGCTGTCACATCCTTTTTTAAACACTCGACCATTTCTTTCAATAAATGATGTTTAACTAAGTAGCCTCAGTCAATCTTTTGTGTGCCTTAACTTTTTATGAATGAAGGTGTTGGGTGAAGGATCTACTATCAGCCCTCACTTCCAACTGCTGGAGAAGCACTGTCATCTACAGTGAAAAACTCAACTAAATGTATCTATGTTCATTTACTGAGAAAGCAATTCCATAAATGTTCTAGCTCATCACCTTCTGCTGGCGGTCCCAGATTTTTCGAAGCAATTCATTGAAAGTCGACAAGGCTAATTAGCATCAAACCAAGATCAATATTTGAGCAGAAATATCTCAATTCTTTGTCACGTATTTTTGTTCATCTATTTTCAGGACATTAACTTTGACAATGTGGAGTCTGTGTGGGTGGAGCCATGAAATACCAAGAGACAAGAACATTAGTGGGTGTCATACAGAGACCCCCAGACTGCAGTGATCATGTTGGAATAGTATTAAACAGGAAATTCGACGTAGCCCTACACCGCATCTCCTCCACTTCCCTCTCCTCCGCCCTTGAGCCCCGCCCCTTGAATCGCCACCAGGACAGAACTCCACTGGTCCTCACCAACCACTCCAGCAACCGCCATATACATCGTATCATCCATCGTCATTTCCGCCACCTCTAAACGGACCCCACCACCAGGGATTTATATTTCCCTCCCCTCCCCTATCAGAGTTCCGAAAAGACCACTCCCTCCGTGACTCCCTCGTCAGGTCCACTCCCCCCATCAACCCAACTTCCACTCCCGGCACCTCCCCTGCAACCGCAAGAAATGCAAAACTTGCGCCCACACCTCCCCCCTTACTTCCCTCCAAGGCCCCAAGGGATCCTTCCATATCCGCCACAAGTTCACCTGCACCTCCACACACATCATTTACTGCATCCGCTGCACAAGATGTGGCCTCCTCTATATTGGGGAGACAGGTCGCCAACTTGCAGAACGTTTCAGAGAACACCTCTGGGATACCCGGACGAACCAACCCAACCACCCCGTGGCTCAACACTTCAACTCCCCCTCCCACTCCACCAAGGACATGCAGATCCTTGGACTCCTCCATCGCCAGACCATAGAAACACGACGGCTGGAGGAAGAACGCCTCATCTTCCGCCTAGGAACCGTCCAACCACAAGGGATGAACTCAGATTTCGCCAGTTTTCTCATTTCCCCTCCCCACCTTGTCTCAGTCCCAACCCTCGAAATCAGCACCGCCTTCCTAACCTGCAATCTTCTTCCTGACCTCTCCACCCCCATCCCCACTCCGGCCTATCACCTTCACCTTGACCTCCTTCCACCTATCGCATTTCCAACGACCCTCCCCAAGTCCTTCCTCCCTCCCTTTTATCTTAGCCTGCTGGACACACTTTACTCATTCCTGAAGAAGGCCTCATGCCCGAAACGTCGATTCTCCTGCTCCTTGGATGCTGCCTGACCTGCTGCGTTTTTCTAGCAACACATTTTCAGCACTGATCTCCAGCATCTGCTGTCCTCACTTTCTCCTTAAACAGGAAATTAGCCAAGCTAAGGATATGAAGACATCTGTGATCATGGGTGATTTCAATCTGCATCCAGATTGGACAAATCAAATTAGCCACAATGTCTACTAGGTGGAATTCCTGGCCTACATATGGGATGGTTTTCTTAACCAACATGTGGATGGACCAACTAGAGAGCAGGCCATCCTAGATTGGGTACTGTGTAATGAGAAGGGAATCATTGCCAATCTAGCTGCCTGGGACTCCTTAGGGAAGAGTGACCATGATATGATACAACTTTTTTATCAAGATGGAGAGTGAGCCAGCTGATTTGGAGACTAGGGTGCTGAATTTTAATAAAGGAAACTATGAAGGTATATAAGGCATGAGTTAGCGTTGACAGATTAGTTGAAGTTGCTTAAAGGCGTGACAGTCGATAGGCATTGGCAAATATTCAACGAAATCATGGGGGAACTGCAACAACTATGTATTCCTGTCTGGTACAAAAGCAAAATGGGTAACAAGGCCAATCTATGGCTTATAAAAGAAATTAGATAGCATCCAATTGAAGGAAAAAGCATAGAGATTGGCCAAGAAAACAATAGGTCTGATGTTTGAAAGCAGTTTCGAATTCAGCAAAGAAGGACCAAGGGATTGACTAAGATGTAGAAAACACAGTAAAAAAGAAAGTAATCTTGCAGGGAATATGAAGACTGACACTACAAGGTTCTACAGTACGTGAAGAGAAAGAGATTGGTGAAGGCAAATGTAGGTTCCTACAGATAGAAATGGGGGAAATGTATAACAGAGGACAAAGGAACAGCTGAGCAACTGAATACATACTTTAGTTCTGTCTTCACAAAAAAGGACAATTGTACAGGAGGTTGGCGAGGCTGCAGTGGGAGCATTGTGTTCAGTATTGGTCACCTTGCTCGAGGAAGGATTTTATTAAACTGGAAAGAGTGCAGAAGATATTTATAAGGATTTTGCTCGCACTCAGTGGTCTGAGTTATAAGGAGAGGCTGAACAAGCTTTTCTTGGCAGTCTCGGAGACTGAGAGGGGACATTACAGAACTGTACAAGACAACCGAGGGAAAAGGAGGTGAGGACTGCAGATCAGAGTCAAAAAGTGTGGCGCTGGAAAAACACAGCATGTCAGGCAGTATCCAAGGAGTAGGAGAGTCACCGTTTCGGGCATAAGCCTTTCATGGAGTTTCTTGCCCAAAACACCGGCTTTTTGGTCTGGAGTGAAGACTATTGTTGGGACAAGGTCTGCTGTTGGAATTGGGCAGTGAAAATCAATAACTTCGTCATCATTCTAATAGAGGGCAATAATTCAATATTCTTGTGGATGGATTATCTCATGTTCATGTTCTAAATAAAATACAAAGAACATCATTTCTATGTGAATCATGAAAGAATTGGAAAACATTAACGGAGAGATAACAAGGTCATAAAGTCACCAGTTGAAACAGGAGAAGAAATCAAAGAGTACAGAAAAGCAAGTTGAAGCAGAATTATCGAGACCACATTTGATTGAATGGCTCAGACAAAACAAGAACAGATGGGGAATTAATGGGTATTTTTAGTTCAGGGAAATTGACTCAGCTACAACAGAAAGATGAAAAACTGAAGCAATTGCATTGAAAAGCAAACACAGAAGAAGAATCTGAGTGCATTCTTACATGTTACTAACTTAAACATGATGCCTTGATGAGACATTCAGGCAGATGGGAAAGTGGGAGAAATTCATTAGCAGGGACTTATAGAAAGGAGGTGTGGCAGGTGGCACACCAGCCACCTGTGGGTCATTGTGGGAGCGAGAAGAACTCCTGGCAAAATACAAAAACATTTTACTGGCCTGGACTTCATTTAGGTGGAGATGAAAATTGCCAGAAATGTCATACATGTCATGTAACCGAAAAACTTCAGGCAATAATAAAACCGGAAACTTTAATGCCCATCCCCCCATTTGAGGAACCTTTTACAAGGGTCTTACTTGATTGAGTAGGACCCCTACACAAAACAAAAAGTGGGAATCAATATTTGTTAACAATGATAGATGAGCCCATTTGATATCCACAGGCCATTCTATTTGTGCAATACCACTGCTAGAAGGATTGTAGAAGTGTTACCCCAATGTTGAACTCGATAAAGACCACCCACAGAGACACAATCAGATCAAGGGTGAAATTTTACACCAAATGTATGCATGGAAGGTATGGGTAGCTTATCACCTGCTTACCAACGAGCATGGTAAGGGAGTGTGAGAAAGGTGGCGCTAAACTTTAAAGACCATCAGTGAGCTTAGCGAAGACCATATCGAGGGCTTATTGTCAAGACAATCCAAACGACTGGATAAAGGAATTCCATTTGTACATCAATGAGTTTTGGGGCATGAGCTGAGAGGACCACTGAAAATAAATAAGGAGAAATTAGTGAGTCAGAGCTCAACGGCCACATATTTGAACTGTGAATGATTAAATTGAGAGGGGGAGTTGGCTCTAATTATGCAATATCCTTACACACTTATGCCAAAGAAAGTTGGCATATGTTCAAAGACAGATTGAACGGATGTTCCAAAAACAACGTCAAAGTGAGTTGCAGCAACTGGAGCTCAGCCATAGTAATGGTGCCAAAGCCAGATGGTACCCATGATTGTGAGCAGTCTGTTGCAAAGTTAATGCGGTTGCAGAGTCTGATTTATATCTGATTCCACATTGGGAAGACTGTATTGAAAAATGTAGGACAAGCAACTTAGATTTGTAATTTGTACTTGCTCAGAGGATACTGGCAGGTACCTTTATCCAAAGGAGTGAAGACTATTTCGGCTTTTGTAACACGGAACGGACTTTACTAACTTAAAGTCATGCCAGTTGGTATGGAAAATGTGCCAGCCACATTTCAAAAGGTAAGAAATAAAGTCAGTCCTGGGTTATCCAATTGAATGATGTACATCGGCAAACTTGTGAACTTTTAGTCACACAGGGAAGGAACATTTGCAGCCTTTATTGGAACTACTTAATTGACTTTGGGAGGCAGGCTGGTGATAAACGTGGCTAAGTGTGAATTCACCAAAGTCCGAGTCATGTGCCTGGGCCATGTTGTGAGGCATGGACATATGGTCCCAACCATAACATTGCAAAGACAGCAGGACTATGATTCCTGGCAGTGAACAAGTTTACCAGAAGTTTGTACAAAATTGTAGTAGTGTGATTGCTCCACTGACTGACTAATTGAAGAAGTGCTGGATGTTTTAGCGGACAGTAGAATGTCAGAAGGCATTTGCCAGCCTGAAAGCTGTGTTAACTATTGCCCCAGTGTTAGCTCTACTTAATTAGACAAAGCTACTCGAGATGGCTATTGATGTGGGTGTTGGTGTTGTATTCTTACAAGACGACGATGAGAAGATAGGAAGCCGCATTGGTTTCTTCATCAGGAAACTGAATATTTATCAGAAATATTCCATGATTGAGGAGACCTTGAGCTTGGTATTCCAACATGTATATTGTCAGTAATGGGTCTTGTACAATTGTCTGCACTGATCATAACCCATTAAAGCTTTTGGAGAAATGTAAGGGCTGCACTTCCAGATGGTTTACATGGAGCTTATTACTGCAGCCATTCAATTTGAAAATGATACACGTGGCAGGATGAGAAAATGTAATTGCTGATGTCTTGTCACAACTTGGATGATGTAAGATGGAGGGATTTAGTTGCAGGAGTAAATGGACAGAAAGAGAATGCAGTAATGCATGGTTACAGTTGATGTAATTTGCGTGTATTGACGCGTAATAATAGATTAAGACTAAGAGTTTTAAAATGAAATAATCTTTGTCTCTTATTAATGTTGCAGTAAGATTACAACACTGGTACCTAACCAACAATGCTGAAACTTGCCCAGGGATGTCCAGTACACACAAAGACAACAGGACAAATTCCACCCAGCCAATTAACAGTCTAACAGTCTCTGATGGTTGGAGTCATACCTGACACATAGGAAGATGGTCGTGGTTGTTGGAGGTCAGTTAGCTCAGGGCCAGGATGTATCTACAGGAGTCCCTCAGGGGAGTGTCCTCGGCCCGACCATCCTCAGCTGCTTCATCAATGACCTTCCCCCTCCATCACAAGGTCAGAAGTGGGGATGTTCTTCGATGATTGCACTATGTTCACCGTTCACGACTCCTCAGATTCTGATGTCAACGTTCAAATGCTACAAGATCTGGACAATATCAAGGCGTGGGCTGACAAGTGACAAGTAACATTTCCATCAAAAATAAAAGACAATCCAACCACTGCCACTTGGCTTTCAATGGTATTACCATCACTGAATCCAATAATGTCAACATCCTGCGGGTTATCATTGACCAGAAACTCAACTGCACTTACCACAAACACAGTAGCTACAACAGCAGGTCAGAAGCTAGGAATACTGCAGCAAGGAATACTGCAGCCTGTCCACCATCTAAAATGTACAAGTTGGAAGTGTGATGGAATACTCCCAACTTGCCTGGATGGGTGCAACCCCATCAACATTCAAGAAGTTTGACACCGTCCAGGAAAAGCAGCCCACATCCACAAGTGTATACTCCCTCCACCACACATGCTCAGTACACACTGCTGCTACTATCTACATGATGCACTGCATAAATTTATCGAGGGTCCTCAGACAGCACCTACCAATCCCACAACAACTTCCATCTAGAAGAACAAGGGCAGCGGATGTGTGGGAACTGCACGACCTTCAACTTCCCCTCCAGGTTATGCACCTTCCTGAGCTGAAAATGGGCTGCTGGAAAAGCGCAGCAGGTCAGGCAGCATCCTGGGAACAGGAGAATCGACGTTTCGGGCATAAGCCCTTCTTCATGCACCATCCTGACTTGAAAATATAATGCCGTTCCATCACTATCACTGGGTCAATGTCCTGGAATTCCCTCCCTAATGGCATTGGGGGTTAACCCACCGCAGGTGGACCACAGTAGATCAGGGCGGCAGCTCACCTCCACCTTCTCAATGTCAACTAGGGAGAGGCATAAATTGCTGGCCAGCCAGCAACTCCTACAACACATAAAATGAATAAAAGAGAATAGTTCATTGTGTGTGTGAGAGAGAGACAGAGAGCATGGCCATATCTGTGTGTGTGTGTGTAAGAGAGGGAAACACTATGCCTGAGAGTGTGTATGCGTGTGTGAGAGAGTGGGTGAGTCAGTGAGTGAGTGAGTGAGTGAGTGAGTGAGAAAGAGAGAGAGAAAAAGACCATGCCTGTGTGTGTGTGTGAGAGAGAGAGACAGACAAAGACCGGATGTGTGTGCGTATAAGAGAGAAACACTATGCCTGAGAGTGTGTGTGTGAGTGAGTGAGTGAGAAAGAAACACCATGCGTGTGTGTGTGTGTGTGTGTGTGTTAATTCATGCCTGTGTGTGTGAGAGAGAAAGAGACAAACAAAAACCATGTCAGTGCATGACAGAGGGAAAGACCATACGTGTGTGTGTAAGAGAGAGAGAAACACGATGCCTGTGTGTGTGTGTGTGAGAGAGAGAGAGAGAGAGAGAGAAATCATGCCTGTGTGTAAGAGAGAGTGTGTGTGTGTGAGAGAGTGAGTGAGTGAGAAAGAGAGAGAGAAAAAGACCATGCCTCTGTGTGTATGAGAGAGAGACACAGACAGAGAAAGACCGTATGTGTGTGTGTATAAGAGAGAGAGAAACACTATGCCTGAGAGAGTGTGTTTGAGTGAGTGAGTGAGAAAGGGAGAGAGAGAAACACCATGCCTGTGTGTGTGTGTGTGAGAGAGAGAGAGAGAGAGAGAAAGAGAGAGAGAGAGAGAAATCATGCCTGTGTGTAAGAGAGAAAGAGAGACAGACAGACAAACAAAGATCATGTCTGTGCATGACAGAGGGAAATACCACGTGTGTGTATGTGTGTGTGTGTGTGTGTGTGTCAGTGAGTGAGTGAGTGTGAGAGAGAGAGAGAGAGAGGCTGTGTGTGTGTGAGAGAGAAAGACTCTGTGTGTGTGTGTTTGTGAGTGAGAGAGAGACTGTGTGTGTGTGAGAGAGAAAGACTCTGTGTGTTTGTTTGTGTGTGTGTGTCAGGGGGGCAGGGGGAGTGGGGGGTGTGGTGGTGTGAGGATGCTGTCACTTTAAAAAGGTTACTTTGTCCTGTGTTTTTTTGAAAGGTATTGTAAAGGCAGAGGTGCCAAAGAGTCTAGACTGCCTGTAGGTTTTTCTTAAAAACAGTTTAACAATGGAAAAGGAGTGTACAGTTCTCCAGTTTAGGTTCTTCTTGTTTTGGGTTAGCTGCAGCAATTCCAAGATGTTTTGAGTATCAGAAGGCTGCAAGTTTCAGTAAATGGTTCCTAACTGAGCACTTGGACATTTCTCTGGATGTTGTTCCCTGCTGCCTGTAAGAATACGAGTTTAAATTTACCTTTTTGCAAAGGGGTGTGTTTATGAGATGTTACAACATTGGAACAGCAAATTTGTAAGTTACTGTATCAAGTAGTCGGTTATGTTTTCCAATCGTTTAATGCCATTTTCTTTTGTTTGTGTTTCAACCGTAGTGTTTAAATAAATTATGTTTGTCTTAATGCAGAATGGTTTAACCAGCTGCATCACACCTGGAACATCAATGTCACATTTGCTTTAAACAAAGAAAACCTTATTTACCCTAACTATGCCCCTCATGATTTTACAAACCTTTATAAGGTCACCCCTCAGCCACCAATGCTCCAGGGAAAACAGCTGCAGGTTCTTCAGCCTTTCTTTGCCGCTCAAACCCTCCAACCCTGGCAACATCCTTGCAAATCTTTTCTGAACCCTTTCAAGTTTCACAGCTTCCTTCCTTTAGGAGGGAAACCAGAATTGCACGCAATATTCTACCAGTGGCCTAACCATTGCCCTGTATAGCTGCAACATGACCTCCGAACTCCTATACTCAATGCTCTGACCAACAAAGGGAAGCATACTCAATGCCTTCTTCACTATGCTGTCTTCCTGGGATTACACGTCCACGGAACTATGAACTCCAAGGTTTCTTTGATCAACAACACTCCCCAGGACATTACCATGAAGTGTGGAAGCCCAGCCCTGATTTGCCTTTCCAAAATGCAGCACCTTGCATTTATCTAAATTACACTCCACCTACCAACCTTTGGCCCACCTGATCAAGATCCCGTTATACTCTGAGGTAACCTTCTTCGCTGTCCATTACACGTACAATGTTGGTGTCATCGGCAAACTTACTACATATACCTCTATGTTCACAACAAAATCTTATAGCAGTGGATCCAGCACTAATCCTTGTGGCACATCACTGGTCATAGGCCTCCAGTCTGATAATCAAACATCCACCACCACCCTCTGTCTTCTACCTTCAAGCCTGTTCTGCATCCAAGTGGCTCGTTCTTCCTTTATTCCATGAGATCTAACCTTGCTAACCAGTTTCTCATGAGGAACTTTGTCGAATGCCTTACTTAGGTTCATATAAATCACGTCCATCGCTCTGCCTCACTAATTCTCTTTGTTACTTATTCAAGAAACTCAATCAAGTTTGTAAGGCATGATTTCCCATGCACAAAGCCATGTTGACTATCCCGAATCAGTCCTTGCCTTTCCAAATACATGTACATCCTGTCCTTCAGGATTCCCTCCAACAACTTGCCCACCACCGAGGTCAGGCTCACTGGGCTGTAGTTCCCTGGCTTGTCCTTACCACCCTTCTTAAACAGTGACACCACGTTAGCCAACCTCCAGTCGTCCAGCATCACACCTGTGACTATCGATGATACAAATATCTCAGCAAGAGGATTTACCCACCTTTATGTATTTTAAGGCATCCAGCACCTCCTGCTCTGTAATCTGGACATTTTTCAAGATGTCAGTATCTATCTCCCCACATTCTATATCTTCCCTGTCCTTCTCCACAGTAAACATTGATGCAAACACTTCTTTTGTATCTCCCCCATCTCATGCGGTTCGACACATAGGCTGCCTTTCTGATCCTTGAAGGGCCCTATTGTCTCCCTAGTTACCCTTTTATCATTAATGTATTTGTAGAATCATTTTGGATTCTCCTTAACCCCATTTGCCAAAGCTATCTCATACCCCCTTTTTGCCCTCATGATTTCCCTCTTAAGTATTCTCCTACTGCCTTTATACTCTAAGGATTCACTCAATCTATTCTGTCTGTACCTAACATTTGCTTTCTTCTTTTTCTTGACCAAACCCTCAATTTATATAGACATCCAGCATGCTTCACACCTACCAGCCTTGCCTTTCACCCCAACAGGAACATTCTGTCTCATTATCTCATTTTTGAAAACTTCATCATTTTCCAGCCATTCCTTTACTTGCAAAGCTCCGCACACAATCACCTTTTCAAAGTTCTTACCTTATACTGCCAAAATTGTCCTTTATCCAATTTAGAATTTTAACAGTTAGATCCTGTCTATCCTTTTCCATCACTATTTTGAAACTAATAGAATTCTGGTCGCTGGCCCCAAAGTGCTCCCCCACTGACAGTTCACTCACCTGCCCTGCCTTATTTCCCAAGAGTAGGTCAAGTTTTGCACCTTCTCTTGAAGGTTCATCCACATACTGAATCAGAAAATCTTCTTGTATACACTTAACAAATTCCTCTCTATCTAAACCCTTAACACTACGGCAGTCCCAGTCTACAGTTAGAAAGATAAAATCCCCTACCATAACCACCCTATTATTCTTACAGATAACTGAGATCTCCTTGCAAATTTGTTTCTCAATTTCCCGCTGACTTTGTGGAGCTCTATAGTACAGTCCCGAAAAGGTAATAATCTCTTTCTTATTTTTCACTTCCACCCAAATGACTTCCCGGATGTATTCGCAGAAATATCTTCCTCAGTACAGCTGTAATGCTATCCCTTATTAAAAACAACACTCCCCCCCCCCCCCCGCCGTCTTGCCTCCTTTTCTATCCTTCCTGTAGCATTTGTATCCTCGAACATTAAGCTAGTTCTGTCCATCCCTGAGCCATGTTTCTGTAAATGCTCTCATATCCCAGTCCCATGTTCCTAACCATGCCCTGAGTTCATCTGCCTTCCCTGTTTGGCCCCTTGCATTAATGTAAATGCAGTTTGATTTATCGGTCCTACCTTGTTCTCTGGTTTGTCCCTGCCTGCCCTGACTGTTTGACTTGCTCTTCTTCCCAACTGTACCAGTCTCAGATTGATCTGTTTCCTCACTATCTCCCTGGGTCCCATAACCCCACCTTATTACTTTAAATCCGCCCAAGCAACTGCAGCAATCTCCCTTTAATTCCCTTCCAATTCAGGAGCAATCCATCCTTCTTGTATAGGTCACTCCTACCCGAGAAGAGCTTCCAGTGATCTCAAATGTGATCCCTTCTCCCATACACCAGCTCCACAGTTATACATTCATTTGGACACTGCCCTCCCTCTCCTTCCTGGGGCTCTCCATCTCCATCAACAGTGACCGACTCAACACTGACATCTTCTACAAACCTTTGAGGAGAAAGTGAGGTCTGCAGATGCTGGAGATCAGAGCTGAAAATGTGTTGCTGGAACAGCGCAGCAGGACAGGCAGCATCCAGGGAACAGGAGAATCGACGTTTCGGGCATAAGCACTTCTTCAGGAATGAGGAAAGTGTGTCCAGCAGGCTAAGATAAAAGGTAGGGAGGAGGGACTTGGGGGAGGGGCGTTGTAAATGCGATAGGTGGAAAGAGATCAAGGTGAGGGTGATAGGTCAGACTAGGGTGGGGGCGGAGAGGTCAGGAAGAAGATTGCAGGTTAGTAAGGCGGTGCTGAGTTCGATGGATTTGACTGAGACAAGGTGGGGGAGGGGAAATGAGGAAACTGGTGAAATCCGAGATCATCCCTTGTGGTTTGAGGGTTCCTAGGCGGAAGATGAGGCACTCTTCCTCCAACCGTCGTGTTGCTATGGTCTGGCGATGGAGGAGTCCAATGACCTGCATATCCTTGGTGGAGTGGGAGGGGGAGTTGAAGTGTTGAGCCACAGGGTGGTTGGGTTGGTTGGTCCGGGTGTCCCAGAGGTGTTCTCCGAAACGCTCCACAAGTAGGCGGCCTGTCTCCCCAATATAGAGGAGGCCACATCGGGTGCAGAGGATGCAATAGATGATGTGTGTGGAGGTGCAGGTGAATTTGTGGCGGATATGGAAGTTTCCTTTGGGGCCTTGGAGGGAGGTGAGGGGGGAGGTGTGGGCGCAAGTCTTGCATCTCCTGCAGTTGCAGGGGAAGGTGCCGGGAGTGGAGGTTCGGTTGGTGAGGGTTGTGGATCTGATGAGGGAGTCCCGGAGGGAGTGGTCTTTACGGAATTCTGATAGGGGAGGGGAGGGAAATATATCCTTGGTGGTGGGGTCCGTTTGGAGGTGGCAGAAATGACGGCGGATGATACGCTGCACATGGAGATTGGTGGGATAGTAGGTGAGGACCAGTGGGGTTCTGTCCTGGTGGCCGTTGGAGGGGCGGGGCTCAAGGGTGGAGGGGCGGGAAGTGGAACAGATGCAGTGGTGGGCATCGTCGACCACGTCGGGGGGGAAATTGCGGTCCTTGAAGAAGGAGGCCATCTGGGTTGTACGTTTTTGGAACTGGTCCTCCTGGGAGCAGATGCGGCGTAGACGAAGGAATTGGGAGAATGGGATGGCATTTTTACAGGGGGCAGGGTGGGAGGAGGTGTAGTCCAGGTAGCTGTGGGAGTCGGTCAGTTTGTAGTAGATGTCCGTGTTGATTCGGTCGCCTGAGATCTTCTGCAAACCCACCGGCTCCCACAGCTAAACAAGGACAGAATTCCCCTGATCTTCACGTTCCACCCCAACAACCTTCGGATACATTTCATCATCCTCTGCCATTTCCGCTACCTACAAATGGACCCCAGCACCAGAGATATATTTCCCTCCACACCCTTATTTGCTTTCTGTAAAAACCATTCCCTCCGCAACTCCCTTGTCGGGTCCACACCCCATACCCCACCAACCCACCCTCCCCGCCTGGCACCTTCCTCTGTCACCACAGGAATTGCACAACCTGTGCCCCGAACTCCCTCTCACTTCCCAAATCCCCCAAAGGAGCCTTCCACATCCATCAGAGCTTTCGCTGAACTTCCACACGTGTCATTTACTGTATCCGTTGCTCCCGATGCAGTCCCCATTACATTGGGGATATAGGTCGACTACTTGCTGAGCTCTTCAGAGAAAATCTCCGAAAAACCCACACAAACCAACCCCATCACCCTGTGGCTGAAAACCTCTCAACTCCCCCTCCCATTCCGCCAAGGACATTCAGGTCCTGGGCCTCTATCACTAAAACCTAACCGCCCGACTCCTGGAGAAAGAATGCCTAACATTCTGCCTTGGGACATTGCAACCACACACTATCAATGTGGATTCCACCAGTTTCCTCATTTCTCCTCCCCCTCACCAACCCCCCCCCCAATCCCAGCCCCAACCTTCCAAATCGGCACCACCCTCATTACATGTCCTACCTGTCAATCTTCCTTCCCACCTACCCACTCCACCCTCCCCTCCCCTCCCACCTTTTAACTTTACCCTCAACTCCATCCAGCTAATGACCTTTCAGCTACCTTACCCCAGGCCCACCCCCTTCCATTTATCTCTCCACCTCCTTAGCTCACAGCCTCATTCCTGATGAAAGGACTTTTTCCTAAAATGTCGATTCTCCTGTTGCTCAAATGCTGCCTGACCTGTTGTGCTTTTTCAACACCACATACTCGACTCTGATCTCCAACATCTTCAGTCCTCACTCGACGTTCATCTGCTCGATACTCCTATTCCTAGCCTCACTAGCTCACAGCATCGGGAATAATCCAGATATTACTACCCTCGAGGACCGCCTTTTTAAATTCCTGCCTAACTTTCTATCTCCTCTCTTCAGCATCTCATCCTTTTTCCTTCCTGTGTCATTCGTTCCAATATGCACAGTGACCTGCTGCTGGTCCCACTGCCCTTTGAGAATATTCTGCCTTGATCTTGGAAACAGGGAGGCAACACACCATTCTGATTTCTCGCTGTCGGCCGCAGAAACATCTGTCTGTGCCTCTGACTAGAGTGTCCCCTCTCACAATCGATCGCTTCGTACCTGACATACCCCTCGTTACATTACAGCCTGTCTTGGTCCGAGAAACTTGGCTATTCATGCTGCGTTCTCCTGAAAGGCAATCACCCACTACATTTTCCAAAACAACATACTTGTTTGAGATGGGGTTAACCACAGGAGACTCCTGCACTACCTGCCTCCCTCTCCTACTTTTCCTGGTTTTTCTCCCTTCCTTAAAACTACCATACGTCAGATGCCCCTAGCTCCTGTAAATTCCTCATTGCCTCAAACTGCCGCTTCAACTGATCAATGTGATCTGATAGGATTCAGAACCAAACACACTTACTGCTGACATAATCATCAGCATTAAGGAAACTCTCCCTAATCTCCAACAGCTGACAGGAAGAGCACATCACTCCACTCAAGGCCATCTTTGTAGTTTAACAACCTACAGAAAATAGTCTTATGCACTAAAAAAATACTAATCCAGTCTAACTTAGTATCTATGTTTCATATTTTTAAATTTTAATCAAAGGACAGAACACGAAAAAACCCAAAAAATAACCAACTCCATTCACTATTAAAAATGACAGCAATATCACAGTTAAAAACCATGCACTTATCTGTTCCTGTGCTGTGTACTCTCCAATATAGTTTCTTCGGATGTCAGCTGTGAATTTCGTTGTTTGTCAATTTTTCTTCAACGCACCCCAATGTCTGGAAACACTTGAACTCAAACAGCAAAGGCAGTAACCGTGCAGATTCACTGCTTTGTCAGTCAGCAGTGTAGGTTTCTTTCTCTCTGTCTCTGTCTCTCTCTCTCTCCCTCCCTGTCTCTCTGACTGACCATGTGGTCACTACCTTTGTTTGCCTCCTTCTTTTTAAAGTGTCATTGTTTTGATTTTTTTCTCCCAAACTTCCAAAACAATGCAACAGCTTAAAAACAGTAATTACTGCTTGTGGAATTCGTGAAACTCACTTCCAACACCTTATATACCCTAAAAGCGAGCAGTTCTTACAGCCAAAGCTTTCCCATCCCCCATCTTGGATTACCCAAATCCTGATAGCTTTTGTTCCATCTCAATGTCAATCCTTATCACTCATTAATTGGTTCTCCCTGTTTCAGTTTGCTTACTTGTCTTCTAATCCTGACGAGTGTAGGGCAGAAATGTTCAATTTTGTTTTTCATTTAGCAACATTTTGGTTTTGTTCAGTTCTACAACAATAATTCACTATCTTTTTTTAAAAGACCTTTCTACTTCTCTAATGGCTACATTAATGTCTTCAGTTGTGAGGAATATTTGTCCCTATTCTCGAAGAAACTGGGCCCATCTTGTACCAAACTGGTTGAATGTCAGACAGATCAGGTCGTCAGGCATCATTCATCCCGAGAGGTACACTGACCAGGAACGCCCAGACTTCAGTCAGGTTTTCTCTTGTTACTCACCAGCTATTCCTTAAAATACTGAAACTTGACTGTCCTCCAGTCCATTTCTGGAGTTCTTAATCCATGAACCTTCAATCTTCAGTCGGGCCAATGGTGAAATACCACAGTGGGGGTGATCCCTTCAAAAAGGAACTAACTTGCGTCAGAAATGCTAAAATGGCTCAATATATCTAATGCAAAACTAATTTATTTGACTTTTTTCCAAAATATTAAACCTGTCTCACACAGGTTAATTAACCTGAGCATAAACAGACTCAGTGAACATGGCTTGCGCCCGGATGTGGTTAACAGCACAATCTAGTTGCTGTAGTTCCTTCTGAACACGTCGGTGTCTCAGCAGGTTGAATGAGCGAGCAAACCCTCCTTACACACAGAGCAGGTGAATGGCCTCTCCCTGGTGTGAACTCACTGATGTTTGATGTCAGACGATTGATTGAACCTGGTCCTGCATGAGAGCCCCAGAAAGTTTTCTCATCATTTTGAACATGTTGATGGGACATCAGTTCCCTGGAACCTTTAAAGCACTTCCCACAGTCTGGACATTTAAAAGGCCTAGTTTCAGTGTGAACTCACTGGCCTCTCAGTAGGGCAGAAGAGTGAGTAAATCCCTCCCGAAACACAATGCAACGAAATGGTCTCACCCTTGTGTGAACTCACCGGTGTTTTTGCACATAGGATATGGTACAGAATGCCTTCTCATTCGGCTCAGGGGAACAGTCTGAGTTTGCCTATATGTCTGCAGCTGGATGACTGAATGAACGTCTTGCCGCAGTCAGAGCAGGTTCTCAGCCTGTACGCAGTGTGATCTCGCTGGTGTGTAGTGAGTTGAAATGATTGCCTAAACTTAATGCCGCGGTGTGAACTCCTGATTGGTCTCTCCTCTATTCGAGTACGTCAATGGCACATCAGTTGCCCAGAATTTCTATGGCATTTTCCACAGTCTTGTGATTTAAAAAGGTCTTTTATCTGGGTGAACTCTATGGTCTGCCTGCAGTTGAGAAGACTGAGTGAATCCCACACTTGGAGCAGATGAATGGCCCTTCCTCAGTGTGACTGCATTGCTGAATTTCCAGTTGAGGTGGGGATTTGAATCCTCCTTCACTGTCCTCATATTATGCTTTCTCCCCAGCATGACTGTGATTATATCTTGACAGTTCAGATGATTTCATCCACACACAGGACAGGTGCACAGTTTCTCCTCACTTGGTGTTTTCTCCTTCCAAGTTCAGAATTGAACAATATTCCAATCATAAAATAAGAAACAATCTTTCCAATTCTATTATGATACCGGATTCTGCTTCCTGACCACAGACTGTCCCATTTAGATTAGATTAGATTACATTACAGTGTGGAAACAGGCCCTTCGGCCCAACAAGTCCATACCGACCCGCCGAAGTGTAACCCACCCATACCCCTTACCTAACACTACGGGCAATTTAGCATGGCCAATTCACCTGACCTGCACATTTTTGGACTGTGGGAGGAAACCGGAGCACCCGGAGGAAACCCACGCAGACACAGGGAGAACGTGCAAACTCCACACAGTCAGTCGCCTGAGGTGGGAATTGAACCCGGGTCTCTGGCGCTGTGAGGCAGCAGTGCTAACCCCTTCACATATTCTGTGAAGCTAATTAAAGAGAAGGAAAGTGAGTGAGAGAAGACCACAGTCTGACTGAATGGTCATCACTGAGACCTGGCTGCAGGATGAAGTTCTAGGACATTCCTGAAGAGGGCGCGCGATGTCTACCCCAAAGGACGCCGGTGCGCAGGCGCCGGTTGAGCACTTGGAGCATGCGCACATTGACTGAATGCCCCTTTTTCAGTCTCCACATCATGGCGGGGAGGGGGTGGTCCCGGAGGAATAATAGAGCCAGCGGTAGGAGAGGTGGTGCAATCCGTCTTGGTAATGCCCAATAAAGGTTCCGCGAACCGAATAAGAATTAGCGGGTCTCGCGGTTTCAGCCCTGAGTTTAATTCCTGGGACCTGGGCCGTGGCCGCCATATTGTTTGGGACGAGGCGCATGCGCGGTTATTCTGGTGACGCAAAGCGAGTGGGCGGGGCAGCGGTCCCAGGGACGGATACAATGAGATGGGGCGGGGCCTGTGGGACTGACCCAGGGAGGTGGGAGAGCATGGGGGACGGGGGGTACAGGCATTCACAGCTTTGGGGGAGCGAAAAACAGGCATTCACAGCTCTGGGGAGGGGGGACAGGCATTCACAGCTCTGTGGAGGGGGGACAGGCATTTACAGCTCTGGGGAGGGGGACAGGCATTCACAGCTCGGGGGGGGGGACAGGCATTCACACCTCTGAGGGTGGGGACAGGCATTCACAGCTCTGTGGAGGGGGGCAGTCATTCACAGTTCTGGGGGGGAGACAGGCATTCGCAGCTCTGGGGGGAAGACAGGCATTCACAGACCTGGGGTGGGGGACAGGCATTCACAGCTCTGGTGGTTGGGGGGACAGTCATTCACAGCTCTGGGGGGGGGGAGACAGACATTCACAGCTCTGGGGAGGGGGGAGACAGGCATTCACAGCTCTGGGGCGGGGGACAGGCATTTACAGTTCTGGGGGTGGGGGGCAGGCATCCACAGCTCTGGGGGAGGGGGGCCAGTGATTCACAGCTCTGGGGGAGGGGGGATAGGCATTCACAGCTCTGGGGGCGGGGGGAACCGTCATTCACAGCTCAGGGGGTGGGAGGGACAGGCATTCACATCTTTGCGGGTAGGAGGGACAGGCATTCACAACTCTGGGGGAGGGGGGCAGGCATTCACAGCTCTGGGGGAGGGGGGAACAGTCATTCACAGCTCAGGGGGTGGGAGGGACAGGCATTCACAGCTCTGGGGTGTGGGAGACAGGCATACACAGCTCTGGGGGTGTGGGGGACAGGCATTCGCAGCTCTGGGGAGGGGGGCAGGCATTCATAGATCTGGCTTGCGTGTGACAGGCATTCACAGCTCTGGGATGGGTGGGACAGGTATTCACAGCTCTGGGTGTGGGGGCACATGCATTCACAGCTCTGGGGGAGGGTGGGACAGGCATTCACAGCTGTGGGGGGACAGGCATTCACAACTCTGGGGGTGGGGAACAGGTATTCGCAGCTCTGACGGGGGACAGGCATTCACAGCTCTGGGGGTGGGTGGGACAGGCATTCACAGCTGTGGGGGGGACAGGCATTCACAGCTCTGGGGTGGACAGGCATTCACAGCTCTGGCGGGAGACAGGCATTCACAGCTCTGTGGAGGGGAGACAGGCATTCACAGCTCTGGGGGAGGGGGGGCAGGCATTCACAGCTCTGGGGGAACAGGCATTCACAGCTCTGGGGGGACAGGCATTCACAGCTCTGGAGAGGAGGGGTACAGGCATTCACAGCCCTGGGTGGGGGAGAGACATTCACAGCTCTGTGGAGAGGGGGACAGGCATTCACAGCTCTGGGGGTGGGGGGACAGGCATTCACAGCTCTGGGGGTCGGAGGACAGGCATTCACAGCTCTGGGAATGGGGGGACTGGCATTCACAGCTCTTCGGGGAGGGAGACAGGCATTCACAGGTCTGGGGTGGGGGGACAGGCATTCACAGCTCTGGAGGTGGGGGACAGGCATTCACAGCTCTGGGTTGGGGGACAGGCATTCACAGCTTTGGGGAGGGGGAACAGGCTTTCACAGCTCTGGGGGTGGGGGACAGGCATTCACAGCTCTGGGGATGGGGGGACTGGCATTCATAGCTCTGGGGGGAGGGGGGACAGGCATTCACAGGTCTGGGTTGGGGGACAGGCATTCACAGCCCAGCGGTTGTGGGGGACAGGCATTCACAGGTCTGGGGAGGGGGACAGGAATTCACAGCTCTGGGGCTGGGGGACAGGCATTCACAGCTCTGGGGGAGGGAGGACAGACATTCACAGCTCTGGGGGAGGGGGGCAGTCATTCACAGCTCTTAGGGGGAGATAGGCATTCACAGCTCGGGGGAGGGGGAGACAGGCATTCACAGCTCTGGGGGTTGGGGGTTAGGCATTCACAACTCTGGGGGAGGGGGGACAGGCATTCACAGCTCTGGGGGTGGGGGGGGCAGGCATTCACAGATCTGGGGGTGGGGGGGACAGGCATTCACAGCTCTGGGGAGCAGGCATTCAGAGCTCTGGGGAGGGGGGGCAGGCATTCACAGCTCTGGGGGAGGGGTGCAGGCATTCACAGCTCTGTGGGTGGGGGGGACAGGCATTCACAGATCTGGGGGTGGGGGGGACAGGCATTCACAGCTCGGGGTTGGTGGGACAGGCATTCACCCTCTGGGGGGACAGGCATTCACAGCTCTGGGGTTGAGGGGGACAGGCATTCACAGCTCTGGGGAGGGGGACAGGCATTCACAGCTCTGGGTAGGGGGACAGTCATTCACAGCTCTGGGGAGGGGGGCCAGGCATTCACAGCTCTGGGGGAGGGGAGACAGGCATTCCCAGCTCTGGGGGTCGGAGGACAGGCATTCACAGCTCTGGGGATGGGGGGACTGGCATTCACAGCTCTGGGGGGGGCAGGCATTCACAGCTCTGGGTGGGTGAGACAGGCACTCCCAGCTCTGGTGGTCGGGGTGACAGGTATTCGCAGCTCTGGGGGGGGACAGGCATTCACAGCTCGGGGTTGGTGGGACAGGTATTCGCAGCTCTGGGGGAGGGGGGGACAGGCATTTGCAGCTCTGGCGGGGGACAGGTATTCACCGCTCTGGGGGGGGGGGGGACAGGCATTCGCCCTCTGAGGGGGACAGGCATTCACAGCTCTGGGGTTGAGGGGGACAGGCATTCACAGCTCTGGGGAGGGGGACAGGCATTCACAGCTCTGGGTAGGGGGACAGTCATTCACAGCTCTGGGGAGGGGGGCCAGGCATTCACAGCTCTGGGGGAGGGGAGACAGGCATTCCCAGCTCTGGGGGAGGGGAGACAGGCATTCACAGCTCGGTGGTGGGGAGTCAGGCATTCACAGCTCTGGGGAGGGGAGACAGGCATTCACAGCTCGGGGTCGTGGGGGAACAGGACAGGGACAAATAATTCAGCAATACTGGAATGGTCTGAACTTCTCTCCTGTACTTCTTTTACAGGGCATCAGGACAGAACCAAACCAAAAACAGTCAAAATTTGATACAACACAATTAATCAGGATCTGAATGCTATCGGTCTTTGAACGTGGAAGCAGAAGTGTTACAACCAGATGCACAGCCTCGGAAAAGCTTTGCACCATTCGCAGCAGACAGGACCTGGACAGCATGGAGTTACAGAGACCGACAGCACAGAAAAAAGATCTTTGAGCCCTTCTGCAATTTAAACCAATCGCAGAAAAACTCACCTTGTCTCGTAATCTGTTAAAGACACAGAGGACTCCCAAATTCCACTATTTTTATAAAAAATATCAATGTTATTCTTTAACCCTAAAAGTGAACATTAAACATTTTAAAAAGTGAATATTTTATCTGGGGATAAAGAAATTATGACGCGATCCGACAGGAGTTGGGACGTACAGACTGGGAGCAATTGTGCCATAGAAAGGGCACAGCAGACATGTGGAACAGTTGTTGCGAGTGATGCACAAATATGTTCCTCTGAGACAGGTAAGTAGGGGTAACGAGAACAGAGGAGCTTCTCCTCTAAAGGAAGAAGGCAGCTTATGTAAGGTGGAGGACGCAAGGATCTAGCACAGCTTTAGAGGATTACAGGCTTGCGAGAAAGGAGCTCAGAAATGGACTGAGGCGAGCCATGATGCGGCACGAAAAAGGCTTGGCAAGAAGGATTAGGGAGAATCCAAAGGCATTTTACACATACGTTAGGAATACAGAATGATCAGACAGAAGGTAGTGCCAATCAGGGATAGCGTAGGGAACTTCTGCGTGAAGCCTGAGCAGCTAGGGGAAGCCCTCAATGAGTTTTTTTGCTTTGGTTTTCACTAAGGGGAGGGACCTTGTTGTGAATGAGAACTTTGAGGAGCTGGGATACAGGCTGGAACAGATCAAGATTGATGAAGTTGATGAGCTGGAAATTTTGGCAAACATTAAGGTTGGTAAGTCCCCATGACCCGACCTGATTTATCCCAGGCTACTCCAGGAAGCAAGAAAGGAGATTGCTTCGCCGCTGGTGAAGATCTTTGCGTCCTCACTCTCCATGGGAGTCGCATAGGAGGATTGCTAGGAGGCGACTGTTGTTCCTCTTTTCAAGAAGGGTAATAGGGAAATCCCTTGCAATTACAGACCAGCCAGTCTTCCGTCCGTGGTCAGCAAGGTTTTGGAAAGAATTCTGAGGGATAGAATTTATGACTATTTGGAAAAACATAGCGTGATTCAAGGCAGTCAGCATGGCTTTGTGAGGTGCAGGTCATCCCTCAAAAAGTTTATTGAGTTCCTTGAGGAACTGACAGGACGGATCGATGAAGTTCGAGCGAGTGGATGTGATGTATAAGGACTTCAGCAAGGCATTTGATAAGGTTCCCCATGGTAGGCTCATCCATAAAGTCAGGAGGTATGGATTTTGGGAGATTTGGCTATTTGGATTCAGAATTGGCTAGCTGATAGAAGGCAGAGAGTGGTTGTAGATGGCAAGTTCTGCCTGGAGGTCAGTCTTGAGTGGTGTCCCACAGGGTTCTGTTCTTGGGTTTCTGCTCTTTGTAGTTTTTATAAATGACTTGGATGAGGAGGTTGAGGGGTGGGTTAATAAATTTGCAGATGGCACATAGGTTGGAGGTGCTGTTGATAGGATCAAGGGCTATTACAGGCTGCAGCACAACATAGACAGGAGGCAGAGCTGGGCTGAAAAATGGCAGATGGAATTAAACCTGGATAAATGCAAAATGATGCAATTTGAAATACCTGATCTTGGCAGTGTGGAGGAACAGAGGGATCTTGGTGTTCATGTACATAGTCCCCCAAATATGCCACCCAAGTGGATAGGGTTGTTAAGAAAGCATATGGTGTTTTGGCTTTCATTAACAGGGGAATCAAGTTTAAGAGCCGTGAGGTTTTGCTGCAGCTCGACAAGCCGCTGGTGAGACCACACTTAGAATATTGTGTCCGGTTCTGGTTGCCCGACTCTAGGAAAGATACAGAGGCTTTGGAGAGGGTGCACAGTATGTTTACCAGGGCTGCCTGGACTGGAGGGCTTGCCTGATGAAGAGAGATTGACGAAGCTCAGACTTTTCTCTCTGGAGAGAAGGAGGAAGAGAGGAGATCTGATCGAGGTATACAAGGTACTGAGAATAATAGATAGAGACAATAGCCAGAGACTTTTCCATAGGGCAGGATTGACTGGCACGAGGAGTCATCGTTTTAAGTTATTAGGAGAAAGGTTAAACGGATCGTCAGAAGTAGTCTCTTTACGCAGAGAGTTGTGGACGCATGGAATGCTGTTGCCAGCGGTGGTGGTGGAAGCAGAGTCATTAGAGACAATTAAGCGACTACTGGACATGCACATGGATAGCTGTGAATTGAGGGGTGCATAGGTTAAGTTATGTTATTTTACATTAGGATTAATCCTTGGCACAACATCGTGGGCCAAAGGGCCTGTTCTGTACTGTACTTTTCTATGTTCTATGTAAACAAAAATTAATTGCAACTCTGAACCACTTTTCTCTTAAAGATCTGTTTTCTATGTCCAACTCTATAACAATATACTGATCCAATAAACACCGATTAAAATGTGCAACATATTTATTTTCATAGCCAGACAGCGGGTGTCGTCTCCGGTGTCGATCTTCCTGTTTATAGATCTCCCTGGGTCGGCTTTAGACTTCTGCTGTTAGGGTAAAAAAAAGTACCTTTGATCGAGAGTGTTTTGGATGGCAGTCTCTCTCTCTCTCTCTCTCTCTCTCTCTAGCTAACTCTCAAAATGCTGACCTTTGATACCCCAAATATCGGATCATCTCACTGGTTCTAAGTTGTCAAAACAGTAAAATTCAAATTCCATTGGGTTTTAGTATAATGGGGCATAATTTAAACTGATTGGTTGAATTCAAATGGTGGTCAAACTACTGAGGCATCTAGTTTACAACCAAATGTTACATATTTTCAAGTCATAGTCAAGTCACACGACAGTTGCTCTCACTGCCAAAGCATCCTTCACTCTCCCTTAAAGATACAGTATACACCTTCAACTTCATAACAGCATCTTCAATATTTGGAGAGTTTCTCCTTCTGAAAAACTTACAGACAGTGAGTTCCCATTTCCCACACCCTGTGGCTGTGTTTGTGTGTGGGAAAGGCTTGAACTGATCACCAAACCTGGAGACAAGCAACAACACCAGTACCACAGGGAAACCATGTAAACATGGGGATTGTGGAAAGGCATTCAAATACTCATTCCTGTTGGAAATTCATCCGCACAGTCACACTGGAGAGAAGCCATTCTCCTGGACTCAGTGTGGGAAAGGGTTCATTCTGTCAACAACTCTGCTGACACACCAGCTATTTCACACAAGTGAGAGACCATTCACCTGTTGTCTCTGTGAGGAAGGATTCACTCAGAGTGTCTGGTACATCAAGTTCATACTGGGGAGAAGCTATTCATTCCCCTGCTCCATTTGAGAGAGGGATTTTCTCAATTGTTACAGCTACTGATCCATCGGCATGTTCAAACTACGGAAAGAATATTCATCTGCCGTGTGGGAGAAAGGGTTCCCTAATGCATCTAACCTTCTGACCCATCAGTGAGTTCACAGTGTGTCAAGGCCATTCGCCTGCCCTGTGTAGAGAAAGGATTCACAACTTCATCCAACTTCTGACACATCAGCAGACTCACACCTGGGAGTGACCTGTTCAACCAGTGCAAGTGGATTTAGTCAGCTCACACACCAACAAGTCGACATGTGACTGCAGAGGTTGGAATATTCCATTACTCCTGTTGCTCGTGACATCCAGCATTGAATCAAGTTCGTCCTGACAGTTAGGGTTTGCTTCTGCTGAAGTTACTTCCTTATCACGAGAGTAGAGTTGAAGATTCTTGTCATTGTAGCTGACAGCTTTCTTCAGGGTATAGTGACCCTTTAAAACCAGCTCTCTGTGATCATTCTATCAAAATCAGAAAAATTTCACAGACAATTAGTGTGCAACTAATATTGAATTTCTGCTTCAAATGGAACTTGCTCCCTGGGAAAAAGAACTGAAATTTGATATCTGAAAAGTTCCCCGGCATTAAAATCTCCGATAAGAAAGTGTTGATGAATCCTTGCTGACAATTCTTACTGACTTGAACATTGCACACATGGCCCTACTTTCCTACCGGGAAGAATGGGAATCAAAGTTTATGTCAGATCCGAGGAGATTGGTGTCAGTGACTGTGGGGCTGGTTTATGTCAGACAGGGGGAGATTAGTGTCAGTGAATAAGGGGCTGGTTTATATCAGAAAGGGAAAAATATTGTCAGTGTCGGTGGGGCTGGTTTATATCAGACAGGAAGAGATTGGTGTCTGTGACTGTGGGACTGGTGTATATCAGACGCAGGGAGATTATTGTCAGTGTCTGTGGGGCTGATTGGAAACAGACTGGTGTAGATTGGTGTCACTGACTGTCTCGGAGAAAGTGAGGACTGCAGATGCTGGAGATCAGAGCTGAAAATGTGTTGCTGGAAAAGCGCAGCAGGTCAGGCAGCATCCAAGGAGCAGAAGAATCGACATTTCGGGCATGATTCCTGAAGAAGGGCTCATGCCCGATACGTCGATTCTCCTGCTCCTTGGATGCTGCCTGCCCTGCTGCGCTTTTCCAGCAACACATTTTTGTCACTGACTGTCTGGCAAGTTTATATCAGAAAGGGAGGGATTGTTGTCAGTGGTCTAGGGGCTGGTTTATATCAGACAGGGCGAGATTGGTGAAAGATTTTGTGGGAATGGTTTAAATTGGACTTGGGGAGTTTGGTATCACACTTTGGGGGACTGGTTTTTATCAGGAGAGATTGGTGTCAGTGAATGCGGAGCTCGTTTATATCAGACAGGGGGAGATTGGTGTCAGTGACTGTGGGGCTGGTTTATATCAGACAGGGGGAGATTGGTGTCAGTGACTGTGGGTTGGTTTATATCAGAGGAGAAAGTGAGGTCTGCAGATGCTGGAGATCAAAGTTGAAACTTTATTGCTGGAACAGCACAGCAGGTCAGGCAGCATCCAGGGAACAGGAGATTCGACGTTTCGGGCACAGGCCCTTCTTCAGGAATGAGCAGAGAGTGTTCAGCAGGAGAAGATAAAAGGTAGGGAGGAGGGACTTGGAGGAGGGGAGTTGGAAATGTGATAGGTGGAAAGAGGTCAAGGTGAGGGTGATAGGTCGGAGTAGGGTGGAGGCGGAGAGGTCAAGAAGAAGACTGCAGGTCAGGAAGGCGGTGCCGGGCTGGAAGGATCCGGCTGAGACAAGGTGGGGGGAGGGGGGATGAAGAAACTGGTGAACTTGGACTTCACCAGTTTCTTCATCCCCCCTCCCCCCACCTTGTCTCAGCCGGATCCTTCCAGCCCGGCACCGCCTTCCTGACCTGCAGTCTTCTTCTTGACCTCTCCGCCTCCACCCTACTCCGACCTATCACCCTCACCTTGACCTCTTTCCACCTATCACATTTCCAACTCCCCTCCTCCAAGTCCCTCCTCCCTACCTTTTATCTTCTCCTGCTGAACACTCTCTGCTCATTCCTGAAGAAGGGCCTGTGCCCGAAACGTCGAATCTCCTGTTCCCTGGATGCTGCCTGACCTGCTGTGCTGTTCCAGCAATAAAGTTTCAACTGGTTTATATCAGACAGAGGGAGATTGATGTCAGTGATTGTGGGGCTGGATTATATCTGGCAGGGGGAGATTGTTGTCAGTGACTGTGGGGCTGGATTATATCAGACAAGGGGAGATTGGTGTCAGTGACTCTGGGGCTGGACTATATCAGACAGGGGGAGATTGGTGTCAGTGACTGTGGCGCTGGTTAATATCAGATAGGGGGAGATTGGTGTCAGTGACTGTGGCGCTGGTTAATATCAGACAGGGGGAGATTGATGTCAGTGACTGTGGGGCTGGTTTATATCAGACAGGGTGAGATTGGTGTCTGTGATTGTGGGGCTGGATTATATCTGGCAGGGGGAGAATAGTGTCAGTGACTGTGGGGCTGATTTATATCTAACAGGGGGAGATTGACGTCAGTGACGGGCTGGATTATATCAGACAGGGGGAGATTGGTCTCAGTGACTGTGGGGCTGATTTATATCAGACAGGAGGAGATTGGCGTCAGTGACTGTGGGGCTGGATTATTTCAGACAGTGGGAGATTGGCGTCAGTGACTGTGGGGCTGGGTTATATCAGACAATGGGAGATTGGCGTCAATGACTGTGGGGCTGGTTTATATCAGACAGGCAGAGATTGGTGTCAGTGACTGTGGGGCTGGTTTATGTCAGATAGGAAGAGGTAGGCGTCAGTGACTGTGGGGCTTGTTTATATCACACAAGGGGAGATTGGCGTCAGTGACTGTGGGCCTGGATTATATCAGACAGGCAGAGATTGGTTTCAGTGAATAAGGCCGAAAATGTGTTGCTGAAAAAGCGCAGCAGGTCAGGCAGCATCCAAGGAACAGGAGAATCGACGTTTCGGGCATACGCCCTTCTTCAGGAATGAGGAAAGTGTGTCCAGCAGGCTAAGATAAAAGGTAGGGAGGAGGGACTTGGGGGAGAAGCATCGGAAATGCGACACGTGGAATGAGGTCAAGGTCAGGGTGATAGGCCGGAGTCGGGTGGGGACGGAGAGGTCACGAAGAAGATTGCAGGTTAACCGTCTCAACTTCTCCACCACTCACATTAACCGCCTCAACTTCTCTACCCCTCACATTAACCGTTTCAACTTCTCCAGCCCTCACATTAAAAGTCTCAAATTCTCCATCCCTCTCACCCACTCCAACTTCTCAAACTTGGAACGTGCAGCCCACCTCTCCCTCCGTTCCCATACTAACCTCACGATCAAACCAGCAGACAAGGGAGGCGCGGTAGTAGTTTGGAGCACCGACCTTTACACCGTTGAGGCTAAACGCCAGCTCGCGGACACCTCCTCCTAGTGCCCCCTTGACCATGACCCCACCTCCCACCACCAAACCATCATCTCCTAGACCATCCATAACCTCATCACCTCAGGGGATCTCCCATCCACCGGCTCCAACCTCATCGTCCCACAACCCCCCACCGCCTGTTTCTACCTGCTGCCCAAAATCCACAAACCTGACTGCCCCGGCCGACCCATTGTCTCAGCCTGCTCCTGCCCCACCGAACTCATCTCTGCATACCTCGACACGGTCCTGTCCCCCTTAGTCCAAGAACTCCCCACCTACGTTCGGGACACCACCCACGCCCTCCACCTCCTCCATGATTTTCGCTTCCCCGGTCCCCAACGCCTTATCTTCATCATGGACATCCACTCCCTGTACACCTCCATCCCCCATCACGAAGGACTCAAAGCCCTCCGCTTCTTCCTTTCCCGCCGTACCAACCAGTACCCTTCCACTGACACCCTCCTTCGACTGACCTAACTGGTCCTCACCCTGCAAAACTTCTCTTTCCAATCCTCCCCCTTCCTCCAAACCAAAGGAGTAGCCATGGGCACCCGCATGGGCCCAGCTATGCTTGCCTCTTCGTAGGATATGTGGAACAGTCCATCTTCCGCAGCTACACTGGCACCACTCCCCACCTTTTCCTCCGCTACATCGATGACTGAATCGGCGCTGCCTCGTGCTCCCACGAGGAGGTTGAACAGTTCATCCACTTTACCAACATCTTCCACCTCGACCTGAAATTTACCTGGACCGTCTCAGACTCCTCCCTCCCCTTCTGAGACCTTCCCATTTCTATCTCGGGCGACAGAATCAACACGGACATTTACTATAAACCAACCGACTCCCATAGCTACCTAGACTATACCTCCTCCCACCCTGCCCCCTGAAAAACGCCATCCCATATTCCCAATTCCTTCGTCACCGCCGCATCTGCTCCCAGGAGGACCAGTTCCAAAACCGCACAACCCAGATGGCCTCCTTCTTCAAGGACCGCAATATCCCCCCAGACGTGGTCGACGATGCCCTTCACCGCATCTCTTCCACTTCCCGCTCCTCCGCCCTTGAGCCCCGCCCCTCCAACTGCCACCAGGACAGAAGCCCACTGGTCCTCACCTACCAACCCACCAACCTCCATGGACAGCGAATCTTCCCCCACATTTCCGCCACCTCCAAACGGAGCCCACCACCAGGGATATATTTCCCTCACCTCCCCTATCAGCGTTCCAAAAAGACCACTCCCAACGTGACTCCCTCGTCAAGTCCACACCCACCACCAACTCAACCTCCACTCCCGGCACCTTCCCCTGCAACCGCAAGAAATGCAAAACTTGCGCCCACACCTCCCCCCTTTCTTCCCTCCAAGGCTCCAAGGGATACTTCCATATTCGCCATACGTTCACCTGCACCTCCACACACATCATCTATTGCATCCGCTGCACCCAATGTGGCCTCCTCTATACTTTGGAGACAGGCTGCCTACTTGCGGAACCTTTCAGAGAACACCTCTGGGACACCTGGACCAACCAACCCAACCACACCGAGGCTCATCGCTACATCTCCCCCTCCCACCCCACCAAGGATATGCAGGTCCTTGGACTCCTCCATCGCCGGACCATAGCAAGACGACGGTTGGAGGAAGAGTGCCTCATCTTCCGCCTAGGAGCCCTCCAACCACAAGGGATGAACTCGGATTTCTCCAGTTTCCTCATTTCCCCTCCCCACACCTTGTCTCAGACAAGTCCCTCAAACTCAGCACCGCCTTCCTAACCTGCAATCTTCTTCCTGGCCTCTCCGCCCCCACCCCACTCCGGCCTATAACCCTCACCTTGACCTCCTTCCACCTATCGAAATTTCAACGCCCCTCCCCCAAGCCTCTCCTCCTTACATTTTATCTTAGCCTTCTGGACATACTTTCCTCATTCATAAAGAAGGGCTTATGCCCGCAACGTCGATTCTCCTGTTCATTGGATGCCCCCTGACCTGCTGCGCTTTTCCAGCAACGCATTTTCAGCTCTGATCTCCAGCATCTGCAGTCCTCACTTTCTCCTCGTCAGTGAATAAGGGGCTGGTTTATGTCAGGCAGGAGGAGATTGGCGTCAGTGACTGTGGAACTGGTATCTATCAGACAGGGGGAAACTGATGTCAGTGACTGAGGGACGGGTTTATTTCAGACAGGGGGAGATTGGTGTCAGTGACTGTGGGACTGGTTTATATCAGATAGGGGAGATTTCTGTCAGTGACACTGGAGCTGGTTTATATCAGGCAAGGGGAGATAGGCGTCAGTGACTCTGGGGCTGGTTTATGTCAGACGGGGGAGATTGGCGTCAGTGACTATGGGGCTGGTTTATAGCAGACAGGGGGAGATTGGTGTCAGTGACGGTGAGGCTGGTTTATATAAGACAAGGGGAGATTGGCGTAAATGACTGTGGGGCTGGTTAATATCAGACAGGGGGAGATTGGTGTCAGTGAATGTGGGGCTTGATTATATCAGACCGGGGGAGATTGGTGTCAGTGACTGTGGGGCTGGGCTGGTTTATATCAGACAGTGGAAGATTGGTGGCAGTGACTGTGCTGCTTGTTTATATCAGACAAGCGGAGATTGGCGTCAGTGACTGTGGGTTGGTTTATATCAGACAGGGGGAGATTGGCGTCAGTGACTGTTTGGCTGGTTTATATCAGACAAGGGGAGATTGGCGTCAGTGACTGTGGGGCTGGTTTATATCAGACAAGGGAAGATTGGTGTCAGTGACTGTTTGGTTGGTTTATATCAGACAGGGGGAGATAGGCAATAGTGACTGTGGGGCTGGTTTATATCAGATAGGGGGGAGATTGGCGTTAGTGAATGCGTGGCTTGTTTATATCAAATAGGGGGACATTGGTGTCAGTGACTGTGGGGCTGGTTTATATCAGACAAGGGGAGTTTGGTGTCAGTTACTGTGGCGCTGGTTTGTATCAGGCAGGGGGAGATTGGCGTCAGTGACTGTGGGGCTGTTTTTTATCAGACAGGGGGAGATTGGTGTCAGCGACTGTGGGGCTGGGTCATATCCGACAAGGGCAGATTGGTGTCAGTGACTGTGGGGCTGATTTATAACAGTCCAGGGAAGATTGGTGTAAGTGACTGTCGGTCTGGTTTATATCAGGCAGGGTGAGATTTGTGTCAGTGACTGTGGGGCTGGTTTATCTCCGACAAGGGGAGATTGGTGTCAGTGACTTTGGGGCTGGTTTATATCAGACAAGGGTAGTTTTGTGTCAGCGACTGTGGGGCTGGTTTGTATCAGGCAGGGGGAGATTGGAGTCAGTGACTGTGGGTCTGGTTTATATCAGACAGGGAGACATTGGTGTCAGTGACTATGGTGCTGGTTTATTTCAGACAAGGGGAGGTTGGTGACAGTGACTGTGGGTCTGGTTTATATCAGACTGGTGGAGATTGGTGTCAGTGACTGTGGGGCTGGTTTAGATCAGACAGGGGGAGATTATTGACAGTGAATCTGCGGCTGGTTTATATCAGATAGGGGGAGATTGGTGTCAGTGACTGTGGGCCTGGTTTATATCAGACAGGGAGAGATTAGTGTCCGTGACTGTGTCTCCCAACCTCACCATCAAGCACTGACGTCTACAGCATTGAAGCCAAACGCCAAATCGAGGACACCTCTCCCTCCTGCCCCCTCGACTATGACCCAACCCCCATCACCAATCCATCATCTCCCAGACCATACAGAACCTCATCACGTCAGGAGATCTCCCACCCACAGCGTCCAACCTCATAGTGCGGGAACCCTGCACTGATCGGTTCTACCTCCTTCCCAAGATCCACAAGCCTGACCACCCTGGCCGACCCATTGTCTCAGCATGCTCCTTCCCCACTGAACTCATCTGTACCTACCTCGACACTGTCCTATCCCCCTTAGTCCAGGAACTCCCCACATATGTTCGAGACACCACCCACGCCCTCCACCTCCTCCAAGATTTCCGTTTCCCCGGCCCCCAACGCCTCATCTTCACCATGGATATCCAATCCCTCTACACCTCCATCCGCCATGACCAGGGCCTCCAAGCCCTCCGTTTTTTCCTCTCCAGACGTCCACAGCAGTACCCTTCCACCGACACTCTCATTCGTTTGGCCGAACTGGTCCTCACCCTTAACAATTTCTCCTTTGAATCCTCCCACTTCCTCCAGACCGAAGGGGTAGCCATGGGCACACGTATCATCCCCAGCTATGCCTATCTCATTGATGGCTACGTAGAGCAGTTGATCATCCGTAATTACACTGGCATCACTCCCCCCCTCTTCCTCCGCTACATTGATGACTGCATTAGCGCCACCTCGTGCTCCCGCGAGGAGGTTGAGCAATTCATCAACTTCACCAACACATTCCACCCTGACCTTAAATTTACCTGGACCATCTCTGACACCTCTCTCCCCTTCCTGGACCTCTCCAACTCCATTAATGACGAACGACCTGACACTGACATTTTTTACAAACCCACTGACTCCCACAGCTACCTGGATTGCACCTCTTCCCACCCTACCTCTTGCAAAAATGGCATCCCGTATTCCCAATTCCTCCGCCTCCGCCGTATCTGCTCCCAGGAGGACCAGTTCCTCCACAGAACACACTAGATGGCCTCCTTCTTTAGAGACCGCAATTTCCCTTCCCACGTGATTAAAGATGCCCTCCAATGCATCTCGTCCACATCCCGCCCCTCCGCCCTCAGACCCCACCCCTCCAACCGTAACAAGGACAGAACGCCCCTGATGCTCACCTTCCACCCTACCAACCTTAGCATAAACCAAATCATCCGCCGACATTTCCGCCACCTCCAAACAGACCCCACCATTAGGAATATATTTCCCTCCCCACCTCTTTCCGCCTTCTGCAAAGACCGTTCCCTCCGTGACTACCTGGTCAGGTCCACGCCCCCCTACAACCCACCCTCCTATCCTGGCACTTTCCCCTGCCACCGGAGGAACTTTAAAACCTGCGCCCACACCTCCTCCCTCACCTCTATCCAAGGCCTTAAAGGAGCCTTCCACATCCATCAAAGTTTTACCTGCACATTCACCAATATCATTTATTGTATCCGTTGCATCCGATGCGGTCTACCCTACATTGGGGAGACTGGGCACCACCTAGCAGAGCGCTTTAGGGAACATCTCCGGCACACCCGCACCAATAAACCACACTGCCCCGTGGTTCAAAATTTTAACTCACCCTCCCACTCTGCCGAGGATATGGAGGTCCTGGGCCCCCTTCACCGCCGTTCACTCACCACCAGACGCCTGGAGGTAGAACTCCTCATCTTCCGCCTCGGAACACTTCAACCCCAGGGCATAATGTGGACTTCAACAGTTTCCTCATTTCCCCTTCTCCCACCTCACCCTAGATCCAAACTTCCAGCTCAGCACTGTTCCCATGACTTGTCCGGACTTGTCCTACCTGCCTATCTCCTTTTCCACCTATCCACTCCACCCTCTCCTCCCTGACCTATCACCTTCATCCCCTCCCCCACTCTCCCATTGTACTTTATGCTACTTTCTCACCACCCCCAGCCTCATCTAGTTTATCTCTCCACGCTTCAGGCTCACTGCCTTTATTCCTGATGAAGGGCTTTTGCCCGAAACATCGATTTCGAAGCTCCTTGGATGCTGCCTGAACTGCTGTGCTCTTCCAGCACCACTAATCAAGGCTGGTTTATATCTGAAATGGGGAGACAGGTGTCAGTGACTGTGGGGCTGGTTTATATCAGACAGGGGGAGATTGGCGTCAGTGACTGTGGGGCTGGTTTATATCAGACAAGGGAAGATTGGTGTCAGTGACTGTGGGGCTGGTTTATATCAGATAGGGGGAGATTGGAGTCAATGACTGTGGGGCTGGTTTATATCAAACAGGGGGAGATAGGCGTTAGTGACTGTGGGGCTGGTTTATATCAGACAAGAAGAGATTGGCGTCAGCGACTGTGGGGCTGGTTTATATCAGACAGGGGGAGATAGGTGTCAGTGACTGTGGATTGGGTTTATATCAACGCTACCTGAGCTTTTCCAGCACCACTCTAATCTAGACTCTGGTTTCCAGCATCTGCAGTCCTTGTTTTTACCTAGTTGGTTTTAAGCCTCCTGCGAATCCTCTTGAAAGGTTGCCTGTCTTGAAGACGTTTTCCTCCTCTCTCTACAAGATTTCTCCACTCTGCAGGCTCCCTGCCTCTATTCCTGATGAAGGGCTGTTGCCCGACACATCGAGTTTCCTGCTCCTCGAATGCTGCCTGACCTGCCATGCTTTTCCAGCACCACTCTCATCTGGGCTCTGTTTTCCAGCATCAGCAGTCCTTGTTTTTACCTATTTGGTATCTATCAGACAGGCAGAGATTGGTGTCAGTGTCTGTGGGGCTGGTTTATATCAGACGGGGGGAGATTGGTGTTATTGACTGTGGGGCTGGTTTATACCAGACGGGGTGATTGGTGTCAGTGACTGTGGGTTGGTTTATATAAGACAGGGGGAGATTGGTGTCAGTGACTGTGGGTTGGTTTATATCAGACAGTGGGAGATTGGTGTCAGTGACTGTGTGGCTGGATTATATCAGACATGGGGAGATTGGTATCAGTGACTGTGGGTTGGTTTATATCAGACAGGCGGAGATTGGTGTCAGTGTCTGTGGGGCTGGTTTATATCAGACAGGGGGATTGGCGTCAGTGACTGTGGGGCTGGTTTATATCAGACGGGGGAGTTTGCTGTCATTGACTGCGGTGAGGACCTTATAAAGCCATAAAGAGATCAGTTCCGTGTTTTAATTCTCTCTCAAGGCATACTGGGCACTCAAGGGTTAAACACTCCACTGTGAAACTGACTCACTACAGTATCAATTACAGAATAGACAGACAGAACATCTCAGTAGGATAACTGAATCTTAGAGAAGGAATCCATTGCAGCCACACATGTGGATTCCTCTGCAGCCTCAGGCAAAGGTATTTGTCCTTCCCAGCCAAGACAGATAGCCTTGGCTGCAACCCTGTTAAACTGCCTCCTGCTCCCATTATCTTGCTTCCTCTCCGCATTAGCATAGGGATGTGAATTCCCCGTTGAAAACAGGCAAAACCCTTCAGTTTTAATCTCTTCCCGTTGACACATGATCATGAAGAATACGATAATCAGTCACTGTAATCCATTCACTCATTATCGCAGGACATCGACATTCACTGGGCCTTGTAAAAATATAATTGTCCATCTTAAACAATGTATCGACAATCAAACAGGTTGCTGAGAGACCTTTTGTATTATTCCCATAAAAAGTACTGCCTTTGGATGGAGAGCAGAGATTCGTGGAGAAGTGTCACCACAAGTAGACACACGACTACTTTCAGGGACATCGAGAATCTCACGCTGCACTCCGATAATAAAGCATCTGCTGTTGTACTGAAACTTGTGTCGTCTGGATTTGTGGAACAAAATATACATTAACAGCCTCACAATTCTATATTTGAGTTTTCATTTTCAATCAGGAAGTGTCTGCTTTGCCTTCCCATATCTAACAAACCATCAGATTTCACCTCTGCAGCCTCAGATCCTCTCTGTAACCACAAATAAATGCTGAGTGCTTAAGAAATGTAGCAGGTCCAGAAGCATCTGCAGAGTGTGAGAACAGAGTTCAAATCCAGGTCTGACATTGTGTCAGAATAAAGCTCAATCTTGTGGCACTGCCACATTGACAATTGTTAGTGCCAACACCTCAATGAAAGTCTCTTCATTGTCCTTTCTTTTCAAATCGCAGCGGTCTACACTGCAGAACAAGTCCCTTCAGCCCATTGATTCTGTGCCAGTCAAAACCACCATCAAACTATGGTAACTTCATTTCTCAGCCCTCGGCCCATCACCTTATATAAGGTAAAAACAAGGACTGCAGATGCTGGAAACCAGTGTCTAGATTACAGTGGTGCTGGAAAAGCCCAGCAATCAGGCAGCTTCCGAGGAGCAGGAAAATTGACGTTTCAGGCAAACAGTACAGTCTACAGATTCAAAAACACCAGCAACGGTTCTCCTTCAAGACCCATCACCTTGTATGTCTTGGCATTGCAAGTGCACTTCTGAATACTTCTTCAATGATTTGAGAGCTTCTGTCTGCAATACCCTTCCGGCAGTGAATTCAGTTTCTCACCACCCTCTGGGTGAAAGCCTTTTTCTTTCATTACACAGACCATGAGTATCGGAGTTAGGACATCATGTTGACGTTGTCCAGGCCTCTTCTCGAATACTGTGTCCAATTCTAGTCTCCCTGTTATAGGAGGGGTATTGTTAAACTGTTCAGAAAATATTTACAAGATGTTGTCAGGACTGGAGAGTTTGACTTATATGGAAAGGAGCTTGAAGGTTGAGGGGTGACCTGACAGAGGTTTACAATATAAGGGGCATATACAAGGTGAATGTCAGATGTATTTTCCTTCGGGTGATAGACTTCAGGGCTTGTATATGAAGACGAAGGGATCAGAGTGATATGGACCAACTACTGGTAAATGGGACTAGGGTAAGTTAGGATATCCGGTCAGCATGGACGAGTTGGGCCAAAGGATCTGTTTCTGTGCTGTACGTCTCTATTACTCGATGACATGTTTGAGTTATATAAAATAATGAGAGGTGTTCATAAGGTAGATAGTGAGGAAATTTTCCCCTTGGACTAGGGAGCTTATTCCCCCCTAGACGTCAGGACTAGGGGACATAAGGGAAATGAGGGTCACCTGTTTCTACACAGAGAGTGGTTCATGTGTGAATGAACTTCCAGAGGAATTAATGGATGCGGATACAGTTCCAATGTTTAAAAGGTATTTGGACAAACAGGAAAGAATTGGAGGGATATGGGACAGGAGCAGGCAGCGGGACTAGTTTTGTTTGGGATTATGATTAGCATTGACTTGGGGGGAACCAAAAAGTCTGTTTCCATGCTGTATGACTTTATCACTGACATTCCCCTTCAGTCTCCTGCCCATTACCTTAAATATTTGCACTGCCTTCCAGTCTTTACAGCATTTGTATTAACTAGTTCCTCCATCAAGGGGAATATTTCCTTACTGTCTTCCCAATCAACACCTCTCATTATTTTATACATTTCAATGATGTCATAGAGTCAAACAGATGTACAACACAGAAACAGATCCTTCAACCAAACTCGTCCATGCCGACCAGATATCCGAAATTAACCTAGTCCCATTTACCAACACTTGGCCCTCTAATCACTTCCAATTCAAGTTAAAAATCACACAACACAAGGTTATAGTCCAACAGGTTTATTTGGAATCACTAACTTTCGGAACGCTGCTCCTTCATCAGGTGGTGGTGGAGTTTTCTAATACCCCTCCCGATACCTTTTATATGTTACTAGCCGCGTACTGGCCTGCACTTCTTCTTTCATACACGCACCGCCTGTTACTTGAAAACGTTGGCCCTTAGAACCTTGTAAATCTTTCCCCTCTCACCCTAAACCTATGCCCTCTAGTTCTGGACTACCACACCCCAGGGAAAAGACCTTGTCTATTTACCCTATCCATGCCTCCATGATTTTATAAACGTCCGGAAGGTCACTCCTCAGCCTCCAACACTCCAGGGAAAACAGCTCCAGCCTATTCATCCTTCCCTGTAGTTCAAACCCTCCAACCCTGCAACATGCTTGTAAATCATTTTGAACCCTTTCAAATTTCACAACATCCTTTCTACAGGAATCAGAGCAGAATTGCACACAATACTCCAAAGGTGGCCTAACCAATGTCCTGTACAGCCACAGCATGACTTCCAAACTCCTTTACTCAATGCACTGACCAATAAGGGAAAGCATACAAAATGCCTTCTTCACTATCCTATCTACCTGTGACTCCCCTCTCAATCTCTCTGGTCTAAGGAAAATGACCCAATCTTTCCAGTCTCTCTTCATAACTGAAACTCACCAGCTCAGAAAACATCCTTCCAATTCTCGAGTGCTAGCATATCCCTCATTAAATGTGGATTCCAGAAATGCAGACAACAAGCTAGCTGTCCCCTAGCCAATGTTTTCGACAGTTCCGACAGAACGTCCCAGCTCAAACTCTGTGCTTAACAAGGAAAGGCGAGTTTATCACCTGTCCCGGTGTTTAAGTGACTGGTGGACAGGCAGAACAAGGTCCTTCTGATCTTCAGTGCTTCCCAGGGCCCGATAGTTCATCATGTATTCCCTTACCATGTTTGTCCTCCTATGGTCTAATTCTATCTTCCTCACTGTTTGCCAGCACATTAGTTTTCATATCATCTGTGAACTCACTGATCAATCCTCCAACTTTCAAGTGAAAGTTATTTCTATAAACCTAGAAACTGCCATGACCCAATACTGGCCTCTGCAAGATCCCACGGGACATAAGCTTCCAGTTACAGAAGCACATCTCAACCATCACCCTCTGCTTCCTGCCACTCAGCCCATTGTGGATCCAATTTGCCAAATTTACTTGGATGCCATGGGCTCTTGTCTTTGCCATCAGTATCTCATGCAGGACCTTATCAAAAGCCCCACTGAATTCCAGGTAGCCTACAGCAAATGCGTTGCTGTTACCTACACAGCTGGCCACCTCTTTGACAAATTCAATCAGGTTGGTCAGATATGACCTTCCTTTAATAAAACCACACCTACTGTTCTTGATTAACCCCTGCCTGCTCCAAGTGCAGATTCATTCTGTCCCTAAGTATTCATTCCAACGGTTTCCCCACCGTCAGACTGATTGGCCTGTAGATTCCTGGTTTCTCCCTCCTTCCTTCTTGAAGACCTTGTCACACTGGCTGTTTTTAATTGATGTCTGCAGCCAAGTGTTAGGTCTCTTGTACAGCTTGGAGTGGTAGAGACTTTACCTCTGAGCTAGGAGATCCAGGTTCCAGTCCCACCTGGTAAAGTGGAATATCATACCATCACTGAGCAGGTTGGTTGAGAAATTATCTCCAAGGTGTTTTTGATCTACCTGGAATTGTTTTCTCCTCTGCTGAAATGACTCAGTTAATCCTGAATAGACATTCTGCACTGGAGTGGCACGATCTCTTCTCAATCTAATGCTGCTTGTTCCTTCCATCCAAACCTCTTTTGGGAGCTTTACAGCATTCACTTTACCCCAGTTAAGTGAGTTTTGCAGCTTTTAAAAGCTTTCACATTTGTGTATTTGCCAGTTTTTTGAAAATCAAGGACCAATCAACCTGAAACAACAGCAGGAGTTTATTTTCTTGGATACACAATATAACCTTACACACACACACATGGTTGAGGTTTTGGCAGAGAGATGATTTCTCCCAGGACTGAACCCTGATTTCGGATGATGACCTCTGCAGGGAGACAGACATCAACTGCAAATGACTTCTTGGAACTTCCTGTGCAGCACCCCTTGCATCGACAGCATTGGTCTGTTTGGGTGCCTGCGTTTCTAAACCGTGTCCAAGCAACAAGTGATGATAGATTCATAACAGTTTTCCTCCAGTCCATGTTTAAGGCATGTGTTTATGTTATTTTTCACTGAGTGTTGATCTAATCTTCTAAAATGGGGAGTGGCTTCCATCTCAGATGACCGTACCAGCGTCCCTTTAGGTCCCTGAGGAAATGATTAGGGAAGTGTATCTGTACCATTCCACCTACTGCACTTTTTAGCGCCAGATAGTGCTCCCTCAGTACCTCAGAAAGTACCTCCTCAGTATGTTTATCCCCAAAGCACCTCGACAAAACATTCATGCCCTCAACACCTCAGAAAGCAAACCTGTTACCCCCTTAGACCGTGTTCATCCCCAAGACTGTTCTCACTGCGATGACCCACAGCAGCCCCACGCCCCCCCCCCCCCCCCCCCCCCCCCCCCCACCAAGATTGGAGCCAGGGCCCAGAACATTATTTAGGTCTCCGGATTGCTCATAGAATGCGGAAGCAGGCCATTCGGCCTATCAGGTTCACATTGACCCTCGGCAGAGCAGCCCACCCCCCCCCACCCCATCCCTGGATCCCTTCATTTCCTCTGGCTAATCCACCCAGCCTGCACATCGTTGGAGACTGGGAGGAAACTGGAGCACGCGGAGGCTGACACGGGGAGAATGTGCCAACTCCACACAGACAGTGGCCCGAGGCTGGAATCGAACCCGGGTGGGGTGAGGCAACACCAAGCCCCCGTGACAATCCCACCATCTCCTCCCCGTTGATGACCATTTGATGACCCCGGGAGTATCTAACTTTTCTAGCGTTTATTTAAGAAAGATTAGGGAAAAGGGCAATGCCTCCATAAGCTCAAGATGCTTGATCCCCCTCCAAAAAATATTTATATCAATTTCAAAAACAGACTTTATTCACAAAAAAAAACTTTACGTACAAACATAGTCACTAAATTTCGGTTCTGTACAGTCTTTCCAACAAGTCTTTGTCATGACATATATATTCCCCTTGGCTGATTAACTGAAATGTTAGGTCTGAGCTGTCCCTTCTGAATTAACATCACAAAGTTAAATTGATAAGGATCTTTGTGAATTACCTGTGTTCTGTATCTGTTCTCCCATGTACCTACCCCCACCCCCCCATCTCATCCCACCCCCACGACGAATACAATACCTTGCAAAGCCTTAAACCTGTTTGTCAACTTTCAGCAGAAGCAGCCTCAGGGCATTGAACACAGACTGAATTATTCTGGATAAGTGGTGCTGGAAGAGCACAGCAGTTCAGGCAGCATCCAAGGAGCTTCGAAATTGACGTTTCGGGCAAAAGCCCTTCACTGAATTACTCAGTGACCCTTGGATCAGGTCAGATCAAATTCTCAAGCAAACAGATGGCTGGGGAAATTCAGCAGTTGAGGTAGCAACGGTGAAGAGAGAGAGGAACAATTCGCATTTCAAGCGACCCTTCCTCAAAACGGTCTGTTCTGAAGGTACTTTCCCGCAGAAGTCACAGGACTTGAAGGTGAATTCTCTCTCTGTCTCTCTCTCCATCTACCTTCAGAGATGCTGCGGGACATGCTTAGCTTCTACAGCAATCTCTATATTGATGGTTCAGGTCTCCAGCGTGTCCGTACAGATTGATTTTAGTGTTGAATTCTCAAGCTTGCTCCATTAAAAGGATTGAATTCCTCCGCCATAAAGGAGAGTCAGTTACCTCAGCTAACAGGTTCGTGATGCCAACATTGTTGGCTCAATCTCTATCATGTCTGAAATTACCATGAAGGCCCCAGCTTCTGAACCTCGCCACTCACCGGAGGTGTGTGACCCACCAGTCCTCTCTCTCTGACAAGACAGCAGCTCTCGGGTCCTCCTGGTCTATATTGACTTCGCAACTTTAAAAAGGCACTCCAGTAAGAGAGCTCTTTACATGGTTCAGGTCAAAATCCTGGAGCTCCCTCCCTAACATCACTGTGGGACACCCAAGGACTGCAGCAGGAGAGTACAGCTCACCCCCATCTTCCAGGCAACTATTAGAGGGTGTGGTGATCACATGCAAGCTAAATTTGAAAATAAGTTTTATTACAGGGTCACATTGGATGGTTACTAAGACTATTTCTTTACCTGTGTTGAGATCAGCATAATGAAGAAGCAAGGGGTGGGTTGAAAATGACAATGATAGCCTTTCGTAGGTTGGTGTTTATTAGAGTTTGTATCGACAGTATGAATGTTTGAGCACTTATTCAATGGCATGCAGGTAGCTGCCAGAGGAAGTGATGGGGGCTGGTACAATTGCAACATTTAAAAGGCATCAGGATAAGTATGCGAATAGGAAGGGTTTAGATGGATATCTGCCAAGTGCTAGCAAATGGAATGAAATGAGATGAGAATATCTGGTTGGTATGGATGAGTTGCACAAAAGGGTCTGTTTCCATGCTGTTCATCTCTGTGACTCTGTGGCTCTGAATAGTCTATTGCAGAGAGTTTCAGACAGGGCTTGGTTTGTGTCTCTCTCTCATGCTTCCTCAGAATCTGCAAACCCTATGTCTCCAAATTCCCACAAGACTCTAAGAAATAGAAAAAAGAGGGTCAGTACCGAGGGAGTGCTGCACTGTCGGAGGGTCAACACTGATGGAGTGCTGCACTGTCAGAGGGTCAGTACTGAGGGAGTGCTGCACTGTGAGAGAGTCAATACTGAGGGATCAATGCGCTGTCAGAAGGTCAGTAATGAGGGACTGCTGCATTGCCAGAGGGTCAGTACTGAGGGTTCACCGCACTGTCGGACAGTCAGGAGTGAGGGACTGCTGCAATACCAGAGTGCCATCTCTGAGAAGCACTACACTGTCAAAGGGTCAGTACTGAGGGAATGCCACACTGGCAGAGGCTCTGTACTCAGAGAGCACTGCACCATCAGAGGGTCAGTACTGAGAGAACAATACACCATCAGAGGGTCAGCACTGAAGGAGTGAGCACTATCAAAAGGTCAGTACTGTGGGAGCGCTGCACAGTGAGATTGTCAGTTCTGAGTGAGTGCTATTTCAAATGGTCAGTACAGAGAGAGTGCTGCACTGTCAGAGACTCAGCACTGAGGGAGTGCTGCATTGTCAGAGGATCATTACTGTGGAAATGCTGCACTGTCAGAGAGTCAGTATTGAGGGAGCGCAGTACTGTCAGCGGGTCACTACTGAGGGGGTGCTGCACTCTTAGGGATTCAGTACTGAGGGAGTGCTGCACTGTCAGGGAATCAGTACTGAGGGATTGCAGCACTGTCAGAGGGTCACTACTGAGGGAGTGCTGCACTGTCAGGGGGTCAGTAATGAGGGAGTTTTTAGGTGCAGATTTGCTCGCTGAGCTGTCGGTGTGATATCCAGTCGTTTCATTACCTGGCTAGGTAACATCATCAGTGGCGATCTCCAAGTGAAGCGAAGCTGTTGTCTCCTGCTTTCTATTTATATCTTTCTCCTGGATGGGGTTCCTGGGGTTTGTGGTGATGTCATTTCCTGTTCATTTTCTGAGGTGTTGGTAGATGGCATCTAGATCTATTTGTTTGTTTATGGCGTTGTGGTTGGAGTGCCAGGCCTCTAGGAATTCTCTGGCATGCCTTTGCTTAGCCTGTCCCAGGATAGATGTGTTGCCCCGTCGAAATGTTGTCTTTTTTCATCCGTGTGTAGGGCTACGAGGGAGAGAGGGTCGTGTCTTTTTGTGGCTAGCTGGTGTTCGTGTGGCTGAACTTCTTCAAATTTGTCCTATGTAGTGTTTGTGGCAGTCCTTGTGGCAGTCCTTTGTAGATGACATTGGTTTTGTCCATGAGATGTACTGGGTCTTTTAAGTTTGTTAGTTTTTGTTTGAGAGTGTTGGTGGGTTTGTGTGCTACTAGGATTCCGAGGGGTTTTAGTAGTCTGGCTGTCATTTCTGAAACTTCTTTGATGTATGGTAAGATGGTTAGGGTTTCTGGCTGTGTTTGGTCTGCTTGTCGTGGTTTGTTCTTGAGGAATCTGCGCACTGTATTTTTTGAGTATCCGTTCTGAGGGAGTGCCGCATTGTCAGAAGGTCAGTACTGATGGAGTGCCACACTGTCAGAGGGTCATTACTGAGGGAGTGCTGCACTGTCAGCGCATCAGTCTGGGGGATACTGCATTGTAAGAGAGTCGGTACTGAGTGAGTGCCACACTATCAGATGGGCTGAATGGCCTAATTTCTGCTCCCATGTCTTGTGGTCTAATAGGAATATCTGAACTTGTTCTGCCTTTGCGTCCTTCATACCCTGATCAGCAATGATTCCCACGTCCAGACTCCAGAGACTGTGTTCAAACAGACCGTCTTCATTTGATTATTGAACCTGAAGTGGTTCCACCCTCTTTTCCCAAGGATCGAGTTTTCGTTTCGCGTGACTGACCTGCCAGCTCAACGGGATATTTTCATTCTGCAGGGCTGAGGTTTATTCCTCAGCTTCCCTGTGCTCTTCCCAAATGAATCCCACTGCCCCACACTCAACACAGTCGTGTGTTCCTTATTTCTGAGCTTCCCAATGCTAATCTACATCCAGAATGGCATCCCACACTCCTCCAAATCGTATCGCAGGCTAATTGCCTGGGAGAGAGGAGTGCTAAGGGAGGAAATAAAAATCTAAAAGGACTTTACAGTGACTTTAATGGTGAATTGATAATGAAGGAAAGAGTAGGTTGTGGAACAAAGTGAGAATTTGTGCATGGACCCAGAGGCTATAGTGAATGGATGCAGTTTGTCAATGCTCATTGGGTTAGGGTTGATATGAAATCGTGGAGATGTTCTGTGATACAATTAAATGAATTCACATATATATAGAGAGAGATGATTCTGAGTGGTCTGGCCTTGTGAAAACCCAGTAAATCTCCAAAGACGGTGGAAATGTATCTCAGTTAAGCAAATGAGGTGATGGAGGAAGTAGGATGTCCACTTGCAAACATTTTCAAATCCCCTCTGGCCACAGGAGAGGTGTCGTCGGACTGACTATGTGGTACTGTTATTCAAGAAGGAATCATGGGATATACCAGGCAGCTATAGGCCAGTCAGGCTAATATCGTGGGTGGGACGTCTGTTGGAAGCAATTTTGGGAGATAGAATTAATCAGCATTTACAGAGACTGGAGTTCATGAAGAACAGTCAGAATGGTTCTGTTAAGGGGTGGTTAGGTCTGACCAATGGGATTGCACGTTTTAGCGAGGTGACCAGGTGTGAAAATAAGGGCAAGACTTTCCTGTCGTCTGCTTGGAGGTCAGTAAGGCTTTTATCAGGGCCCCTACTGGAAACAGATAAAAACTCAAGATCCAAGGAATTTGGCGCAGAATGCTAAGTGGCAGGAAGCAGACAGTGATGGTCCAATTAGAAATCTCTGTCTGTTCATGTCTCACTGTTGGGGTCTTGCTGATGTGGTTGATAGAAATGATTTAGATTTGAATGGTGAATGGTTAATCATTGGGTTCATGAATGATATTTAGATTGGTGGGGTGATAAATACTGAGGATTATAGCCTGAGGTTACAGAAGGATAGAGATGGCCTTGTCAGATGAACTGATCAGCGGCAACGGGCGAGGTGCCTGAAGACTGGAGGGTGATTTTGTGCCATTATTGAAGCCAGGAACAGCCATTGAACTCTGGAGCTGTGAGCCTGATGGCAGTGGTGGTAAAGCTGTTGGAGTGCATTCTGAGAGACAATTTAGATACATTTGAAAAAGCAAGAATCGATTAGGGATGGTCAGCTTGGCTTTGTTTGTGGAAATGATGTGTCCAACTTGATAGAGCTTTTGAAGGGATGACCAAGAAGGCAGATAAGAAGGTTCCACATGGGTGATTGCTTAGTAAAAGGTTAGATGACATGACATCCAGCAAGAGATGACAGCACGGTGCCTCAGTGGTTTGATTCTAACTCCTGGTGGCTGTCTATGTGGGGTTTACACATACTCTCTGTATCTGTGCAGGTTTCCTCCGGGTGCTCCAGTTTTCTCCCACAGTCCAAAGTTGCCATGGGAAATGCAGCATTACAGGGATAGAATAGAGGATGTGAGTCTGGGTGGGATGCTGTTCAGACAGCCAGTGTGGAGCCAAGAGATGGAATGGCTTGCTTCTACAATGTAGGAATTCTAAAATTAATCCAGAGAGACAAGTAATGTCCTGGGAAAATGGGCTCCAATCTTGGACAGGGGTGGATGTGAGTCCTTCCAGTCTGAAGGGGTTTGAACGCAGTCTGAGTTGGGGAGCTGGGCTGCATCCTGAAGTGTTGAGGATGTGAATGTTTTGTGGAGCTACTGTCTGAGGGGCTTTGGGAGTTAAATATAACAAAATGGTACTTTCGTAGGCATTGGGGGAGCACTTTCTGAGGTACTGACGGAGAACTATCTGGCGGTACAGAGTGCAGAGGGTAGAAAGGAACAGATGCAATTCCCCAAGGCGCTCTGGTGTTGTAATTTGAAATGGAAACAACTCCCCAATACAGAATATTCAGATCATTTTAAAAAATCAGTGAAAAATAACATCAGCATGTGTCTGAAACATGGTTTGGAGGAAAACTTTCAGTAATCTATTGTCACTTGTTGCTTGGAGACGCTTTAGAAAAGCAAGCACCCAAACAGACTAATGCTGTCGATGCAAGAGGTGGTGCACAGGAAGATCCAACAAGTCATCTGTAGCTACTGTCTGTCTCACTGGAGCAGTAATCATGCGAGATCACAGTTCAGTCCTCAGAGAAATTATTTCTCCATCAAAACCTCAATCATGCCTTTAGAGTTGTGAGTGTGTGTGTGTGTGTGTGTGTGTGTGTGAGAGAGATTTCCGTGTTTGTGTGTGTGAGAGAGTGGATGCATGTGTATCTCTGTGTGTCTGTATGTGTGTGCGTGAGAGAGTGAGAGAGAAAGTGTGTGTTTATGTGAGACTGTGTGTCTGTGTGTGCATATATGTGAGAGTGAGGGTGTGTGTGAGAGTGTATAAGTGTGTGTGAGAGAGAGTATGATTGTGTGTGTGAGAGTGTGTATGTGTGTGTGAGAGAGTGTCTGTGTGTGAGAGAGAGTGTATCTGGGTGTATGTGTGTGAGAGAGGTCTGTGTGAGAGATTGTGTCTATGTGTGTGTGACAGTGTGTCTATGTGTGAGAAGGAATGTGTATGTGTGTGTGAGAGAGAGTGTGTATGTGTGTGTGAGAGAGTGTGTCTGTGTGCACGTGTGTGTAAGAGAATGGGTGTATCTGTGTGTAAGAGACAGTGTGTGTGAGAGAGTGTGTGTGTGAGAGTGTGTGTGAGAGAGTGTGTGTCTGTGTGTGTAAGAGACTGTGTACGTGAGAGTGTGTGTGAGTGTGTGTGTGTGAGAGAGAGTCTGTGTGTGAGAGAGTGAGTGTGCTGTGTCTACATGTGTGAGAGTGTGTGTGTCCATGTTTCCGTGAGAGAGAGTGTGTTTGTGTGTGTTTGAGGGAGCGTGTGTCTGCGTATGTGTGTGCGTGTGAGAGAGAGTGTGCCTGTGTGCATGTGTGTGTGAGAGAGTGTGTCTGTGTGTGTCAGTGTATGAGTGAGTGTGTGTCAATGTGTGTGTGAGAGAGAGAGTGTGTGTGTCTGTGTGTGTCTGAAAGAGAGAGTGTGTCTGTGTGTGAGAGAGTGTGTCTGTGTGTGTGAGAAAGTGAGTGTGCCGTGTGTATGTGTGAGAGAGTGTGCATGAGACAGAGTGTCTTGTGTGTATGAGAGAGTGTATCTGTGTGGGTGTGTGAGAGAGTGTGTGTCTGTATGTGTGTGTGTGAGAGAGAGATTGTGTCTGTGTGTGTGAGAGAGAGTGTGTGTCTGTGTGTGTGAGAGAGTGCATCTGTGTATGTGTGTGTGTGTGAGAGAGAGTGTGCCTGTGTGTGTATGTGTGTGAGAGAAAGAGTTGTGCCTGTGTGCATGTGTGCCTGAGACTGTGTCTGTATGTGTTTGAGGGAGCGTGTGTCTGTGTGTGTGAGAGAGAGAGTGTGCCTGTGTGTGTGAGTGTGTGTCAGTGCCTGTGTTTGAGGGAGCGTGTGTCTGTGTGTGTATGTGTGTGTGTGAGAGAGTTGTGCCTGTGTGTGTATGTATGTGTGAGAGTGTGCCTGTGTGTGAGAGAGTGTGTCTGTGTGTGTTTGAGGGAGCGTGCGTCTGTGTGTGTTTGTGTGTGAGAGAGCGTGTGTAAACTAGCCAATCTTATCAGGTGCCCATGAATATAAAATCCAGCTGCTGTTTCAGGTGAATTGGTCCTTGTGTCTCCAAAGACACAAAAGCTGCAAGAGTGACTTAACTGGGGGAAAGAGAGTGCTGCTCATTCCAGTGGGGATTCAGTAAACCTTCCCCACACACTAACATCCCTCTGGCAATGCAGTGATTAGTCCTGCACACAGTGCTCCAGGTACAAACCAATGTAATGTCACCATAGTCTTACCAGAGGATGGGACAGTTCCTCATTACAGTGCGGTGTCTGGTGGTGTTTTAATCAGAGGGTCACCATGCCCCAGCTGAGGGGAGAGGTTGGAAAGGAGAGTCCTTCAGAGTAACTCTAGCTAGTATGGTAAGTTAACCGCCCAGCCAGCTGAGCTAACCGACCTCACTCCAGGGGCATGCCGTGTATAACTCAATCATAGCCAGCCTGCACTTCAATAGGAGCTAGGAGCAAGGCCATTCGGCCCCTACTGTGGGAGTTTAGAAATGTAGCTTCTGCAGGTGGGGGGTGGGCTGTTGCGGGGGTGGGACATTATACAAACGGTCGCGGCATTCTTGTAGCATGTAGCATACTTAAGGCTAAGACTTTAATGAATATAGAGGGTCTTTTAAAGAAAATACTTTTAAGCTAGGAAATAGCTATGAAGGGTTGTAGCTGACCACAAAAGAAGCAGCAGGGGAATTTCACAATAAAACTTATAGTATGATAAGAGAAACTGGATAAAAGAACAAGCTGTAACAAACAAGGAACAAAGAATGCAAACATACAAGGACAGCAGGATGGCCAGATAAGAAAATAATGAGAGAGAAAGAAAAAACAAGTGAGGTAATCGGTTTATGATAGGATGAGATTAGACCAATGAGAAAAGGGAGGCGTGATTCAGCAACTTGCAAACTGAACAAAGAAAGTTTACATGCTTTGTTACGCGCGCATTTTTGCTTGATTGCAGAGGCGTCCGGTACTTGCAAGGCCATAATAAATTGTTCTTGTTTCCAAGGCTTTGTCTCAGGCTGATTTATAACTGAGTTCTGTTTCTCACAATTGATGGCCTCATTCCGGGATTCAAAACTCCGACTACTCGACACTCTTGGGACGACGCGGGAGGTGCATCTCCGACTCCTTTGTTTGCCGTTCGTGGTTTGGGCGAGTACGATCCGGACTGGGAGACCCTGGAAACAAGGCGGGCAGACGCGGCGGGTTCGATCAGGCAACTCTTGTGCACAAGACCCTTGTAAAGATGGGTCTTAAACGATATTTCCGTGCGACTGAGACCAGGGGTATTTGCTGCAGGAATTGCCGCGGGATGGGGCGCACTGAAACGACCAGGTAACTCTTTGCACAGACCAAGGTAAGAAAAGAGACCTTTAAGTATTGCCGTGGTGGTCGGGGACGTACAAAAAGTACCGGGAATTGGCGAGATATAAAACAAAGCATATATCAATGGAAACAGCCCGTGTCAGAAGGGCCAGTAGCTGAAGGTCTACTGAGGGTGCACTTCGTAACTAACTTATGGCCAGACGTCCAGAAAAACATTCAAAAGCTAGAGGAGTGGTTGTGGGAAGCTCAAAAGTGTCTGTGAGATACGGTGTCTATGTGTGTGTGTGTGTGTGAGAGAGAGAGAAAAGAGCTGTGCAGCCAGTAGAAATTTTAACCCTTTTGAGATTCGGTTTGAATGCACATTTGTTTGTTGGTGATTGAATGTTTGTGCTTTGTTCCCTGGAGCTTGAGATCCGGGTCTGTTTTGAATCTGATTTCTACTATGGAAATTTTAACATGATTTCTTTTAAGGTTAAGTATTTTACAGATTATGAAATAAAATGTTAACTCCTGTTCTTTTTACAGGTCACGACTGCCTTATTATCAGTTTCTAACTAATCTTTTTTTCCTTACATGAAAGTGATTTATGGAGAACAGTTGAAGTCTCAAAAAGCATATAATTGGTCAGATTATTCGGACGAGTAAGGTGTCTAGTCAGGCCCCTCAAGGGGGTGGGGAAGAAGGTGGCACCGGAAATCGTCAAGATTAATTAGATGAGCAACAATGGGAGGCACGGGGAGCTGCCTGTGTAGCGATCATCTGTAAATAACGTTAAAGGGGAATATATTCCGCCCGACAGTCCTTTGGGGAAAATGTTGGGAAATTGGCGACACAACCCTCGGACGCGGGGGAAAGATATGGCTATAATGATAAACTATTGTTGTTTTGTCTAGATTCGAAAAAGCATTAAGGAGTCTGTTTTTGTTTGGCCCAAATATGGGTCCGAAGAAGATTGGCTGCGCCAGGTTCTAAATACAGGGCATGGGAACCCAGACTGTAGCTTTAGGGTGCAGGACCTGGAGTGTAGGGAGGTTAGGAACACGGCATCAATTTCAAAGGAGGATGCCTGTAAACAGGAAAGTGGCTTGAAGTGTGTATACTTCAATGCAAGAAGTATACGAAATAAGGTAGGTGAACTTGCAGCGTGGGTTGGTACCTGGGACTTCGATGTTGTGGCTATTACGGAGACATGGGTAGAACAGGGACAGGATTGGCTGTTGCAGGTCCCAGGGTTTAAATGTTTTAGTAGAGTCAGAGGTGGGGGTAAAAGAGGGGGAGGTGTGGCATTGCTTGTCAAAGATAGTATTACAGCTGTGGAAAGGACGATGAATGAAGACTCGCCATCTGCGGTAGTTTGGGCTGAGGTTAGGAATAGGAAAGGTGAGCTCACCCTGTTAGGAGTTTTTTACAGGCCTCCTAATAGTCCTAGAAACGTAGAAGAAAGGATTGCGAGGATGATTCAAGAGAAGAGTGAAAGTAATAGGGTGGTTGTTATGGGGGACTTTAACTTTCCTGATATTGATTGGGAAAGCTATTGCTCAAGTTCGTTAGATGGGTCAGTGTTCGTCCAATGTGTGCAGGAGGGTTTCCTGACACAATATGTAGACAGGCCAACAAGAGGTGAGGCCATACTGGATTTGGTTCTGGGTAATGAACCAAGACAGGTGCTAGAATTAGAGGTAGGTGAGCACTTTGGGGACAGTGATCACAATTCGGTGACTTTTACTCTAGTGATGGAGAGGGATAAGTGTGCACTACAGGGCAAGAGTTATAGCTGGGGTCAGGGAAATTATGATGCGGTGAGGCATGAGTTAGGATGTGTGGCTTGGAAAAGTAAGCTTCAAGGCAAGGGCGTAATTGATATGTGGAGCTTGTTCAAGGAGCAACTATTGAGTGTCCTTGATAAGTATGTACCCGTCAGGCAGGGAGGAAAGGGTCGTGTTAGGGAGCCGTGGTTTAATAAGGAATTGGAATCCCTTGTTAAATGGAAGAGGGCGGCCTATGTAAAGATGAGGCGTGAAGGTTCAATTGGGGCTATTGAGAGTTATAAGGAAGCCAGGAAGGACCTGAAGAGAGAGCTAAGAGAAGCAAGGAGGGGACATGAAAGGTCCTTAGTTGGTAGGATTAGGGAAAACCCTAAGGCTTTCTATAGGTATGTCAGGAATAAAAGAATGACTAGGGTAGGAATGGGTCCAGTCAAGGATAGTAGTGGGAAGTTGCGTGTGGAGGCTGAAGAGATTGGGGAGACACTGAATGAATACTTTTCGTCAGTATTCACTCAGGAACAGGACATTATTGTCAATGTGAATACTGAGTCACAATTCAGTAGAATGGATGGCTTTGAGGTATGTTGAGAAGAGGTGTTAGAAATTCTGGAAAGGGTGAAAATAGATAAGCCCCCTGGGCCTGATGGCATTTATCCTAGGATTCTCTGGGAAGCAAGGGAGGAGATTGCAGAGCCATTGGCCTTGATTTGTATGTCCTCGTTGTCTACAGGAGTAGTGCCAGAAGATTGGAGGCTAGCAAATGTGGTTCCCTTGTTCAAGAAGGGGAGTAGGGATAACCCTAGTAACCATAGGCCGGTGAATCTCACTTCTGTTGTGGGCAAAGTCTTAGAGAGAATTGTGAGGGATAGGATTTATGAACATCTGGATAGGAATAATGTGATCAAGGATAGTCAGCATGGTTTTGTGACTACTAACACCTTCCACCCCGACCTCAAATTCACCTGGACAGTCTCGGACCCCTCCCCCCCCCTTCCTAGACCTTTCTGTTTCTATCTCAGGCGACCGAATCAACACGGACATCTACTACAAACCTACCGACTCCCACAGCTACCTGGACTACACCTCCTCCCATCCTGCCCCCTGTAAAAACGCCATCCCATTCTCCCAATTCCTTCGTCTCCGCCGCATCTGCTCCCAGGAGGACCAGTTCAAAATACGTACAACACAGATGGCCTCCTTCTTCAAGGACCGCAATTTCCCCCCCGACGTGGTCGACGGTGCCCTCCACCGCATCTCCTCCACTTCCCGCTCCTCCGCCCTTGAGCCCCGCCCCTGCAACCGCCACCAGGACAGAACCCCACTGGTCCTCACCTACCACCCCACCAATCTCCATGTACAGCGCATCATCCGCCGTCACTTCCGCCACCTCCAAACAGACCCCAGCACCAAGGATATATTTCCCTCCCCTCCCCTATCAGCTTTCCGTAGAGACCACTCCCTCCGCGACTCCCTTGTCAGATCCACACCCCCCACCGACCCAACCACCACTCCCGGCACCTTCCCTTGCAACCGCAGGAGGTGCAACACGTGCGCCCACACCTCCCCCCTCACTTCTCTCCAAGGCCCCAAGGGAAACTTCCATATCCGCCACAGATTCACCTGCACCTCCACCCACATCATCTACTGCATCCGCTGCAGCCGGTGTGGCCTCCTCTATATTGGGGAGACAGGCCGCCTACTTGCGGAGCGATTCAGAGAGCACCTCTGGGCCACCCGGACGAACCAACCCAACCAACCTGTGGCACAGCATTTCAACTCCCCCTCCCACTCCACCGAGGATATGCAGGTCATTGGACTCATCCACCGCCAAACCACAACAACCCGACGGTCGGAGGAGGAGCGTCTTATCTTCCGACTGGGAACCCTCCAACCGCAGGGGATGAACTTGGACTTCACCAGTTTCTTCATCCCCCCTCCCCCCACCTTGTCTCAGCCGGATCCTTCCAGCCCGGCACCGCCTTCCTGACCTGCAGTCTTCTTCTTGACCTCTCCGCCTCCATCCTACTCCGACCTATCACCCTCACCTTGACCTCTTTCCACCTATCACATTTCCAACTCCCCTCCTCCAAGTCCCTCCTCCCTACCTTTTATCTTCTCCTGCTGAACACTCTCTGCTCATTCCTGAAGAAGGGCCTGTGCCCGAAACGTCGAATCTCCTGTTCCCTGGATGCTGCCTGACCTGCTGTGCTGTTCCAGCAATAAAGTTTCAACCATGGTTTTGTGAAGGGCAGGTCGTGCCTCACAAACCTTATTGAATTCTTTGAGAATGTGACTAAGGATGTGGACGAGGGTAAAGCGGTAGATGTGGTGTATATGGATTTTAGTAAGGCGTTTGATAAGGTTCCCCATGCTAGGCTACTTCAACAAATACGGAGGTACTGCATTGAGTGTGAGTTGGAGGTTTGGATTAGGAGTTGGCTGTCCGGAAGAAAACAGAGGGTAGTAGTTGATGGCAAAGGTTCATCTTGGAGTGCCATCACTAGCGGTGTTTCCCAAGGATCTGTTTTGGGACCATTGCTGTTTGTCATTTTTATAAATGACCTGGAAGAGGGGTTAGAAGATTGGGTGAGCAAGTTTGCAGATGATACAAAAGTCGGAGGAGTTGTAGACAGTGTGGAAGGACGTGGCAGGTTACAGCGGGATATAGATAAGCTGCAGAACTGGGCAGAAAGGTGGCAAATGGAGTTCAATGTAGCTAAGTGTGAGGTGATTCACTTTGTTAAGAGTAACAAAAAGATGGGGTACTGGGCTAATGGTCGGATACTTGTTAGTGTGGATGAGCAGAGGGATCTTGGTGTCCATGTACACAGATCTTTGAAAGTTGCCACCCAGGTAAATAGTGTGGTGAAGAATACATATGGCGTACTAGCTTTTATTGGTAGAGGAATTGAGTTCCGGAGTACTGAGGTCATGTTGCAGTTGTATAAGACTCTGGTGCGGCCGAATCTGGAGTATTGTGTGCAGTTTTGGTCGCCATACTATAGGAAGGATGTGGAGGCACTGGAACGGGTGCAGAGGCAGTTTACCAGGATGTTGCCTGGTATGGTAGAAAGATCGTATGAGGAAAGACTGAGGCACTTGGGGTTGTTTTCATTGGAGAAAAGAAGGTTTAGGGGTGACTTGATAGAGGTGTACAAGATGATTCGGGGTTTAGATAGGGTCGACAGTGAGAATCTTTTTCCACGTATGGAGTGAGCCATTACAAGGGGGCATAGCTTTAAATTATGGGGGTGGGGTAGGTATAGGACAGATGTTAGGGGTAGGTTCTTTACTCAGCGAGTCGTGAGTTCGTGGAATGCCCTGCCAGTAGCAGTGGTGGACTCTCCCTCAATATGGGCATTTAAGCGGGCATTGGATAGGCATATGGAGGATAGTGGTCTAGTGTTGGTTAGGTTGGCTTGGATCGGCGCAACATCGAGGGCCGAAGGGCCTGTACTGCGCTGTATTCTTCTATGTTCTATGTTCTATATATACGTCAATTGGAAAGAAACATACAGTCAAGAAGAGTCAGAATATGTGGCTTGCTGGATAGGGGGTGCGGGGGGTAAAATTATATCCCATGAAGGCGGAAGAATCAGGGAAAGAGCAAGAAAAGAATGAACAAGGGAAACCACAATAGGATCCCTTAACATGTTTACCGCCCCAATACCCTCCTCGAGAGACAGATCTCTCCCGTCTCTATATCCAGCCTACGGCCCCAGAGCCGAAAGCAACTCCAGCAACGGAAAGAGAAACGGGCTTTGAGCTAAAAGATGCAAAACCTAGGGGGCCCAGAGTCACTCGAGCCACCATACGTAAAGGAGGATATAATGGAAAATATAAAATTATGTCCCTTAAGAGAGGTCCCGATTGGGGACAGAGAAATAGGATACGTAAACGCTCCCTTAACTAGTAGTGGAGTTAGCGCTTTTAAGAAGGAAATGAAAAGTCTGATAGAGGATCCGGTGGGATCTAAGGGAAATTGTAATATTGGGAATCAAAAAGGCGGCACCTAGATCACAAAACTTTGTTAAGGCTTTCGAAGTACGACAAGAGAAGGATGAAACCCCTTCTGCATTTCTTAAAAGGCTCAAGGAGGCCACAAGGAAATATTCGGGAATGGATCCCGATAATCGATAGCACAGGGACTCTTAAAGGTCCAGTTTGTAACTGAATCATGGCCGGACAGACAAAAGAAATTACAGAAATTAGATGGGTGGAGTGAAAGACAGATAGAAGAATTGTTACCTCAGACACAGAAAATGTCTGTTGAAAGGGAAGACGAGAAGCAGAAACAGAAAGCCAAAATGATGGTGGAAATAACAAAAAGGAGACTGGTATCGGGGAAAACAGAAGGATGGGGAGGACACGAAAGACAAAGGACGGACATCCAGGGAAGGAGGCAACAGGCAGGATGTTACCATTGCGGAAAAGTGGGGCATGTTAAACGGGACTGCCCGGGATTAGCACGAGAAAGGGAAATCGTTTCCCTAATGACCTTCGATGAGGACTAGGGGAGTCAGGGGTTCCTTCCTCCTGAGACCCACTGGGAACCCTTGATAAATCTAAAGGTGGGACCTGAAGGGGAGGAGACAGTATTTTTGGTGGACACGGGAGCGGCACGATCATCCCTAAGTTTTAGACCTAGCGGTGTTAAATTGACTAACAAGAATCGCAGGGTTTCTGGAGTAATAGGCGAAGAAATCTTAGTGCCTATTTTTGAACCAACCCTAATTCGAGGAAATGATGAGGAAGTGACAGGACATTTACCAACTGTAGAGTTCAATGATAAGTTTTTAAAGAATTATATTGTGGCGCTCGGCTGTTCTTTGTCTGTCCTCAGGAAGAAGGGTCGGTTGACCCAGACACCTCCACTTGAGTTCGCCGTACATCGGATACGACCGAGTGATTGGGTCCTGATCAAAACCTGGAAAGATACCAAACTGCACCCAAGCTGGGAGGGACCGTTCCTAACCCTCCTGAATACTGAAACAGCTGTCCAAACTGCTGAAACAGGGTGGAGTCATCACAATCGTGTTAAGGGCCCGGTGGCGCTCCTTCCCCTCCGGCAGAGCGGCAAGCACATCCTACAGACAACCCTCTGAAAGTCAAGCTGAGCAAAAAGAATGGACTGAGATAAGAGACTATTAAGTATTGGTTAAAAACTGTATCCCAAAACAATTGTAAGTGTTGCGTGGACTCCCTCCTCCCTGGTATTTAAAGGGTTAGGGAATAGACAGATAGGGTTGTGAGCTGAAATGAGTGGTCAGCTTTATATTGTCACGATAGTATTGGCGCTAGCTGCCAAGTTGGTGGGTGGGGGGGGGGGGAATCATTTTACCGCTTTATATTAGAATTATGCTAAACTAAAGGGTCATCCCACACCATGAGGAATCCGGAATTCCTCTCATGGTAATACCACTTACCGAAAGAGAAGTGTACGATGTACAACAATTTGACTCGGGCTCAAACAATACAGAATGGAGATCTGACAGGTGTAATTATAACTTTGAGGGATGGTTCCCTTGACCAGCTCCAAAAACTCTGGGTGCTATCGATGGCCTTAGAGTTTCCCCACCGAAAGGAGCAGTAAATACCACTTGTGTCTGTAATCAGAATGATACCGTACCCTTCCGATTAGGAAAATCATCTTGTGTCTACACCAGCCAAGCCATTGCCACGACCATTCCCCGAATATTAAACGGAACACATTGGGTATGCGGCCTGAAGGCATGTCCATTTATTCTTGGGGAAAAATAAAACATTCGCGTGACCGAATGCATGTTATGATGTTGATCAAACACTGCCTCAAAGCCAGAAAGGCTGGAGCGGCTGCTGCTACCTCGCCCATATAATTCTCCACTTGAGGCTGTGAAAGAGATCCCCAAAATACCTCAGAATAAACAGGGAGGAAGGCGAGTAACCGAAGGAGATCGCCTCCTCTGGACTTTCATACCTATGTATGGCTCGAGCAGGAGTAGAAATACAAAAGTTAGCGGCTTCCCTGGAAGAGCTGTCCAACAATACTGCTGATGTGTTGGCCGAAACCCAATCCCAAGTAGCAGCCATAACGACCGAAATGATTGCCACTAGGCTAATGACTCTTCAGAACAGGATGGCTCTAGATTATATTCTAGCAGAGAAAGGTGGTATCTATGCACTAATTGGAGAGGAATTTTGTACTTACATACCTGAGGTCTCCTCGAACATTACTGAAATCTCCAAACATGTGCGAGACAAAATCGCCAAAATAAAGAAGGCCAGGAATCGGTACCGGAATGAAAAGGGATGGGAGTGGGGGAATTGGGGATTAACTGGTTGAGGAAGGTGGTTAGTCAATCTGGCTATCTATGGATTATTGATATTAGTGGGTCTGGTGGTAGGGTTCAATGTCCTAAAATGGGTAATGAGCCGACTGATGACATCCCTTGGGGAAGGAACCCAAATACATCATCAGATGCTTTTACAATCAGCAGGTAATATGCAACAAAGGGAAAGTCAAAGAATGTTCCTAGAGTTCGAGGGACGAACAGCACAAATGTAAAATGTAAGATTATGAACCTCATTGCCAAAAGGCGTAAGAGGGCAGACCGTAAGAATAAATTAAAGGAGACTTAATAACAACAGTTATAGAAAAAGAAAAAGGGGGGAATTGTGGGAGGTTAGAAATGTAGCTTCTGCAGGTGGGGGGGGGGGGGGGGGGTGGGCTGTTGCTGGGGTGGGACATTGTACAAATGGTCGCGGAATTCTTGTAGCATATAGCATAATTAAAGCTAAGACTTTAATGAATATAGAGGGTCTTTCATAGAAAATAGTTTTAAGCTAGGAAATGACTATGAAGGGTTGTAGCTGACCACGAAAGAAGCAGCAGGGGCATTTCACAATAAAGCTTATAGTATGATAAGGGAAACTGGATAAAAGAACAAGCTGTAACAAACAAGGAACAAAAAATGCAGATTTACAAGGACAGCAGGATGGCCAGACTTCCCCGTGACCGGCCTGCTTCACCTTACAGTGAGATCCGGGAGGAGATTTCACTTCTCACTGAGAGGCTGCAACTCCAATCCAAATCAGGCTGGTTCCCTCCGAGATTCACGGAAGAGTGCAGCACTCTCCAGATCAGGCCCTTGTGTAGTCATAACCTCCAGTGTGTGGGCAAGAGCTGGGAGATAGCGTTAAGAACATAAGACCATCCAAAATAGGAATAGGAGGAGACCACCCAGCCCTTTGAGCCTACTCTGGTATTCAATACGATCATGGATGATTTAGCATTTGATCTGGGAGTTGAAACCAGGACAGTACAAAGACAGAGAGAATCAAATTATTCTACCATGAGGAATCATCAAAGAGGAGCTGGAACCAGAGAGAGTGAACACACACACACACACACACACACACACACACACACACACACACACACACACACACACACACACACACACACACACACACACACACACACACACACACACACACACACACACACACACACACACACACACACACACACACACACACACACACACACGAATTCAGGATGTTTCTGGGAATTTTACCACAAGAGGCGAGTTCTACACTGAGGAGAGACAAAGGCGCAAAATGCTGGAGAGTGGGCAGCTGCACATTCTGATCCCACTGATCTCACTGCTTCCCACTCCCATGAGAACTCTCATGTCTATTTCTGTGTTCCCAGCTGTCTCTCCCACATCTTTCCTTCAATTCCTATCTCTCAAGATCCTTCACATCTCTGCCCTGTTAACATTTCCCTGTAGATTCCCTTCCTATACCACTCTGCCCCTTTGTCACCCCACCATGTTTTTCAGGAATGCTTAATCATTCAATCTTTCACAAAACCAACACCTTGCTCCTCTCTCCCTGAATCTTTCTCTCAGCTCTGTGGGATCATGCTATTCTTGTCTGTACATCATTCTAGCTGCATCGCAACAGCCCCTCCCACCACTACCACCACCTAACTCTCTCAGCTCTATCTCTCTGCTGCTGCAACTCCTCTCTCTCTCTGTCCTACATCTCTCCCTGGGATTTCTCTCTTGCTGTCTGTCTGACCTTATCACCCTGTCTTTTCCGCCCCTTTTTCACCTTCTATCTGGCTGACATTGTATTTCTCTTTCTGGGGTTTTACTCTCTCTCTCCCTTTCTCTCTCTGCCTCTCTCCTGCTCTCTTTCAGTTCTTCTCACTTTCTCTCCCTCACTCTGTCTGCCTGTCTTTCTCTTGTTCTCTCCCTCCCATTCGCTGTCTGTCTGTTTGTCTCTCTTTCTCTCTTGTAGTTTATCTTCCTCTTTCTCCCTGGACCCCTCTGCTCTGTCCCAGTGACTGGGGAAGGGACATTGGGAAGAGCTTGTCTCTGTGTCGCTGGATGCTGTGCAGTTAATGCAGGGGGATCAAGTTTTTCCTGGTTTTACCCCGACTGTGGGGAGGGCGTGAGTGTAAGGGACATAAAGTACTTTTCTCAATGAGTCTGAAATCAAGCAAAATGGGAGGGTGACAAAAAGAGAGAGAGAGAGACATAGAGAGAGTTGAGATGGAGAAAGTGAGGAGAGAGAGAGATGGGCAATGAGAGACACGGAGACGGAGAGAGTGAAAGAAGGACAGAGTGAGAGAGATAGCGAGAGAGAGAAGGATACATATGGAGGGAGAAGGACTATGTGTGGCTGGGCATAGTTGCAGAGTGGGATCTTCCTGTGCATTACAACAGTCAGTCAAAAGTGATTTAGTCTCTGCACTATGTCCTCCAGCCCAGGGGCTGTGAGTCTGCATGGGAAAGGTGGAAAGTGGGAGACAAGGAGGGAGTGGGACAGCCAGAGACAGGTCGAGTACTTGTTGGGGTTTTGGGGTTGGTGGAGAAAGGAGCGTCTGTTGTCAGAGAGAGATGGAGGGAGGGATAGCATGTGATGCAAATTCAGAGACAGAGCGGAGAAGAGGTCTCCACAGAAAGGATAGTCAATGAGGCCATTCAAGGGCCAATCCTGAGGATCCTGAACTGACCAGGATCATTTAACGGAGGAGGGGGGATAATGGGCAGAAAGGACTCCATCTGTGATACAAGCCTTCTGTAATTCTGGGACTGGGATCTTGCTGTGCATTTAAACAGTCACAGGCCAGTCAGTCAACCCAGACTCATTTACCGGTGTGAGAAAGTGAGGACTGCAGATGTTGGAGAGTCAGAGTTACAAAGTGTGGAGGTGGGGAAGCACAGCAGGTTAGGAAGGAGAGTCGATAGTTCAGGTCTGACCTGCTGTGCTTTTCCAGCTCCACACATTTCCACTCATTTCCCTCTTCCCCACGGAGTGGGGCTCACAGCAGTGGTGGGGGCAGCAGAATATTTGAGGGAGGCGTATTTGGTGAGGCAATTATTTGGGAGGGAAGATATTTGGGGAAGGACATAAATTTGGGAGGAGAGTGAAAGTGAACAGCATTGTATTTTTGAGGGGGTTCAAAATTGGGTGAGATCTTTCACGTCTGAAATAGCGAAAAACAGAAAGGGAGGGTGAGAAAATGAGAGTGAGAAACATCGAGAGAGTGGGGATAAAGAAGAGGGATGGGAGAAAGTTGGGTAGAGAGAGACAGGGAGAGGGAGAAAGTGGGAGAAAGACAAAGTGAGAGAGAGAGAGACAGAAGGACAAAGAGAGAGAGAGGACAGAGAGAGGGAGAGAAGGGGGAAGTCAGACTGAGACAAACAGGAGTTAAAACATGGACAGACTGAAGGGGTGACACTCGATTTTGAGTGGGAGCAGCGGCCGAGTTGAGGTGAACCCGGGAGACTACAGCTAAGGTAAGAGTTTTTTTCAAAATTACTTACCTGTAGCGGGCATCGGTGTTTTGTTTTCTCTCTCCTTCACAGAAAGAGCGGGAGCAGCAGAGGAAGTGACGGCAAGCAGAGGGGCAGCCGGGAAGGAGAACTGAGTATAAATACTCACTGTTTCACCACCAACGGTCATTTGAGTGGGAGCAGCGGCCGAGTTGAGGTGAACCCGGGAGACTACAGCTAAGGTAAGAGTTTTTTTCAAAATTACTTACCTGTAGCGGGCATCGGTGTTTTGTTTTCTCTCTCCTTCACAGAAAGAGCGGGAGCAGCAGAGGAAGTGACGGCAAGCAGAGGGGCAGCCGGGAAGGAGAACTGAGTATAAATACTCACTGTTTCACCACCAACGGTCATTTGAGTGGGAGCAGCGGCCGAGTTGAGGTGAACCCGGGAGACTACAGCTAAGGTAAGAGTTTTTTTCAAAATTACTTACCTGTAGCGGGCATCGGTGTTTTGTTTTCTCTCTCCTTCACAGAAAGAGCGGGAGCAGCAGAGGAAGTGACGGCAAGCAGAGGGGCAGCCGGGAAGGAGAACTGAGTATAAATACTCACTGTTTCACCACCAACGGTCATTTGAGTGGGAGCAGCGGCCGAGTTGAGGTGAACCCGGGAGACTACAGCTAAGGTAAGAGTTTTTTTCAAAATTACTTACCTGTAGCGGGCATCGGTGTTTTGTTTTCTCTCTCCTTCACAGAAAGAGCGGGAGCAGCAGAGGAAGTGACGGCAAGCAGAGGGGCAGCCGGGAAGGAGAACTGAGTATAAATACTCACTGTTTCACCACCAACGGTCATTTGAGTGGGAGCAGCGGCCGAGTTGAGGTGAACCCGAGAGACTACAGCTAAGGTAAGAGTTTTTTTCAAAATTACTTACCTGTAGCAGGCATCGGTGTTTTGTTTTCTCTCTCCTTCACAGAAAGAGCGGGAGCAGCAGAGGAAGTGACGGCAAGCAGAGGGGCAGCCGGGAAGGAGAACTGAGTATAAATACTCACTGTTTCACCACCAACGGTCATTTGAGTGGGAGCAGCGGCCGAGTTGAGGTGAACCCGGGAGACTACAGCTAAGGTAAGAGTTTTTTTCAAAATTACTTACCTGTAGCGGGCATCGGTGTTTTGTTTTCTCTCTCCTTCACAGAAAGAGCGGGAGCAGCAGAGGAAGTGACGGCAAGCAGAGGGGCAGCCGGGAAGGAGAACTGAGTATAAATACTCACTGTTTCACCACCAACGGTCATTTGAGTGGGAGCAGCGGCCGAGTTGAGGTGAACCCGGGAGACTACAGCTAAGGTAAGAGTTTTTTTCAAAATTACTTACCTGTAGCGGGCATCGGTGTTTTGTTTTCTCTCTCCTTCACAGAAAGAGCGGGAGCAGCAGAGGAAGTGACGGCAAGCAGAGGGGCAGCCGGGAAGGAGAACTGAGTATAAATACTCACTGTTTCACCACCAACGGTCATTTGAGTGGGAGCAGCGGCCGAGTTGAGGTGAACCCGAGAGACTACAGCTAAGGTAAGAGTTTTTTTCAAAATTACTTACCTGTAGCAGGCATCGGTGTTTTGTTTTCTCTCTCCTTCACAGAAAGAGCGGGAGCAGCAGAGGAAGTGACGGCAAGCAGAGGGGCAGCCGGGAAGGAGAACTGAGTATAAATACTCACTGTTTCACCACCAACGGTCATTTGAGTGGGAGCAGCGGCCGAGTTGAGGTGAACCCGGGAGACTACAGCTAAGGTAAGAGTTTTTTTCAAAATTACTTACCTGTAGCGGGCATCGGTGTTTTGTTTTCTCTCTCCTTCACAGAAAGAGCGGGAGCAGCAGAGGAAGTGACGGCAAGCAGAGGGGCAGCCGGGAAGGAGAACTGAGTATAAATACTCACTGTTTCACCACCAACGGTCATTTGAGTGGGAGCAGCGGCCGAGTTGAGGTGAACCCGAGAGACTACAGCTAAGGTAAGAGTTTTTTTCAAAATTACTTACCTGTAGCAGGCATCGGTGTTTTGTTTTCTCTCTCCTTCACAGAAAGAGCGGGAGCAGCAGAGGAAGTGACGGCAAGCAGAGGGGCAGCCGAGACCCGGAAGCAGTTAGTGGAAGCTTAGCTGGGTTAGTTTTTTTCCCCCTTTAAAAGCGTGAAGGAGAGGAACCCGAGGCACTACACGGGTAGTGCCTCCCACCCGCCCTCCTCCTCTAACCTAATAATAACATCTGTTGTGGCAAGCAGGTAAGTGCTGAATTTTGCTTGTATTATTTAGACACAGTTTTTGTTTAAACAGTTAGCTTTAGAGGGATGGCAGTGAAGGCAGTGCAATGTTCCTCCTGCAACATGTATGAGGTGAGGGATGCCATCGACGTCCCTGCCGATTACACTTGCAGGAAGTGCACCCATCTCCAGCTCCTCCAAGACCGTGTTAGGGAACTGGAGCTGGAGTTGGATGAACTTCGGATCATTCGGGAGGCAGAGGGGGTCATAGATCAGAGTTATAGGGAAGTAGTAACTCCAAAGATGGCAGATAGATGGGTGACAGTGAGGGGGACTGGGAGGAAGCAGCCAGTGCAGGGACCTCCTGCGGCCATTCCCCTCAAGAACAAGTATACCGTTTTGGATACTTGTGGGGGGGATGACTTACCAGGGGTAAGTAACGGGGCTCAGGTCTCTGGCACGGAGCCTGTCCCCGTTACTCAGAAGGGAAGGGTGAAGAAGAGCAGAGCAGTAGTAATTGGGGACTCGACAGTTCGTGGCACAGATAGGCGGTTTTGTGGGAACGAGAGAGACTCACGTTTGGTATGTTGCCTCCCAGGTGCAAGGGTACGTGATGTCTCTGATCGTGTTTTCCGGGTCCTGGAGGGGGAGGGGGAGCAACCCGAAGTCGTGGTCCACATTGGCACCAACGACATAGGTAGGAGGAGTCCTGAGGATGTTAGACAGGCTTTCAGGGAGCTAGGTTGGAAGCTTGGAGTTAGAACAAAGAGTTGTTGTCTCTGGTTTGTTACCCGTGCCACGTGATAGAGATTCGAGGAATAGGGAGAGAGAACAATTAAATGCGTGGCTTCAGGGATGGTGCAGGAGGGAGGGGTTCCAGTTTTTGGATAACTGGGGTTCTTTCTGGGGACGGTGGGACCTCTATAAACAGGATGGTCTACACCTGAACCTGAGGGGAACCAGTATCCTTGGGGGGAGGTTTGCTAGTGCTCTTGGGGGGGGTTTAAACTAACTCGGCAGGGGCATGGGAACCCAGATTGTAGCTTCAGGGTGCAGGGCCTGGAGTGTAGGGAGGTGAGGAACATGGCATCAATTTCCAAGGAGGGTGCCTGTAAACAGGGAAGTGGCTTGAAGTGTGTATACTTCAATGCAAGAAGTATACGAAATAAGGTAGGTGAACTTGCAGCGTTGGTTGGTACCTGGGACTTCGATGTTGTGGCTATTACGGAGACATGGCTAGAACAGGGACAGGATTGGCTGTTGCAGGTTCCGGGATTTAAATGTTTTAGTAGGGTCAGAGGTGGGGGTAAAAGAGGGGGAGGTGTGGCATTGCTTGTCAAAGATAGTATTACAGCGGTGAAAAGGACGATGGATGAGGACTTGCCATCTGAGGTAGTTTGGGCTGAGGTTAGGAATAGGAAAGGTGAGGTCACCCTGTTAGGAGTCTTTTACAGGCATCCTAATAGTCCTAGAATCATTGAAGAAAGGATTGGGAAGGTGATTCAGGAGATGAGTGACAGTAATAGGGTGGTTGTTATGGGGGACTTTAACTTTCCTGATATTGATTGGGAAAGCTATAGCTCAAGTTCGTTAGATGGGTCAGTGTTTGTTCAATGTGTGCAGGAGAGTTTCCTGACACAATATGTAGACAGGCCAACAAGAGGTGAGGCCATACTGGATTTGGTTCTGGGTAACGAACCAGGCCAGGTGTTAGAATTAGAGGTAGGTGAGCACTTTGGGGATAGTGACCATAATTCGGTGATTTTTACACTCGTGATGGAGAGGGATAAGTGTGTACTACAGGGCAAGAATTATAGCTGGGGTAAGGGAAATTATGATGCGGTGAGGCATGACTTAGGATGTGTGGCTTGGAAAAGTAGACTCCCAAGGCAGGAAGGAAAGGGTCGTGCGAGGGAGCCGTGGTTTAATAAGGAATTGGAATCCCTTGTTAAATGGAAGAGGGTGGCCTATCTCAAGATGAGACGTGAAGGTTCAATTGGGGCGATTGAGAGTTATAGGGTAGCCAGGAAGGACCTGAAGAGAGAGCTAAAAGCAGCAAGGAGGGGACATGAAAGGTCCTTAGTAGATAGGATTAGGGAAAACCCTAAGGCTTTCTATAGGTATGTTAGGAATAAAAGAATGACTAGGGTAGGAATAGGTCCAGTCAAGGATAGTAGTGGGAAGTTGCGTGTGGAGGCGGAAGAGATTGGGGAGACACTGAATGAATACTTTTCTTCAGTATTCACTCAGGAACAGGGCATTGTTGTCGATGAGAATACTGAGGCACAAATAAGTAGAATGGATGGCTTTGAGGTATGTAGAGAAGAGGTGTTGGAAATCCTGGAAAAGGTGAAAATAGATAAGTCCCCTGGGCCTGATGGCATTTATCCTAGGATTCTCTGGGAAGCAAGGGAGGAGATTGCAGAGCCATTGGCCTTGATTTTTATGTCCTCTTTGTCTACAGGAGTAGTCCCAGAAGACTGGAGGATAGCAAATGTGGTTCCCTTGTTCAAAAAGGGGAGTAGGGATAGCCCTAGTAACTATAGGCCGGTGAGTATCACTTCTGTTGTGGGCAAAGTCTTAGAGAGAATTGTAAGGGATAGGATTTATGCACATCTCGATAGGAATAATGTGATCAAGGATAGTCAGCATGGTTTTGTGAAGGGCAAGTCGTGCCTCACAAACCTTATTGAATTCTTTGAAAAGGTGACGAAGGAGGTTGATGAGGGGAAAGCGGTAGATGTGGTATATATGGATTTTAGTAAGGCGTTTGATAAGGTTCCCCATGGTAGGCTACTGCAGAAAATACGGAGATATGGCATTGAGGGTGAGTTAGAGGTTTGGATTAGAAATTGGCTGGATGGAAGAAGACAGAGGGTAGTAGTTGATGGCAAAGTTTCTTCATGGAGTGCCGTCACTAGCGGTGTTCCGCAAGGATCTGTTTTGGGACCATTGCTGTTTGTCATTTTTATAAATGACCTGGAAGAGGGGTTAGAAGGTTGGGTGAGCAAGTTTGCGGATGATACGAAAGTCGGAGGAGTTGTTGACAGTGAGGAAGCATGTGGCAGGTTACAGCAGGATATAGAGAAGCTGCAGAGCTGGGCAGAAAGGTGGCAGATGGAATTCAATGTAGCTAAGTGCGAGGTGATTCACTTTGGGAAGAATAACAAAAAGATGGGGTACTGGGCTAATGGTCGGATACTTGGTAGTGTGGATGAGCAGAGGGATCTTGGTGTCCATGTACACAGATCTCTGAAAGTTGCCACCCAGGTAAATAGTGCGGTGAGGAAGGCATATGGCGTACTGGCTTTTATTGGTAGAGGAATTGAGTTCCGGAGTCCTGAGGTCATGATGCAGTTGTATAAGACTCTGGTACGGCCGCATCTGGAATATTGTGTGCAGTTTTGGTCGCCATACTATAGGAAGGATGTGGAGGCATTGGAACGGGTGCAGAGGAGGTTTACCAGGATGTTGCCTGGTATGGAAGGAAAATCGTATGAGGAAAGACTGAGGCACTTGGGGCTGTTTTCACTAGAGAAAAGAAGGTTTAGGGGTGACTTGATTGAGGTGTACAAGATGATTAGGGGGTTAGATAGGGTCGACAGTATGAACCTTTTCCCGCGTATTGAGTCGGGTATTACAAGGGGGCATAGCTTTAAATTAAGGGGGGGGGTAGATATAGGACTGATGTTAGGGGTAGGTTCTTCACTCAGCGAGTCGTTAGTTCATGGCATGCCCTGCCAGTAACAGTGGTGGACTCTCCCTCTCTATGGGCATTTAAGAGGGCATTGGATAGGTATATGGAGGATAGTGGGTTAGTGTAGTTTAGGTGGGCTTGGATCGGCGCAACATCGAGGGCCCAAGGGCCTGTACTGCGCTGTATTCTTCTATGTTCTATGTTCTATGTTATTCCTGTTGGTTCCAACTCTCTCTCTCGATGGTTTTTCACATTCCCTCTCTGCCATGCTCCTGGGTTTTGCTTCTGCCTGTCTCTCTCTCTCTCTCTCCCTCTCTCTCTCTGATTCTGTATCTGGGTCTGCGAAACTGTTTTTTCTCTTCTTCTCGCTCTCTCTGGATGGTCACATGGTCTCTGTCTCTTGCCATGATGGTGTCCTCAGAAGGCGTCCAGAGATTCAAGAAATTAGTCTGCAGATGAACCCTGTTTTTGTTCATTTCTGGATGGTTTTCTGGAACTTTCTATCGTTCTGGCCAATTAGGAAAATCAGTTAATAGTTTGAAACATTGCCAATCATTTGGATGGCTTGTTTTTAGTTTCTTTGTGTCGCAGGACCCGATGCCTTCCTGTCTGGGCCCTCCTGTTTTGTGGAGACATCTGTCTAGAATAACTGTTGCCTTTTACATTATGCTGTGTTTGCACTGTCTGGTGTGCGGGTTTTGTGGTTTGGGAGATTTTCTTGGCCAAGGTTCCTTGGCTGTCTATCGGTGTTTTAGCCAGGAGGTTGTGACATTTCCCCCAACTCATCCACTTGAATGGAAAGAAGCTTATGCAATAAATTACCAGCCTAATTTTAGAAACTGGTTATGCTTGTTGTCAGAGTAGCCAGCTGGCTGTGCAAAAGCCATTGTGTACATTGGTCAATCCGATGGTTTTATGGCTGATAAGTGATATCATAAAATCTTGACAGAACAGAATCAAACCGTTCGGCCCATTGTGTCCACAATGACCCTATGAAGATAATCCTACTCAGACCCACTCCCCCGATGATATCCCTGAAACCCTGCATTTCCTATGGCTATTCCAGCTAGCCCGCATGTCCTTGATACAACGGGCAATTTAGCATGTCTAATCTGTCGTAGTGGCAACGATGGACAGGAAATCAATACTGGCCCAGCCAGGAACACTCAAACCCTGCAAACGAATGAAACTAAGGTGATCACCCGGTGAGTTCCATCTATCTTACAGCCCCTGGAAGTGTGTCCAGGCATGATTCACCATAATCGTACCTGTCTGTTTCAGCCTGCAATCCTAACCACCAGTCTCCCGAGATATATCATGGTGAGTGCGGTTAGTACCACAGCCGATGTGAGAGGAGCCGAATTCTTGGATAACAGGCTATGGGCATGTCATGGTATGTCCTATTCCTTCCCACTTACACAAGTATGATCCCTGTCAATGTTCCCTCTATCTCCACAGTAAGTGGGAGGAAATCATGATAGCCCATCCAAATACCTTTTTTGTACAACTCCGATAGTTTGGACTTCATCTTAACCTTGTCACTCGGGACAATTGGAATCCCTTGTACCAAGCCCAATGCCCCACTGAGTGTCCTTACAGCTGTCATTAACCCAGCCCTTGGTGAGCTGCTGTCACTCACAGTGAAAGATGTTAGTGTGGGTGTTCTCCTGGAACAAATGTTTACGTTGTTTGGCACTAACCCGGGATGGGACTTCCCCTTATCTGTCCTGCCTGAGCTGCTCCCTCAGCTATTCCATTATCCCGTTACCGTAGATACTGCACACGGTGCGGTTTTACTGCTCATCGTCATCTCTGATTGGGCCCTGGATGATCTGGTTAATCGTGTTGGCGTGACCCTCCAGTTTGGTCACTAAGTGATGGTTAGCCTATTTCTCCACTAGTTGTCCCATGGTCTCCTCTGGGCTTCCTGTATTTAGTCTTTCTCAGGCTCGTTAGAGAGTTGTTGGGTCAGGATCCTGAGTTTATTCTCCAAAATAGCCAAGTCAACGTACTGACCGGTAACACTCCTGCCCTGTATACCGTGGCAACATCATTAAGAAGTTCTCTTTTCTTTCGTCTGTTAAATACTGTTCTGGGTTTTCCCTCATATTTCCCTGTCCTTCATCCCATTATCCTGTGGGTCAGTTGGGAATATAATAATTTTCATGGGGAAGGACACCACTCTGGTTACTGTATTCCTGATGCATTCATTATGATTAGTGTCAGTTTGTGATAAATGTTAGTGAACAAGAAATTCCCTGTGAGTTTAATGACTAGTCCATTACGAGAGCCTGGTATGTGTGGGACAAGCTGTGGGAGGAGCCTTCCCTCCTGGTCTCAGGCCGTTTTTAATTTTGTTTCTGAGGAATACTCCCTGGTGGGCTTCCTGGGATATCGCTGTCCAAAATCTGACCCCTTGTCCGAGCTGTGTGCTCAGTATCTCACGATCATGCACGTTTTCTGGCGGAACACCACCAATCGCCTCTGTTCCCTGAGCTCCTGTAATACATCTGCTGCCTTGGAACACTTCAACCCCAGGGCATCAGTGTGGACTTCCCCTTCCCCCCACCTTACCCCAGTTCCAAACCTCCAGCTCAGCACTGTCCCCATGACCTGTCCTACCTTCCCATCTTCTTTTCCACCTATCCACTCCACCCTCCCCCGACCTATCAACTTCATCCCCTCCCCCACTCATCTATTGTACTCTATGCTACTTTCTCACCCCCACCCTCCTCTAGCTTATCTCTCCACCCTTCAGGCTCTCAGCCTGTATTCCTGATGAAGGGCTTTTGCCTGAAACGTCGATTTTAATGCTCCCCGGATGCTGCCTGAACTGCTGTGCTTTTCCAGCACCACTCTAATCTAGAATCTCATTACAAGGGATTTCTCAGGGGTCGGTTCCCAGGTGTCCCTCCTTCCTTCTGAGACATGGGAGACAAAGGGTCGGGCCAAGTTTGTCATCGCTAAGAGAGGTGCATGTCACATCCCTGAAAACCCAGACAAATTGGACTCAGAGTCTCCGGGTGAAGCTGACGGGGGAGGGGAGGGGCATTCCCCTGGTTGTTGTTCTGCAGCTATGTGGCGCCTCTGCAGGGTCTGCCTTATCCTGCCCTCGAGCAGTGAGGACAGCTGACGTCATCACATCATGGATGCCCAACCCTAGCTGTTGGCCCTCAAGGAGGGCTGAATGGCCTGCTGGACTAAGGCACATGGCGATTAATTTGGTTTGCTCCTCAGCGTGCACTCTGTGTATGACAGACTGTCAGTAAATCTCATCCAAACATACATCTGGGTCAGGGACAGGATCTTTTTGGTGCTGCCCAACAGCTGGGTGCCTGGACTGACTGTTGTGTACGGAGTGAGACCATCACCTGGTTGACACTGGGCAACCACAGGATTCATGGAATCTGAGTTCGGCTGTGGCTCAGGGCTGGGGGGGAATGGTGCAGTTACCTGGAAAAAAGGCAGTGGGAGTCCCCATCTGGTTGGGTGTGGATGTATCAGTGTGGGGCCTGTCATCTCCCTGGGGAGGTATTACCCTAAAGGCACACATTATCCCACTCTGGGAGGAGCCCTGGTTCCCTAGGGATTGTATTTGCTCCTGGCACCTCCTACTAGGGCCTGATGCATGTTGCTTCATGTTGCAGGTGTACAGGACCCATGCAGCTGTTTGGAGCTCATACACTGTCTTTCCAGATTGTCAATGTAACCTGAGGCTGCTTCCCCATCCCCAGCGGCCATCCTTTCAGTGGAATGGACTCTTCCCAATTGTAACTGGAGTAGTCCCATGTGGATGAGGTTTTCCTGCAACATTCTGTCCTGCTCATTGTGGAAGAGGCCTAGCTCTGTCACAGCCTGTAGGTTTTCCCTGGGGTGACCGGATCCCAGCTGTCTTATCCCAGCCGGGGGTCCTCAAGGCTATCGGCAGTGGAGTGACCTTTCCAGCTTCCTTCCCCAGTTCTCTATCGGCTTCTCACCACAGCTCCTGTGCTAGGAATCCTTCGTTGCAAGGCCAGGCTGGCTTCCTGCCAAATTCTGCAGGACTGTTTCACATTTGTACCGGCTCGTGTTCGTGTTGCTTTGGCTGTTTCTCTATTATGGGAAAATTTCTCTAAATGTATCCTCCTCGACCACTTCCACTGGTAGTTCATTCCGTATGTGTATCACCCTCTGGGTAAAAGCATTTGCCCTCAGGTTCCCTTTTGATCTTTCCCCTTTCACCTGAAACTGATGCCCTTTCATCCTTGATTCCCCAAGCCTTGGATAAAGACTGAGTGCATTCACCCTATCCATGCCTCCCATGATCTTATACACCTCTATAAGGACACGCCTCAGTCTCCTGCACACTAAAGAAAATGTCTTTGCTTGTCTCTCTATAACTGTCTAGTTGAGTTCTGGCAACATCCTTGTAAGTTTCTTCTGTACTCTTTCCAGTTTAATAACATCTTTCCTATAGCAAGGTGGGCAAAACTGAATACAATATTCCAAGTGCGGCCTCACCAACATCCTGCACAACGGGGTGCAGGACGGGGTGATTGCAGTGTTGGTTAGGGATCAGTCAGGGAGGGGGAGATTGCAATGATGGGGAGGTATCAGTCAGTGATGGGGTTTTCAGTGTTGGGTAAGGATCAGTCGGGGAGGGGGTGAGTGCAGTGTTGCGTAGGGATCAGTCAGAGAGGGAGAGTTTGCAGTGATGGGTCGGGATCAGTCGGGGGGAGATTGCAGTGTTGGCTAGGGATCAGTCAGGAATGGTGAGATTACATTGTTGGTTAGGGATTAGTTAGGCGGGGGAGATTGCCGTGTTGTGTATGAATCCGTCAGGGAGGGGGGAGATTGCTGTGTTGTGTAAGGATCAGTTCAAGGAGAGGTGAGTGCAGTGTTGGGTAGGAATCAGTCAGGGAGGGGGTGACTGCAGTGTTTGGGAAGGGATGAGTCAGGGATGGGGAGATTGCAGTGTTGGGTCAGAATCAGTCGGTGAGGGAGATTCTAGTGTGGGGTGGGGATCAGTCGGGGGGGCGGTGATTGCAGTGGTGGTAGGGGCCAGTCAGGGAGGGGATGAGTGCAGTGTTGCGTAGGGATCAGTCAGGGAGGGGAGATTGCAGTGCTGGATAGGGATCAGTCAGGGAGAGGATGATTGCAGTGTTGGATAGGGATCAGTCAGGGAGGGTGTGTTTGCAGTGTTGGGTAGGGAGCAGTCAGGCAGGGGGTGATTGCAGTGTTGGGTAGGGATCAGTCAGGGAGGGAGAGATTGCAGTGCTGTATAGGTATCAGTCAGGGAGAGGATGATTGCAGTGTTAGGTAGGAATCAGTCAGGGAGGGGTGAGTGCAGTGTTGGGAAGGGAGGGGAGATTTCGCTGTTGGATAGGTATCAGACAAGGAGGCCGTTAGTGGTGTGTTGGGTCGGGATGAGTCAGGGAGGTGGAGATTGCAGTGTTGGGTAGGGATCAGTCAGGGAGGGTGTGTTTGCAGTGTAGGGTGTGGATCAGTCAGGGAGGTGGAGATTGCAGTGTTGGGTAGGGATCAGTCAGGGAGGGTGTGTTTGCAGTGTTGGGTAGGGATCAGTCAGGGAGAGGATGATTGCACTGTAGGGTGTGGATCAGTCAGGGAGGGGGGAGATTGCTGTGTTGTGTAAGGATCAGTTCAAGGAGAGGTGAGTGCAGTGTTGGGTAGGGATCAGTCAGGGAGGGGGTGAGTGCAGTGTTGGGTAGGGATCAGTCAGGGAGGTGGAGATTGCAGTGTAGGGTGTGGATCAGTCAGGGAGGGGGAGATTGCGGTGTTGTGTAGGGTTCAGTCAGGGAGGGGGAGATTGCCGTGTTGGATAGGTTTCAGAAATGGAGGGCGAAATTGCAGTGTTAGGTAGGGATCAGTCAGGGAGGGGAGAGTGAGGAATTGGGTAGGGATCTGCCAGGGAGAGGGTGAGAGCAGTGATGGGTAGGGATCAGACAGGGAGAGCGTGAGTGCAGTTTTGGGTAGGGATCAGTCAGGGAGTGGGCAAGTGCAATGTTGGTTAGGGATCAGTCAGGGAGGGGGTAAGTGCAGTATTGGGTAGGGATCTGTCAGGGAGGGTGAGATTGCAGTGTTGGGTCGGGATCAGTTAGGGAGGGGGTGAGTGCAGTGTTGAGTAGGGATCTGTCAGGGAGGGGGAGATTGCATGTTGGGTAGGGATCAGTCAGGACGGGGGGATTGCAGTGTTGGTTAGGGATCAGTTAGGGAGGGGGAGAGTGCAGTGATGGGTAGGGATCAGTCAAGGAGGGGTGACTGCAGTGTTGGGAAGGCATCAATCAGGTTGGGGGAGATTGCAGTGTTGGGTAGTTATCAGTTAGGAATGGAGTGTTTGCAGTGCTGGGTAGGGATCAGTCAGAGATGGGGTTAGTGCAGTGTTGGGTAGGGATCAGTCAGGGATGGGGTTAGTGCAGTGTTGAGTAGGGATCAGTCAGGGAGGGGGTGATTGCGGTGTTGTGTAGGGATCAGTCAGGGAGGGGAGATTTCGGTGTTGGATAGGTTTCAGAAAGGGAGGGCGTTAGTGGAGTGTTGAGTTCGGATTAGTCAGAGGGGGAGATTGCAGTGTTGGGTATGGATCCTTCAGGGAGGGGGTGAGTGCAGTGCTGAGTAGGGATCAGTCTGGGATGGGGTGATTGCAGTTTCGTTTAGGGGTCGGACATGGAGGGCGAAATTGCAGTGTTAGGTAGGGATCAGTCTGGTAGGGGTGAGTGCATTGTTGGGTAGGTATCGGGGGTGATTGCAGTGTTGGGTAGGGATCAATCAGGGAGGGGCAGATTGCAGTGTTGGGTAGGGATCAGTCAGTGAGGGGGAGATTGCAGAGTTGGATCGGGATCAGTCAGGGAGGGGTGAGTGCAGTGTTGTGTAGTGATCAGTCAGGAAAGGGGCGATTGCATTGTTGGTTAGGGAACAGTCAGGGAAGTGGAAATTGCAATGTTGTTGGGGGATCAGTCATGGAGGGGGAGATTGCAGTGTTGGGTAGGGATCAGTCAGGGAGGGGGAGAGTGAGGGGTTGGGTAGGTATCAGTCAGGGAGTGGGTGAGTGCAGTGTTGGGTAGGAATCATTCAGGAAGGGGAGATTTCATTGTTGGTGAGGGACCAGTTAGGGAGTGAGTGATTGCAGTGTTGCTTAGGGATCAGCCAGGGAGGGGGAGATTGCAGTGTTAGGTTGGGATCAGTCAGGTAGGGAGTTAGTGCAGTGTTGGGTAGGGATCAGTCTGGGAGTGGGAGATTGCACTTTTGGGTAGGGATCAGACAGGGAGGGTGTGGTTGCAGTGTTGGGTATGGATCACGCAGGGGAGGGGGTTAGTGCTGTGTTGGCAAGGGATCAGTAAGGGAGGGAATGATTGCAGTGTTTGGTAGGCATCAGTCAGGGAGGCGTGAGAGCAGAATTGGATATGGATCAGTCAGGGAGGAGATGAGTGCAGGGTTGGGAAGGTATCAATCAGGGCGGGGTGATTGTAATGTTGGTTAGGGATCAGTCAGGGAGGGGGTGAGTGCAGTGTTGGGTAGGGATCAGTCAGAGAGGGGGAGATTGCAGCGTTGGGTAGGGATCAGCCAGGGAGGGGGAGATTGCAGCGTTGGGTAGTGATCAGTCAGGGATGGATTATTGCAGCGTTGGGTAAGGAACAGTCAGGGAAGGAGTGAGCGCAGGATTAGATGTGGAAGAGTCAGGGAGAGTGATTGCAGTGTTGGGTAGGGATCAGCCAGGGAGGGGGAGATTGCAGTGTTGGGTAGGGGTCAGCCAGGGAGGGTTGAGTGCAGTGTTGGACAGGGATCAGTCAGGGAGGGGATGAGTGCAGTGTTGGTCAGGGATCAGTCAGGGAGGGGATGAGTGCAGTGTTGGTCAGGGATCAGTCAGGGAGGGGGTGAGTGTAGTGTTGGACAGGGATCAGTCAGGGAGGGGTGATTGCAGTGTTGGGAAGGGGTCACGCAGGGAGGGGGCAAGTGCATTGTTGGTTAGGGATCAGTCAGGGAAGGGGAAATTGCAGTGTTAGTGAGGGACCAGCCAGGGAAGTGGAGATTTCAGTGTTGGGTAGGGATCAGCAAGGGAGGTGGTGATTGCATTGTTGGACAGCGATCAGTCAGGGAGGGGGAAATTGCAGTGTTGATGAGGGATCAGTCATGGAGTGGGAGATTGCAGTGTTGGGTAGGGATCAGTCAGTGAGGGTTGATTGCAGTATTGGAGAGGGATCAAACAGGGAGGGGGAGAGTACTGTGCTGGGTAAGGATCAGTCAGGGAGGGGGGAGTCAGGAGTTGGGTAGGGATCAGCCAGGGAGAGGGTGAGTGCAGTGTTGGGTAGGAATCAGCCACGGAGGGGTTGAGTGCAGTGTTGGGTGGGGATCAGTCAGGGAGGGTGTGATTTTAGTGTTGCTTAGGGATCAGTCAAGGAGGGGGTGATTGCAGCGTTGGTCAGGGATCAGTCTGGGTCGGGTTGTGTGCCTTGTTGGATCGGCAGCAGTCAGGGAGGGGGTGATTGACGTGTTGGGATCAGTCAGGGAGATGGTGTGTGCAGTGTTGGGTAGGGATCAGACAGGGAGGTGGTGAGTGCAATGTTGGCTAGGGATCAGTCAGAGAGTGGGTGAGTACAGTGTTGGGTAGGGATCAGACAGGGAGGGGGAGAGTGCTGTGTTGGGTAGGGATCAGTCAGGGAGAGGGTGAGTGCAGTGTTGGGTAGGGATCAGACAGGGAGGGGGTGAGTGCAGTGTTGGGTAGGGATCATTCAGGAAGAGGAGATTTCAGTGATGCTGAGGGATCCGTTAGGGAGTGATTGATTGTAGTGTTGCTTAGGGATCAGCCAGGGACGGGGAGATTGCAGTGTTAGGTTGGGATCAGTCAGGTAGGGAGTTAGTGCAGTGTTGGGTAGTAGTCAGTCTGGGAGGGGGAGATTGCACTGTTGGGTAGTGATCAGCCAGTGAGGTGGTGATTGCATTGTTGGGTAGGCATCAGTCAGGGAGGCGTTAGCGCCGTATTGGAAAGGGATCAGTCAGGGAGGGGATGAGTGCAATGTTGGGAAGGGATCAATCAGGGAGGGGTGATTGCAATTTTGGTTAGGGATCAGTCAGGGAGTTGGAGATTGTAGTGTTGGGGAGGGATCAGTCAGGGAGGGTGTGTGTGCAGTGTTGTGTGAGGATCAGTCGGGGAGGGGGAGATTGCAGTGTTGGATAGCGATTAGTCAGGGAGGGGGAGATTGCAGTGTTGGATAGCGATCAGTTAGGGAGGTGGTGATTGCAGTGTTGGGTCGGGATTACTCAGGAAGAGGAATATTGCAGTGTTGGTTAGGTATCAGTCAGGGAGGGTGAGATTACAGTGTTAGATAGGTATCAGGCAGGGAGGGCGTTCGTGGAGTGTTGGGACGGGATTAGTCAGGGAGGGGGAGATTGCATTGTTGGGTGTGGATCCATCAGGGAGGGGGTGAGTGCAGTGCTGAGTAGGGATCCGTCAGGGAAGGGGTGAATGCAGTGTTGGTTAGGGATCAGACATGGAGGGCGAAATTGCAGTGTTTGGTTGGGATTAGTCAGGTAGAGATGAGTGCAGTAGGCATCAGAGAGGGGGTGATTGCAGTGTTGAAGGGATCACGCAGGGAGGGTTGATTGCATTGTTGGGTAGGTATCAACAGGGAGGGGTGAGCGAGGAGTTGGGTAGGGATCAGTCAGGGAGGGGTGATTGCAGTGGTGTTAGGGATCAGTCAGGGTCGGGTTGACTGCAGTGTTGTTGAGGGATCTGTCAGGGAGGGGGAGCCATGCAGTGTTGGGTAGGGATCAGTCAGGAATTGGGAGATTTCAGTGTTGGGTAGGGGTTTTCCAGGGTGATGGAGATTGCAGTGTTGGGTCGGGATTAGTCAGGGAGGGGGATATTGCAATGTTGGATAGGGGTCAGTCTGGGAGGGGGTGAGTGCAGTGGTGGGTAGGAATCAGTCAGGGAGGGGAAGATTGCAGTGTTGGGTAGGAATCAGTCAGGAAGGTGGAGATTGCAGTGTTGGCTAAGGACCAATCAGGGAGGGGGTGATTGCAGTGCTGCTTAGGTATCAGCCAGGGAGGTGGAGATTGCAGTGTTATGCGGGAATCAGCCAGGGAGGTGGTGATTGCAGTGTTGGCTAAGGACCAATCAGGGAGGTGGAGATTGCAATGCTGCTTAGGTATCAGTCAGGGAGGTGGTGATTGCATTGTTTGGTAGGGACCAGTCAGGGAGGCGTGAGTGCAGTGTTAGATAGGGATTAGTCAGGGAGGTGGAGATTGCAGTGAAGGTTCGGGATTAGTCAGGGAGGGGGAGATTGTAGTGTTGGATAGGGATCCGTCAGGGAGGGGATGAGTGCAGTGTTGGGTAGGGATCATTCAGGGAGGGGGAGATTGCAGTGTTGGGTAGCGATCAGTTAGGGATGGGTTATTGGAGTTTTGATTAGGGATCAGTCAAGGAGGGGGAGATTGTAGTTTTGCATCGGGTTCAGTCAGGGAGGGGTGATTCCAGTGATGGGTAGGGATCAGTCAGGGAGGGGGTGGATGCAGTGTTGGGTAGGGATCAGTCAGGAAAGTGGAGATCGCAGTGTTGTGTAAGGATCAGTCAGGGAGGGGGTGATTGCAGTGTTGCTTAGGGATCAGCCAGGGAGGTGGAGATTGCATTGTTTTGTAAGGATCAAGTCAGTGAGGGTGACATTGCAGTGTTGGCAAGGGATCAGTCAGGGAGGGGGTGATTGCAGTGTTGGGTCGGGATCAGTCAGGGATGGGTTATTGCAGTATTGGTAGGGATCAGTCAGGGAGGGGGTTATTGCAGTGTTGCTTAGGGATCAGTTATGGAGGGAGTGATTGCAGTTTTGCTTAGGGAACAGCCAGGGATAGGGAATTTGCAGTATTAGGGTGGGATCAGTCAGGTAAGGGGTTACTGCAGTGTGGGGTAAGGATCAGTCTGGGAGGGGGAGATTGCACTGTTGGTCGGGATCAGACAGGGAGGGTGTGGTTACAGTGCTGGGTAGGGATCACGCAGGGAGGGGTTTAGTGCGGTGTTGGGTAGGGATCAGTAGCGGTCGGGTTGAGTGCAGTGTTGGACAGGGACCAGTCAAGGAAGGGATGAGTGCAGTGTTGGGAAGGGATCAATCAGGGAGAGGTGTTTGCAATGTTATCTGGGGATAAGTCAAGTCTGGGGAGATTACAGTGTTGGGTAGGGATCAGTCAGGAATGGGGTGTTTGCAGTGTTGGGTAGGGATTTGTCAGGGAGTGGTTGTTTGCAGTGTTGGGTAGGGATCAGTCAGGGAGGGGGAGATTGCAGTGTTGGATAGCGATCAGTCAGGGAGGAGGTGATTACATTGTTGTGTCGCGATCAGTCAGGGAGGGGAGATTGTAGTGTTGCGTAAGGATCAGTCAGGGAAGGGGAGATTGCAGAATTGGGTAGGGATCAGACTGGGAGGGCTTATTGCAGTGTTGGGTAGGGATCAGTCAGGGAGGGGGTGAGTGCAGTGTTGAGTAGGGATCAGTCAGTGAGGGGTGAGTGCAGTGTTGGTTAAGGATCAGTCAGAAAGGGGGTGAATGCAGTGTTGGGTGGGGAACAGTCAGGGATGAGTGATTGAAGTGTTGTGTGGCGATCAGACAGGGAGTGGGCGATTGCAGTGTTGGGTAGGGTTCAGTCAGGGAGGGGATGATTGCTGTAATGGTTAGTGATCAGCCAGTGAGGTGGAGATTGTAGTGTTGGTAAGGGATCAGTTAGGGAGGGAGTGATTGCAGTGTTGGGTAGGGATCAGTGGGGTCGGGTTGAGTGCAGTGTTGGACAGGGACCAGTCAAGGAAGGGATGAGTGCAGTGTTGCGTCGGGATTAGTCAGGAAGAGGGAGACTGCAGTGCTGGTTAGGGATCAGTCAGGGAGGGTGAGATTGCAGTGTTGGGTCGGGATCAGTCAGGGAGGAGATGATTGCAGTGTTGGGTAGGGATCAGTCTGGGAGGGGTTTATTGCACTGTTGGGAAAGGATCAGACAGGGACGGTGTGGTTGCAGTGTTGGGGAGGGATCACGCAAAGAGGGAGTTAGTGCAGTGTTGGGTAGCGATCAGTCAGGGTGTGGGTGAGTGCAGTGTTGGATAGGTATCAGACAGGAATGGGGAGACTGCAATGTTCGAAGGGATCAGTCGGGAGTGGGGGAGTGAGGTGTTGGGTAGGGATCTGTCAGGGAGGGTGAGTTCAGTGTTGAGTAGGGATCAGTCATGGAGGGGGTGATTGCAGTTTTGGGTAGGGATCAGTCAGGGAGGGGGTGATTGCAGTTTTGGGTAGGGATCAGCCAGGGTGGTGGTGATTGCAGTGTTGGGACGGGATTAGTCAAGAAGAGGGAGATTGCAGTGTTGGTAAGGGATCAGTCAGGGAGGGTGAGATTGCAGTGTTGGTTAGGGATCTGTCAGGAAGGGGGGAGTGCAGTGTTGGACAGGGATCAGTCAAGGAGGGGATGAATGCAGTGTTGGGAAGGGATCAATCAAGGAGGGGTGATTGCCGTGTTTTGTGGGGATCGGTCAGGCCGGGGGTGATTGCAGTTCTGGGTAGTGATCAGTCAGGGAGGGGGTGAGTGCAGTGTTGTGTCGGGATTAGTCAGGGAGGGTGAGATTGCAGTGTTGGTAGTGGATCAGTTAGGGAGGAGGTGATTGCAGTGTTGATCAGGGATAAGTCAGGGAGGGGGTGATTGAATGTTATGGGTAGGGATCTGTCAATGTGGGGATGAGTGCAGTGTTGGGAACGGTTCAATCAGGGAGAGGTGATTGCAGTGTTGGATAGGGATCTGTTAGGGAGGGCGTTAGTGGAGTGTTGGGTCGGGACTAGTCAGGGAGGAGGAGTTTGCAGTGTTGGGTCTGGATTCGTCAGGCAGAGGGTTAGTGCGATGTTAGTTGGAGTTCAGACATGGAGGGGGAAATTGCAGTGATAGGTTGGGATCAGTCAGGTAGGGGTGAGTGCAGTGTTTGGTAGGGATCTGTCAGGGAGGGGGAGATTGCAGTGTTGGATAGGTATCCGACAGGGAGGGCGTTAGTGGAGTGTTGGGTCGGGACTAGTCAGGGAGGGGGAGATTGCAGTGTTGGGTAGGGATCAGTCAGGAATGGGGTGAGTGCAGTGTTGGGTAGGGATCAGTCAGGTCGGGGGAGATTGCAGTGTTGGGTAGGGATCAGTCAGGGAGGGTGTGAGTGCCGTGTTGGGTAGGGATCAGTCAGGGAGGGGGTGAGTGCAGTGTTGGGTAGGGATCAGTCAGGGACGGGGAGATTGCCGTGTTGGATAGGTATCAGACATGGAGGGCGTTAGTGAGTGTTGGGTTGGGATTAGTCAGGGAGGGCGAGATTGCAGTGTTGGGTAGGGATCACGCAGGGAGGGGTTGAGTGCATTGTTGGGTAGGTATTAACAGGGAGGGTGTGATTGCAGTGTTGGGTGGGGATCAGTCATGGGGGGAGATTGCATTGTGGGATCGTGATCAGTCAGGGAGGGGCAGATTGCAGTGTGGGGTAGGAATATGTCAGGGAGGGGGAGTTTGCAGTGTGGGATCGGGATCAGTCAGGGAGGGGCAGATTGCAGTGTGGGGTAGGAATATGTCAGGGAGGGGGAGTTTGCAGTGTGTGATCGGGATCAGTCAGGGATGGGTGAGTGCAGTGTTGGGTAGTGATTAGTCAGGAACGGGGAGATTACATTGTTTGTAAGGGATCAGTCAGGGAAGGGGAAATTGCAGTGTTGGTGAGGGTTCAGTCATGGGGGAGATTGCAGTGTTGTGTAGGAATCAGCCAGGGAGGGGGTGAGTGCAGTGTCGTGTAGGTATCAGTCTGGGAGGGGGGAGTTCGGAGTTCGGTAGGGATCAGTCAGGGAGTGGGTGAGTGCAGTGTTGTGTCGGGATCATTCAGGAAGGGGGAGTTTTCAGTGTTGCTTCGGGATCACTTAGGGTGTGTGTAATTGCAGTGTTGCTTAGGGATCAGCCAGTGAGTGGGAGATTGCAGTGTTAGGTTGGGATCAGTCAGGTAGGGGTTTAGTGCAATGTTGGGTAGGGATCAGTCAGGGAGAGGGAGATTGCACTGTTGGGAAGGGATCAGACAGTGAGGGTGTGGTTGCAGTGTTCGGTAGGGATCACGCAGGGAGGGAGTTAGTGCAGTGTTGGGTAGCGATCAGTCAGGGAGTGGGTGAGTGCAGTGTTGTTTAGGTATCAGACAGGAATGGGGAGATTGCAGTGTTGGATAGGGATCAGTCAGGGAGGGCGTGAGTGCAGTGTTGCTTAGGGATCAGTCAAGGAGGGGGTGATTGCAGTGTTGGCAGGGATTAGTCAGGGAGGGTGAGATTGCAGTGTTGGTAGTGGATCAGTTAGGGAGGAAGTGATTACAGTGGTGTTCAGGAATCAGTCAGGGAGGGGGTGATTGCAGTTATGGCTCGGGATCTGTCAATGTAGGGATGAGTGCAGTGTTGGGAACGGTTCAATCAGGGAGAGGTGATTGCAGTGTTGTGTGGGGACCAGTCGGGTCGTGGGAGATTGCAGTGTTGGGTAGGGATCAGTCAGGGAGGGCGTTAGTGGAGTGTTGGGTCGGGACTAGTCAGGGAGGGGGAGATTGCAGTGTTGGGTCTGGATTCGTCAGGCAGAGGGTTAGTGCGATGTTAGTTGGAGATCAGACATGGAGGGGGCAATTGCAGTGATAGGTTGGGATCAGTCCGGTAGGGGTGAGTGCAGTGTTTGGAAGGCATCGGGGGGTGATTGCAGTGTTGGGTAGGGATCATCCATGGAGAGGGTGAGTGCATTGTTGGGTAGGTATCAACAGGGAGGAGGTGATTGCAGTGTTTTTATGGGGATCAGTCAGGTCGGGGGAGATTGCAGTGTTGGGTAGGGATCAGTCAGGGACGGGAGATTGCCGTGTTGGATAGGTATCAGACATGGAGGGCGTTAGTGAGTGTTGGGTTGGGATTAGTCAGGGAGGGCGAGATTGCAGTGTTGGGTGGGGATCAGTCAGGGATAGGGAGACTGCAATGTTGGATAGCGATCAGTCAGGGGGGGATTGCAGTATTGTGTCAGTATTAGTCAGGAAGAGGGAGATTGCAGTGTTGGTTAAGGATCAGTCAAGGAGGGTGAGATTGCAGTATTGGTAGGGGATCAGTCAGGAAGGGGGTGAGTGCACTGCTGGGTAGGGATCAGCCAGGGAGTTGGAGATTGCAGTGTTGGTTATGGATCTTTCAGGGAGAGTGAGATTTCAGCGTTCGGTAGGGATCAGTCAGGGAGGGGTGTTTGCAGTGTTGTGTGGGGATCAGGTAGGCAGGGGTTGAGTGCACTGTTGGGTAGGGATCCGTCAGGGAGGGGGTGATTGCAATGTTGGGTTGTGATCAACCAGGGAGGGGGTGAGTGCAGTTTTTGGATAGTGATAAGTCAGCGAGGGGGAGATTGCAGTGTTGGATTCGGATCTGTCAGGGAGGCAGTGAGTGCATTGTTCGGTAGGGATCAGTCAGGGTGGGGGTTCGTGGAGAGTTGGGTCGGGATTAATCAAGGAGGGGGAGATTGCAGTGTTGGGTAGGATCAGTCAGGGAGGGGGTGATTGCAGTGTTGGTTTGGGGTCAGTCAGATAGGGGAAATTGCAGTGGATAGGGATCAGTCAGGGAGGGGATGATTGCAGTGCTGGGTAGGGATCAGGCAGGCAGGGAGTGACTGCAGTGTTGGGTAGGGATCAGTCATGGAGGGTGTGATTGCAGTGTTAGGTAGGGATAAGTCAGGGAGGGTGTGAGTGCATTGTTGGGTCGGGATCAGTCAGGGTGGTGGTTAGTAGAGTGTTGGGTCGGGATTAATCATGGAGGGGGCGAGTGCAGTTTTGTGTAGGGATCACTCAGGGAGGGGGAGATTGCAGTGTTGGGTAGGGATCAGTAATGGAGGGGGTGAGTGCAGTGTTGAGTAGGGATCAGTCAGAGAGGGGGTCAGTGCAGTTTTGGGTAGAGATCAGTCAAGGGAGGGGGTGAGTGCAGTGTTGGATAGGGATCGGTCAGGCAGGGGGCGACTGCAGTGTTGGATAGGGATCAGTCAGGGTGGGGGTTAGTGGAGTGTTGGGTCGGGATTAATCAGGGAATGGGAGATTGCAGTTTTGGGAAGGAATCAGTCATGGAGGGGGTGAGTGCAATGTTGGTTAGGGATCAGTCAGGGAGGGGGACATTGCAGTTTTTTGTAGGGATCCCTCAGGGAGGGGGAGATTGTAGTGTTGGGTAGAGATCTGCCATGTTGGTGGAGATTGAACTGTTGGGTCGTGGTCAGTCAGGCGGGGGGAGATTGCAGTTTTGTGTAGGGATCGGTCATGGAGAGGGTGATTGCAGTGTTGGGTAGGGATCCGTCAGGGTGGGGTTGAGTGAGGTGATGGTTAGGCATCTGTCAGGGAGGGGGTGAGTGCAGTGTTGGATCGGAATTAGTCAGACTGGGGTTGATTGTAGTGATGAGTAGGGATCCGTCAGGCAGGGGCTGATTGTAGTTTTTGGTTGGGATCTGTCAGGTAGGGGGTCTGAGGTGTTGGATCGTGGTCAGTCTGGGAGGGGATGATTGCAATGTTGCTTAGGGATCAGCCAGGGAGTGGGAGATTGCAGTGTTGGGTAGGGATCAGACAAGGAGGTTTTGAGTGTGGTGTTGGGTATGGACCAGTCATGGAGGGCGAGATTGTAGTTCTGTGTAGGGATCAGTCAGGGAGGGTGAGATTGCAGTGTTGGGTAGGGATCAGTCAGAGAGGGGGAGATTGCAGTGTTGTGTAAGGATCACTGAGGGAGGGGGAGATTACATTGTTGGATAGGGATCAATCAGGGAGGGGATAATTGCAGTGTTGGGAATGGATCAGATGGGCTGATTGCAGTGTTGGTAGGGATCAGGCAGGGAGGGGGTGTGTGCAGTGTTGGGTAGGGATCAGTTAGGGAAGTGGAGATGGCAGATTTCGATAGGTATCAGTCAGGGAGGGGGAGATTGCAGTGTTGGGTAGGGATCAGTCAGGGAGGGGGCGATTGCAATTTTGGGTAAGGATCCGTCAGGAAGCGGGTAGGTGTAGTGTTGGGTAGGGATCAGTCAGGGAGGTGGAGATTGCAGTGTTGGGTAGGCATCAGTCAGGGAGGGGAGATTGCAGTGTTGGGTAGGGATCAGTCAGGGAGGGGGTGATTGCAGTGTTGGGTCGGGATCAGTCAGGGTGTGGAGATTGCAGTGTTGGGTAGGGATCAGTCAGGGAGGGGAGATTGCAGTGTTGGGTAGGGATCAGTCAGGGAGGGGAGATTGCAGTGTTGGGTAGGGATCAGTCAGGGTGTGGAGATTGCAGTGTTGGGTAGGGATCAGTCAGGGTGTGGAGATTGCAGTGTTGGGTAGGGATCAGTCAGGGAGGGGAGATTGCAGTGTTGTGTAGGGATCAATCAGGGAGAGAGTGAATGCAGTGTTGGGTAGGGATCAGTCAGAGTGTGGGTGATTGTTGTGTTGGGTAGGGATAGAGGGAAATCACCTGGGCAAAATGTGGACGTGAGTTTGTTTTGACAAATAGGGTTAAGGAGTATCCTAAGGGTTTTTGCAAATGCTTTAAGGTCAAAGCATCACTGCGGAGAGAATTAGACCCCTCAAAGATCAAGACAGCCTGCACGTGGTGCTGCAGGAGATGTGGGAGTTACTGAACAAATATTTCCTATGGAGAAGGACATGGAAGATATAGAATAGAATGATGGTTTGGGAAATAACGTTGGTAAATAGATGATGTCATCTTGCAAAATGTCCACCTTACAGAGGAGGAGGTGCTGGATGTCTTGAAACGCATAAAGGTGGATAAATCCACAGGACCTTATCAGGTGTACTCTCGATATCTGTGGGAAGCTAGAGAAGTGATTGCTGTGCCCCTGCTGAAATCTTTGTATCATCGATAGACATTGGTGAGGTACCAGAATACTGGAAGTTGGCAAACGTGGTGCCACTGTTTAAGAAGGATGGTGAGGACAAGCCAGGGAACTACAGACTGGTTTGCCTGACGTCAGTCGTGGACTCGTTGAAAGTCGGATACACGAGGGACAGGACCTCGACACTGCCCTATCCCCCTAGTCAAGGAACTCCTCACATACGGTTAAGACACCACCCACGCCCTCCACCCCCTCCAAGACTTCCGTTTCCCCGGGCCCAAACGCCTCATCTTCACCATGGATATCCACACCCTCTACACCTCCATCCGCCATGACCAGGGCCTCCACGCCCTCCGTTCCTTCCTCTCCCGACGTCCCCAACAGTACCCTTCCACCGATACTCTCGTTCGTTTGGCCGAACTGGTCCTCACCCTTAACAATTTCTCCTTCGAATCCTCCCACTTCCTCCAGATTTAAGGTGTAGTCATGGGCAACAGTATGGGCCCTAGCTATGCCTGTCTCTTTGTTGGCTACGTAGAAGAGTCGATCTTCTGTAATTACACCGGCACCACTCCCCACCTCTTCCTCCGCTATATTGATGACTGCATTGGCGCCACCTCGTGCTCTCGCGAGGAGGTTGAGCAATTCATCAACTTCACCAAGACATTCCACCCTGACCTTAAATTTACTTGGACCATCTCTGACACCTCCCTCCCTTTCTTGGACCTCTCCATCTCCATTAATGACGACGGACTTGATACCGACATTTTTTGCAAACCCACCGACTCCCACAGCTACCTGGATTACACCTCTTCCCACCCTCCACCCTACAAAAATGCCATCCCGTATTCCCAATTCCTCCGCCTCTGCCGTATCTGCTCCCAGGAGGACCAGTCCCACCACAATACACACTAGATTGCCTCTTTCTTGAGAGACCGCAATTTCCCTTCCCACGTGGTTAAAGATGCCCTCCAATGCATCTCGTCCACATCCCGCACCTCCGCCCTCAGACCCAATCCCTCCAACTGTAACAAGGACGGAACACCCCTGGTGCTCATCTTCCACCCTACCAACCTTTGCATAAACCAAATCGTCTGCTGACAATTTCCGCCACCTCCAAACAGATCCATCACCAGGGATATATTTCCCTCTCCAACCCTTTTCGCCATCTGCAAAGACCGTTCCCTCCGTGACTACCTGGTCAGGTCCGCGTCCCCCTTCAACCCACCCTCCCATTCTGGCACCTTCCCCTACCACCGCAGGAATTGCAAAACCTGCGCCCACACCTCCTCCCTCACCTCCATCCAAGGCCCGAAAGGAGCCTTCCACATCCATCAAAGATTTTACCTGCACATTCACCAATATCATTTATTGTATCCGTTGCTCCTGATGCGGTCTTCTCTACATGGGGAGACTGGGCGCCTCCTAGCACAGCGCTTTAGGGAACATCTCCGGGAAACCCGCACCAATCAACCGCACCGCCCCATGACCCAACATTTCAACTCCCCCTCCCACTCTGCCGACTACATGGAGGTCCTGGGCCTCCTTCACCGCCGCTCCCTCACCACCAGACACCTGGAGGAAGAACGCCAAATCTTCCGCTTCGGAACACTACAACCCCAGGGCATCAATGTGGACTTCAGCAGTTTCCTCATTTCCCAGTTCCAAACTTCCAGCTCAGCGCTGTCCCTATGACTTGTCCTGACTTGTCCTACCTGCCTATCTTCTTTTCCACGTATCCACTCCCCCCTCTCCCCCAGATCTATCACCTTCATTCCCTCCCCCACTCACCTATTGTACTCTCTGCTAATTTCTCCCCACCCCCACCCTTCTCTCACTTATCTTTCCACCCTACAGGCACTCTGTTTGTATTCCTAATGAAGCGCTTTTGCCCCAAACGTCGATTTTGCTGCTCCTCGGATGTGCTCAACTGCTGTGCACTTTCAGCACTACTAATCCAGAATCTGGTTTCCAGCATCTGCAGTCATTGTTTTTACCATGAGGGACAGGATTAAATGAGTTTAGAAAGGCAATGTCTAATTGGGGATAGTCAGCATTGCTTTGTGCGTGGGAAGTCATGATTCAAGATATTGAGGTTTTTGAAGAAGTAACAAAAGGATTGATGAGGGCAGAGCGGTGGATGTGAGTGATATGGACTTCAATAAGGTGCTCGCAAAGTTTCCACATCGGAGATTGGAGAGCAAGGATAGATCTCATGGAATACAGGGAAAACCAGCCATTTAGATACAGAACTGGCACGAAAGTAGATAACAGAGGGTGGATATGGAGGGTTTTTTTTCCAGACTGGAGACCTGTGACCAGTGGAGTGCCACAAGGATCGGTGCTGCGTCCACTACTTTCCATTGATTATATAAATGATTTAAATGTGGACGTGTCAGATACAGTTAGCAAGTTTGCAGATGACACCAAAATTGGAGGTGTAGTGGACAGTGATGTTACTTCATATTACAATGGGATCGTGAAATGATTGGCCAATGGGCTGAGGAGTGGCAGATGGAGCTTAATTTCTATAAGTGCGTTGTGCTGCATTTTGGAAAAGCAACTCTTCGCAGGACTTATGCACTTAATGTTAAGGTCCCAGGGAGTGTTTCTGAACAAAGAGACCTTGGAGCGCCGGTTCATTGTTCATTGAAAGGAGAATTGTGGGTAGATAGGATAATGAAGTAGGCGCTTGGTATGCTTGCGTTTACTGATCTGTACATTGAGTAGTGGAATTGGGAGGTCATGTCCTGGCTGTACAGGACATTGAATGAGCGACTTTTGGAATATTGCGTGCAATTCTTGTCTCCTCCCTATCGTCAGGATGTTGTGTAAATTGAAAGGGTTCAGAAAAGGTTTACAAAGATGCTGACAGGATTGGAGGATTTGAGCTACAGGGAGAGGTTAAATGGGCTGGGGCTGTTTTCCCTAGAATGTCTGAGGCTGAGGGGTACCCATATGGAGGTTTATAAAACCATGAGAGGCATAGTTAGGATTAACAGACACGGTCCTTTCCCTTGGGTGGGGTAGTCCAGAACTGGAGGGCCTAGGTTCAGTATGAGAGGGGAAAGATATAAAAGATTAGATTACATTACAGATTACATTAGATTACAAAATTAGATTAGATTACATTACAGTGTGGAAACAGGCCCTTCGGCCCAACAAGTCCACACCGACCCGCCGAAGCGAAACCCATACCCCTACATTTACCCCTTACCTAACACTACGGGCAATTTAGCATGGCCACTTCACCTGACCCTGCACATCTTTGGACTGTGGGAGGAAACTGGAGCACCCGGAGGAAACCCACGCAGACACAGGGAGAACGTGCAAACTCCACACAGTCAGTCGCCTGAGGCGGGAATTGAACCCGGGTCTCAGGCGCTGTGAGGCAGCAGTGCTAACCACTGTGCCACCATGCCGCCCAGATGTGGAGGGTGTTGCATGTATGGAATGAACTGCTGGAGGAAGTGGTGGAGGCTGGTACAATTATTGCATTTAAAAGGCATCTGGATGGGTATATGAATAGGAAGGATTGAGAGAGTTTTGGGCCAAGTGCTGGCAAATGAGACGAGATTATGTTAGGATATGTGGGTGTCATGGATGAGTTGGACCGAAGGGTCTATTTCTGTGCTGTACATCTCTATGACTGTAAATGATTTGTACTGTCCATTACCAACCATACACTTCACTGTTTCCCCTGTCTATCTTGGTCAGTTCTCCTCTCAAACACATGTCAATGGCTTTGGTTGTGATTGTAGAGTGTGCTTTCCGGTCACTTTAAAAATCCATCATCTCGCTGAATTCCACTACACGACAATTTCCCAGAGAATATCTCAGTGTGACATTACTCCTTCACTCAACGTCATCACCCAACGGTCGATCTGAGATAGTCACAACCCTGGTCATTTCCACAATATATTATTCAAAGAAACACTGACACAAACATTCAAATTGGAGTTTGAGAACATCACTTTTGCCGATGTGACTGTCCCAGATTATACAAAGACTGAACTCTCCCAAAATGATCACAGTGCCTTTACATTACACAGGAATTCATTGGAATGTGTAATAGTGTTGAGCAATGAAATGCTGGTAGGCAGCCTAAAAACTGTTCTCCTGCTTGTGTTTTTGACATATGTTACCCAGAATCTGCATTCAGGCTGATTCAGCTGCATCATCAGAGGTCAAATGCTTTCTCTGTAATGCCTTTGTTACCTATTACTGTTAGGGTTACCCATCCTGCACTCTCTGAGACCCCTCAAGGAGGTATACAACAGAATATTCATGTTCCACCTTTTGTTCACAGTGTCACCACTAAATCTCATTTATCTCTGTGCCATAGTCCATCCACCTTATTGCAGAGATTTTGTCCATTCCAAAAGAAGAACATTACCATTGACTCTTTCCACAATTTCTTGTCACAATCCAATTCACTGATGTACAGTTTCAGTTAAATTCTGGCTCTTCCTGTTTCTTTCTGCTTGTCTTCAGCTACATCGCCATTTTCTCTTTGGATTTGGAAAGCTCTTTTCACCTGAACCCTGGCCCTGCATCCTCTCGATCAGTTTGAAGTCCTGTCCATAAGCTACCGACATGATTGGCCAGGACACTGCTCCCTGCAATGTTATATTTAATTCACGCTTGGATGGCAGGCCAGCATCCCATGCCCACTCCGAGCTGCTCTTGAGCTTTCAGGGGGCAGTTTAGAGTCAACCCCATTGCTCTGGATCTAGATTCGTATGTAGGCCAGACCTGCTGCCTATAACAGATTTCCTTCCTGAAAGGATATTAGGCAGTTAGATGGATATACTGGACTCCGGCATTAAAGTTTCGATGAACAGTCGGGTGAGAATAGCACGAAGCCATCACCTGTCCCACTCGTAGCTCAACCGTCAGTGAGTACTGATTCCCGTGCACCATGAATCAAACCCCTTTCACCGTGACCATTATTTCGCTCTTGCAGTTATTCCAAATCCTGAGCCAACGGAATCCTCCACTCCAGAGAGATGCAAGAGCACAGGCCAGGGATGGAGACAGGGGTTTTCCAGATCTCTGTGAGACTCAGTGCCATCCTCCATGTGTAACCCTCACTGCATCAGTCTAATTTCCCATTCTGTCTATTTCTCTGTCTCCTGCAGGTCGAGTTAGTGCAGTCGAGAGAGGGGTTCGAGAGAGGGGGTAATCAGGATGTCCCTGTCTCAGCCGAATTCCTAACTCTTGTCTTGTCCATAACCGCATCAAATACGCTTGGTCAACCAGAGAGAGATGGAGACGACGATCTGGAGCCTTCAGTAAATCCTGCAGCCGGTAAGATTACTCACAGTAAACAGCACAGGGAGGAGTTAGTGACCTTCTGTATTCAGACCCGGAAGACAGGACATAGATACAGAGCTGGGCAAGGTACAGCAACATTCTGGGCTTCATTCCCACCATCTTGTGAGTGTCCTGCTTTCACCTCTGCTGTACTCAGCCTCCCTGAGTCTCTCTCTCTCTTGCTCTGACTCTCTGTCTCTTTTTTTCTATCCCTTCTGTCACTCCCTCATCCCTATCTCTCATCCCCTCACTTTCATTCTCTCTCTCACCCTCTCTCTATCGGTCTACCTCTCAATCACTCTCTCTGTCATCCTCTCACTCACTCTTGCTCCCACCCCCTCACTCAATCTCCACCTCATCCCTCTCTTTCTCGACTCTCTCTCTCCCTCGCGTGCCACTCCCTCATGTCTCTCTCTCTCTCTGGCTCGCCCTGTATCTCTCCCTATCTCGCTCTCCCACTTCTATCTTACTCTCTTTCTCTTTTCCTCTCGTCCCCTTATCGCGCTCTCTCTCTCGATCTCTCAGACTCTCTCTCTCATTTCCATCCCCTCACTCACTCTCACTTGCACCTCTCTCTCTCTCCCTCGTCCCGTCTCTCACCCATATCCCTTGCTCGCACCTCGCTTTCCCCCTCTCTCACTCCTCACTTTCTCTCTCCCCTCTCTATTATTTTCTCCCCCTCTCTCTGCCCCCTCTCCCCTTCTCTCCCCCACTCTCTCCCCACTCTCTCCCCACTCTCTCCCTCTCTCTCGCCCCTCTCTCACCCTCTCCCTCACCCTCTCTCGCACCCCTCTCTCTCATACCTCTCCCCTCCTCCTCTCTTGACCCACTCTCTAGACCCCATTACTCGACCCCATCTTTCGACACCCCTCACTCGACACCCTCATTCAACACCCTCACTCGATCCCCTCTCTCGACCCCCTGTCTCGACCCCCTCTCATGACACCCTTCTCACTACCCGCCTCTCTCGACACACCTCTCTCTCCCACAATCTCCCCCTTTCTCTCCACCTCTCTCCCCTTTCTCCTCTTCTCTTGATCACCTCATTCGACTACCCGCTCTCGAACCCCCTCTCTCGACCCCCTCACTCGACCCCCTCACTCGACTCCCCTCACTCAAACCACCTCACTCGAAACCCCTTCCCTCTCAACCACTCTCTAGAACCCTCTCTCGACTGCCCTAACTCGACCCCCTCTCTCGACCTCCCTTTCTCTCTGCCCTCTCTCTGCTGCCTTTCTCCCCTCTCTCCCCCTCTCTCCCTTTCTTTACCCCACTCTCTCCCCTCTCTCCACCCTAACTCCTCCTCTCTTCCCCTCTCTTTTCTCCCTCTCTCTCCCCTCGCTCCCCCTCTCTCGACCCACCTCACACGACCCCACTCACTCAAACCCCCTCACTGGACCCTCCTCACTCGACCCCTATCTATCCCCTCTCCCTGCCCGCGCTCTCACACCACCTGCTTTCTGTCCCACTCTCTTCCCACTCCCTCAGCCCCCTCCTCACCCTCCCCCTCTCACTCCCTCCTGTCTCTCTCCCCCTCCCCGTCTCTCTCCCCCTCTCTCTCCCCCTCTCTCTTCCCTCTCTCATCGGATCTCTCCTCTCTCTACCCCTCTCTCTCCCCTCTCTCACCTTCTATCTCTTTCTCACCTACTTCACTCTCCCCAACACCCTTCCCCTCTCTCTTTCCCTCTTTCTCCCCCGAACTCTGCCCCCTCTCTCCATCTCTGTCCCTCCCCTCTGTCTCCCTCTTCCTCTCTTCCCCCTCTCTCGCCTCTCTCTCCCCCCCTTGCCTCTGCTCCCTTGCTTCCTCTTCCTCCCTTCTTCCGCCGTCCCTCTCTCACCCTCTCTCCCCTCACTCTGTCACCTCACGCTGCCTCCCTCTCTCCCTTCCTCCCTCTCTCACCCTGTCATTCACTATCCTCTCTCTGCCCCACTCACTGCTCCCTCTCTCTCTCCCCTCTCTCAAACCCACACTCCCCCGTCTGTCCACTCCTCTCCCTCCACCCCTGTCTCTCCCCCTCTCTCTTCTCTCTCCCCCTCTCTCTCCCCTCTCTCTCCCCCTTCTCTCTGCCTTCACTCTCACCATCTCCCTCCCCCTCTCTTTCGCCCCCTCTCTCTGCCCTTCTCACTTACCTCTCTCTCTCCTCCCTGGCTTGCCTCTCTCCAGCAACCTTTCTCGCCCATCTCTCCACACCCCACTCTCCCCTCTCTCCCTCCTCTCACCCCTCAATCTCCCCCTCTCTCTACCGTCTCTCTCTCTCACCCCTCTCTCTACCCCTCGCTCTCTCTCTCTCCTCTCTCTTTCTCTTCACTAATTTTCTCCCCCTGTCACCTAACTCTCTCCCCCTCTCTCCCTCCCTCCCTACCTTCCTCCCTAACCCTCTCCCTCCCCACTCTCACGGCCCACTCTCTCCCCTACCCACTCCCCCATTCTCCCTCCCCCCACTCTCTCCCCACTCTCTCCCCCACTCTCCCTCCCCCAAACTCTCTCTCCCCACTGTTTCCCCTCACTCTCACCCGCACTCTCTCCCCTACCCACTCCCCCATTTTCTCTCACCTACTCTCTCTCCCCCATTCTCTCCCCACTCTCTCTCCCCGACACTCTCCCCATCTCTCTCCACCTCTCTCTCCGTCAATCTCTCTCTGCCCCTCTCTCTCCCCCTCTCTCTTCCTCCACTCTCTGTTCCCCTCTGTCCCCCTCTCCCCCTCTCTCTGCCCCCACTCTCCCCTCTTTATCACCCCTTTCATTCACTTCCCCTCGCTCTCTCCCTCTCTCTCTACGCCTTCTCTCCCCTTCTCTCTACCCTCACTCCCTATCCCGCTCACCCCCTCTCTCTACCCCTCACTCTCTCTCTCCCCCTCTCTCTCTTCACTAATCTCTCCCCCACTCTGTCACCTAAATCTCTCCCCCCTCTCTCCCTCTCTCACTTCCTCCCTCTCTCACCCTCTCACTCTCCCCTCTCTCTCCACCACTATGTTCCCCCACTCTCTTCTCCCACTCACCCCCATCTGTCTCCCTTCTCTCTCCCCCACTCTCTCCCCCACTCTCTCCCCTCAATCTCTCCCCTTTCTCTCTCTGTCTCACTCCCTCCATCTCTCACCCTCTCACTCTCACTTCTGTCTCCTCCACTCTCTTCCCCCCTCTCTCCCCGACTCTCTTCCCCCTTCACCCCATCTCTCTCCCCCCTCTCTCTGTCGCCCTTCTATCTCTGTCACCCCTCTCTCTGTCCCCCTCTCTCTCTGTCTCCCATCTCTCTGTCTCCCTCCTCTCTCATGGTACCCCCTTTCTCTCTGTCCCCCTTTCTCTGTCCATCCGCTCTCTGTCCCTCTCTCTCTCTGTCCCCCTCTCTATCCCCTCTCTCGCTCTCTCTGCCCCGCTCCTCTCTCTGTTCCCCTCTCTGTCCCCATCTCGCTCTGTCCCCCTCTCTCTGTCCCCCTTTATCTCTGTCCCCCCTATCTGTCCCCCCTCTGTCCCCCTTCTCTCTATGCCCCCTCTGCTCTGCTCCTCTCACTGTCCCCCCGTCCACCTTCTCTTCCCCCCCTGTCCCCCACTCTGTCCCCACACTCTTTACTCCTACTCTCTGTTCCCCACTCTCTGCCCCCAACTGTCTGACCTCTTCTATCTCCCCCTCTCTCTGTCCCTGCTCTCTGTACCCCCTCTCTGTCCCCCTCACTTTGTCACCCCATCTCTCTGTCCCCTCTCTCTCTCCCTTTCTCTCTGACCCACTCTCACTTGTCGCCCCTCTCTGTCCCCCTCTGTCCCCCTTCTCTCTCTGCCACCCTCTCTCTGTCCCAACAGTCTCTGCCCCCTCTCTCTCTGCCCCCTCTCGCTATCCCACTCTCTCTGTCCTCTCTCTCTCTCTGTCCCCCTCTCCCTGCCTCTCTGTCCTCCCTATCTCTTGTCCCCCTCTCTCTATACCCCCCTCTCTGTCCCCCACTGTCTGTCCCCCTCCCTCTGCACCCCCTCTCTGACCCCCTCTCTCTGTCAAACCTCTCTATGTCCCCCCTCTCTGTACCGCATTCTCTGTACCCCCCCCCCCCTCTGTCCCCCACTGTCTGTCCCCCTCTCTCTGCACCCCCTCTCTGACCCCCTCTCTCTGTGAAACCTCTCTATGTCCCCCTCTCTGTACCCCATTCTCTGTACCCCTCCTCTCTGTCCACCCCGTCTCTCTGTCCTCATCTCTCTGTGCCCCGCCCTCTACCCCCTATCTCTCTCCCTCTCTCTCTCTCCCCCCTCACTCTCTAAACCCCCTCTCTATCTGTCCCCCGCTCTCTCTCTGTCCCACCCTCTCTCAGTCCCCCTCCCTCTGGCAACCTCTGTCCCGATCCTCTCTGTCCCCACTCTCTCTGTCCCCGTCTCTCTTTCCCGATCGTTTCTGTCCTGCCCCTCTCTCTTTGTCCCCCATCTCTCTGTCCCCATCTCTCTGTTCCCCTTTCTATGTACCCTCTCTCTGCCCCCTCTCTCTGTCCCCCCTCTCTCTGTCCTCCGTCTCTCTGCCCCCCCTCACTGTCCCCCTCTCTCTGTCCCCCCTCTCTGTCCCCTCTCTCTGACTCCCTCTCTATCTCCCCCCTCTCTCTGTCTCCCCGCTCTCTGTCCCCTCTCTCTGTCCCCCCTCTCTCTGTCCGCTCTCTTTCTGTCCCCTCTCTCTCTATCCCCTCTCTCGGTCTCTGGGCCCCCACTCTCTGACCCCGCTCTCCCTGTACCCCTCTCTGTCCTACTTTATGTCTGTCCTCACTCTCTCTGCCCCTGTCGCTGTCCTCCCTCTCTCTGTCCCCCATTCTCTGTCCCCCTCTCTCTGTTCTCTCCTTCTCTGTCCCTCCCTCTCTCGGTACACCCTCTCTCTGTCCGCGCCCTCTGTCCCCCTTCTCTCTGTCTCCCCTCTCTTTTCCCACTCTCTCTCCCTCTCTCTCTGTCCCCCATTTCTGCCCCCCTAACACCCCTATCTCTGTCCCCCCTCACTGTCCCCCCACCCCCTCTCTCACTGCCCCCTTCTTTCTGCCACCCCCCTCTGTACCCCCCTCTCTTCCCCCTCCTCTCTGTCTCCCCGATCTCTGTCCACTCTCTCTCTGTCCCACCCTCTGTCACCTCTCTCTCTGTCCCCTCTCTCTCTATCAACTCTCTCACTCTCTCTATGTCCCCCACTCTCTGTCCCCCTCTCTCTGTACCCCTCTCTGTCCTCCTCTCTGTCTGTCCTTCTTTCTCTGCCCCCCGACTCGGTCCCTCCCTCTCTCTGTCCCCCACTCTCCGTACCCCCCTCTCTCCCCCTCCTCTCTGTCCACCCCCTTTCTGCCCCCCTCTGTCTGTCGCCCCGCTCTGTGTCCTCTATCACTCTGCCCCCCTCTGTCTGCCCCACCGATCCCCTCTCTCTGTCCCGTGAATCTCTGTACTCCCTCTCTCTTTGTCCCCCTCTCTCTGTCCCTCTCTCTCTGTACCCCCCTCTCTCCCCCTCCTCTCGTCCACCCCCTTTCTGCCCCCTCTCTCTGTCGCCCCGCTCTGTGTCCTCTATCACTCTGCACCCCTCTGTCTGCCCCACCGATCCCTTCTCCCTGTCCCGTGAATCTCTGTACTCCCTCTCTCTGTCCCCCTCTCTCTGTTCCTCTCTCTCTGTCGCCCCTTCTTTCTGTCCCCCTCTTTCTGGCCTCCTCTCTCTGTCTCCCCTCTCTCTCTGTCCCCCCTTTCTGTCCCCTTCTCTGTCCACAATGTATGTCCCCACTTTGTCTCTCTCTCCACCTCTCGCTGTACCCCGTCCCAACCCCTCTCTGTCCCCCTCTCTGTCCGTCCCCAATCTTTCTCTGTCCCCACTTTCTCTGCCCCCTCTCTCTGTCCTCTGTCTCTGTCCCATCATCTCCGTCCCAATCTCTCTGTCCCCACTCTCTCCCCCCCCGTCTCTTTCCCCCCCTCTCTCTGCCCCCTGTCTCTGTCCCCTCTCTCTGACCCCCTGTCTCTGTCCCCGCTCTCGCTCTCCTACTTCTCTCTGTCTCCCTCTCTCTGTCTCCCTCTCTCTCTGTCCACCTCTCTCTGACCCCCTCTCTATCTCCCCTCTCTCTCTGACCACCTCCCTCTATCCCCCTCTCTGTCACTCTCTCTCTCTGTGCCCCCTCTGTCTGTCTCCCCCTCTCTGTATCTCCCACCCTGTCCCACCCGCTCTCTGCCCCCCCCTCTGCTCCGCCCTACTCTTTGCCCCTGTCCCCCTCTCTCTGCCCCCCCATTCTGTTCCCTGACTCTCAGACCCCTTTTATCTCACCCCTCTCTCTGTCCACCAACTCTCTGAACCCTCCTATCTCTCCTTCTCTCTGTCCCCCTCTCTGTCAACACCCCTCTCTCTGTCCCCAGATGTCTTTGTCCCCCCTCTCTGCCCCCTTTCTCTGCCCCCCTCTCTCTGTCCCTGTCTCTCTGCCCCACTCTCTCTCTCCCCCCTCTCTCTGTCCCACCCCTCTGTCCCACCCTCTCTGTCGACCCTCTATCCCTGTCCTCCCTCTCTCTCTCTCTGTCCACCCCTATCGCTGCCTGTCTCTGCCCCCCCTCTCCCAGTCCCCACTCTCTCTGTCCCCCTATCTCTCTATCCCCTCTCTGGCTCTCTCTGCCCAACTCCCGTCCCCCTCTCTCTGTCCCCTCTCTCTCTGTCCCCCCTGTTTCTTTATCCCCTCTCTGGCTCTCTCTGCCCCTCCTCTGTCCCCCTCTCTCTGTCCCACCTCTCTCTGACCCTCTCTGTACTCCCTCTCTCTGTCTCCCACTATCTGATCCCCTCTGCTCTGCCCCTCTGTCATCCTCCTCTGTCCTTCCTCTCTCTGTCCCCCACTCAGTCCCCCCCACTCTCTGTCCCCACAATCTCTGTCCACCCACTCTCTGACCCCCTCTATCCCCCCTCTCTCTGTCCCACGCTCTCTGTCACACCTCTCTGTCACCTCTCTCTGTCCCACCCCCTCTGTCCCCATGTATGTACACCCCTCTCTCTGTCCTCCTCTCTCTGACACTCCCATTGCTCCGCCCCTCCCTCTGTCCCCCACTCTGTCCCCTCTCTCTCTTAACCCCCACTCTGTCCCCACACTCTCTGTCCCCCACTCTCTGACCCATTCTGTCTCCCCCTCTCTATCCCCCTCTGTCTGTCCCTCTCACTCTGTTCCCCGCTCTCTGTCCCCCTCTCTTTGTACCCCCCTCTCAGTCCCCCGTCTCTTTGTCACCCCTCTCTGTTCCCCGTCACCCCTCTCTCTGTCCCCCTCTCTCTGTCTTCCCTCTTGCTGTCACCCCTATATCTGTCCACCTCTCTCTATCCCCCTCTATCTCTGTCTTCCTTCTCTCCATCATCCCTCTCTCTGGCCCGCACCCTCTGTCCCCCACTCTCTGACCCCTTCTGTTTCCCCCTTTCTCTGACCCCTCTCTCTGTTCCCCGCTCTCTTTCCCCCCCTCTGTCTCCCTCTCATTGTACCCTCATCTCAGTCCCCCTGCGCTCTGTCACCCCCCTCTGTTCTCCCCGTCGCCCCTCTCTCTGTCACCCCTCTATCTGTCCACCTCTCTCTATCCCCTCTAACTCTGTCCCCCTCTCTCTATCCCCGCCTCTGTCCCCCTCTGTCTGTCCCACTCTCTCTGTCCCTCCTCTACCCCCTCTCTCTGTACCCACCTCTCTCTCCCCTCCTCTCTACCCCTCTCTCTGTCCCCCATCACTTTGTCCGCCCTGCCTTTGCTCTCAACCCCCTCTCTCTGTCCAGCATCCCTCTGTACTCCCTCTCTCTGTCCCTCTCTCTGTCGCCCCTTCTCTCTGTCCCCTCTCTCTCTCTCTGTCCGCCTTTCTATCCCCTTCTCTGTCCACCCCCTCTCTCCTCTCTCTCTCTACACCTGTCTCTGTCCCCTTCTCCCTGTCCCCTATTTGTCCCCCCTCTCTCTGACCCCAGTCTCTCTCTGTGACAACTCTCTCTGCCCCCTCTCGCTTCCTCTTCTCTCTCCCACCATCTCCGTCCCCATCTCTCTGTCCCCCTCTCTCTCCCCCTCTCTCTGTCACCCTCTCTCTCTGCCCCCTCTCTCTGTCGCCTTTCTCTCTCTCTGTCCCCTCTCTCTGTCAACTCTCTTTGTCCCCCGCTCTCTCTCCCCCTCTCTCTCTGTCTCCTCTCTCTCTGTCCCATCTCTCTCCCTGTACACCTCTCTCTCTATCCCCCCTCTCTCTGCCCCCTCTCTATCCTCTCTCTCTGTCCCCCTCTCTCTGTCCCACCTCTCTCTGACCCTTTCTGTACCTCCCTCTCTCTGTCTCCGACTATCTGTCATTCCCCCTCTGTCACTCCTGTCCCTGTACCCCACTCAGTCCCCCTCTCTCTCTCCCCCGCTCTCTGTCACCCTCTCTCTCTGCCCCGTCTCTCTGTCGCCCTTCTCTCTCTCTTTGTCCCCTCTCTCTGTCCCCCTCTCTTTGTACCCGTCTCTCTGTCCCACTCTCTCTGTCCATTCTCTTTGTCCCCCGCTCTCTCTCCCCCCTCTCTCTGTCTCCTCTCTCTCTGTCCCATCTCTCTCCCTGTCCACCTCTCTCTATCCCCTCTCTCTCTGCCCCCCTCTGTCCGCCCTCTCACTGTGCCCGCTCTCTTTGTGCCCCCTCTCTCTATCCCCTCTCTCTCTGCCCCCCTCTGTCCCCCTCTCTGTCTGTCCCCCCTCTCTTTGTGCCCCCTCTCTCTGTCCCCCACTCTGCTCCGCCCACTCTCTGTACGCCCTTAGTCCCGTCTCTCTCTGTCCCCCTCTCTCTGTCCCCTTCGGTCTGTCCCACACTCTGTCCTCCCACTCTGTGCCCCCACTCTCTGTCCACCCACTCTCTGACGCAATCTTTCTCCCCTCTCTCTGATCCCCTACCTCTGTCCCTCTCTCTCTCCCCCCTCTCTGTCCCCCTCTCTTGGTCCCCCTCTCTCTCTCCCATCTCTCTGACCCCCCGCTCACCCCTCTCTGTCCTCCCTCTATCTGTCCCCCCCTCTGTCCCCCGTCTCCCCTTTCGCTGTGACCCCCTCTCCCTGTTTCCGATCTACCATCCCCTCTCTCTCTGTCCCCAACTCCGTCCCCCACTCTCTGTCCCTCCAATATCTGTCCCCCTCTCTCTCTCCCCCATCTCTGCCCCTCTCCCTGTGTCCCATTTCCCCCTCTCTCTGTCACCCCTCTCTCTGTCACCCTCTCTGTCACCCTGTCTCTCTGTCCCCCTCTATCTCTGTCCCCCTCTCTCTGTCCGCCCACTCTGTCTCCCCACTCTGGCCCCCAACTCTCTGTCACCCCACTCTCTGTCCCCTTCAATCTCTCCCCTCTCTCTGTCCCCCTCTCTCTGTCCCCCTCTCTCTGTCCCCCCTCTCTCTGTCCCCCTCTCTCTGTCCCCGTCTCTCTGTTCCCCATCTGTCCCCCCCTCTGGGTCCCCCCTGTCTGTCTCCCCCTCTCTGTTCTCCCTCTCTCTGTCCAGCACCCTCTGCCCCTCTCTCTCTGTCCTCTCTCTCTCTATATCGCCGTCTGTCTGTCCCCCTCTCTCTGCCCCCCCTCTCTGTCCCCCTCTCTCTGTCCCCACTGTCTCAATCGCCTCACTCGCTTTCTCTGTCCCCTCTCTCTGTACCCCCTCACTGTCCCCTCTCCCTTTCCCTCCATCTCTGTCCCTCTCTTTCTCCCCCTCTCTCTGTCCTCCTTCTCTCTGTCCCCCCTCCCTCTGTCCCCCTCTCCCTCTTTCACCCCTCTCTCTGTCCCCTTTCTCTGTCCCCATTTCTCTGTCCCACTCTCTCTGTCCTCCCTCTCCCTGTCCCCCTCTCACGGTCCCCCTCTCTGTGCAACACCCTCTCTGACCCCCCTCTCTCTGTCTCCCCCTCTCTCTGTCCCCCATCTCTCTGTCCTGCATCCTCTGTCCCGCCCTCTCTCTATCCACTCCCTCTTTGTCGCCGTCTCTCTGCCCCCTTCTCTCTGTCCCCCTCTCTCTCTGTCCCCCCACTATCGGCCCCCCTCTGTCTGTCTCCCCCTCTCTGTTCTCCCTCTCTCTGTCCCGCACCATCTGTCCCCCCTCTCACTCTGTCCCCTCTCTCTCTGTCGCCGTCTCTCTGTCCCCCTCTGTCCCCCCCTCTCTGTCTCCCATCTCACTGTCCCCCTCTCTCTGTCCCCCTCTGTCCCCCTCTCGCTGTCCCCCTCTCTCTGACGCCCCTCTGTCCCCCTCTCTCCACCCCTCTCTCTGTCCCCCTCTCTCTGTCCCCACTCTCTCTATCGCCTCACTCGCTTTCTCTGCCTCCTCTCTCTGTCCCTCCTCTCTCTGTCCCCCCTCTCTCTGCCCCCCTCTCTGTCCCCCCTCTCTCTGTCCCCCTTCTCCTTCCCCCTTTCTCTCTGTACCCCTGCTCTCTGCCCCCACCCTCTCTGTATCCCCTGCTCTCTGTCCCCCACTTTGCTCCGCCCCTCTCTGTGTGCCCCCGTGTCCTCCCTCTCTCTGCCCCCTCTCTCTCTCCCCCTCTCTCTGTCCCCTCTTTCCGTCCCCCTCTCTCTGCCCCCCTCTCTCTGTCCCCTCTCTCTGTCCCCCTCTCTCCGTACCCCCTCTCTCTGTCCCCACTCTCACTATAGCCTCTCTCGCTTTCTCTGCATCCCTCTCTCTGTCCCCCCCTCTCTCTGCCCCCCTTCTCCGTCCCCTTTCTCTCTGTACCCCATCTCTCTGTCCCCACTCTCTCTGTATTCCCTTCTTTCTGACTCCACTTTGCTCCGCCCCTCTCTATGTGCCCCCGTGCCCTCCCTCTCTCTGTCCCCCTCTCTCTGCCACCCTCTCTGTCCCCACTCTCTCTGTCCCCACTCTCTCTATCGCCTCTCTCGCTTTCTCTGCCCCCTCTCTCAGTCCCCCTCTCTCTGCCCCCTCTCTCTGTCCCCCTCTCTCTGTCCCCCCACTCTGGCTCCCAACTCTCTGTCCCCGACTCTCTGTCCCTTCTATCTCCCCCCTCTCTCTATCCTCCTCTCTCTGCCCCCCTCTCTGTCCCCCCCTCTCTCTGCCGCCCCCTCTGTCCCCTCTCTCTCTGTCCCCTTCTCTCTGTCCCGATCTGTCCCCTCCCTCTCTATTCCCGCTCTGTCTGCCTCCCCCTCTCTGTGCCCCCCCGTTCCCCCTCTCTCTGTCCCGCACCCTCTGTCCCCCTCTCTCTCTGTCCCTTCTCTCGCTGTCCCCATCTCTCTGTCCCCGTCCCACTATCTTTATCCCTCCTCTCTGACCCCCTCTCTCGGTCCCCTCTCTCTGTCCCCCTCTCTCTGCCCCCCCCTCTCTCTGTCCCCCTCTCTCTCTGTCGCCGTCTCTCTGTCCCCCTCTGTCCCCCTCTCTCTGTCTCCCCTCTCACTGACCCCCATCTCTCTTTCCCTCCGTCTCTGTCCCTCTCTCTCCCCCTCTCTCTGGCCCCACTCTCTCTGTCCCCCTCCCTCTGTCCCCCTCACCCTCTGTCACCCCTCTCTCTGTTTCCCCTCTCTGTTCCCCTCTCACTGTCCCCCTTTCTCTGTCCCCATTTCTCTGTCCCACTCTCTCTGTCCTCCCTCTCCCTGTCCCCCTCTCACTGTCCCCCTCTCTCTGCGACCCCATTTCTGTCCCTCCTCTCTCTGTCTCCCAACTCTGTGTCCCCCCTCTCTCTCTGTCTCCCCTCTCTCTGTACCCCATTTCTCTGTCCAGCACCCTCTGTCCCCCTCTCTCTGTCCCCTCTCTCTTTGTACCCATCTCTCTGTCCCCCCTCTCTCTGTCCCTTCTCCCTCTGTCACCCCTCTCTCTGTGCCCCCTCTCTGTCCACCTCTCACTGTCCCCCTCTCTCTGTCCCCATCTCTCTGTCCCGCACCCTCTGTCCCACTCTCTCTCTCTTTCCCCTCCCTCTTTGTCGCCGTCTCTCTGTACACCTCTTTCTGTCCCGCTCTCTCAGTTCCCCCTCTCTCTGTCCCCCTCTCTCTGTCCGCTCTCTATCCCCAATCTGCTCCGTCCCTCTCTATGTGCCCCCGTGTCTTCCCTCTCTCTGTCCCCCCACTCTGGCCCCAACTCTCTGGTCCCCTACTCTCTGCCCCTTCGACCTCCCCCCCTCTACCCTCCGCCTCTATCTCCACCCTCTCTGTATCCACCTCTCTCCGTCCCCCACTCTGCTCCGCCCCTCTCTATGCGCCCCCGGTGTCCCCCCTCTCTCTGCACCCCTCTCTCCGTCCCCCCACCCCGGCCCCCAACTCTCTGTCCCCCGACTCTCTGTCCCCCACTCTCTGCCCCTTCTATCTCCCCCTTTCTCTAGCCCCCTCTCTCTGTTCCTCCCCTTACTGTCCCCCTCTCTTTGCCCCGCTCTTTGTCCCCCTCTGTCTACCCCCTCTCTCTGCACCCCCTCTCTCTGTCCCGTCTCTCTCTGTCCCCTTCTCTCTGCCCTCCCTCTCTCTTCCCCCTCTCTCTGTCCCCCTATCTCTGTCCGCCCTCTCTCTCTGTCCCCCCTCTCTGTTCCCACTCTCTCTCCCTTATCGCTCTGTGTACCCCTCTCTCTGTCCACCCTCGCTCTGCACCGCTCCTTTCGGTCCACCCCCTCCCTGCCCCCCTCTGTCACCCATCTCTCTGTGCCCAACTCTCTTTTCCCCCTCTCTCTCTGCCACCCCCGTCCTCCTCTCTCTGTCCCGTGTCTCACTGTACCACCTCTCTTTCTGTCCCCCCTCTCTGTTCCCCTTCTCTTTACCCACTCTCTCTGTCCCCCACCCCCTCTCTGTCCCCTCTCTCTATCCCCCTCTCTATCCCCATCCCTCTGTCGCCTTCTCTCTCTCTCCACCCTCTCTCTTCCCCCCTCTCTGTCCTCTCTCTCTATCCCCCTCTCGCTGTTCCCCCCCTCTCTGCCCCCATCTCTGTCCACCCTCTCTCTCTGTCCCCCTCTCTGCCCCCCCTCTCCCTTCTCTCTCTGTGTATCCCTCCTCTCTGTCCACCCCCTCTCTGCCCCTCACTGTCGCCCATCTCTCTGTCCCCAACTCTATTTTCCGCCTCTCTCTCTGCCACCCCCGTCCCCCTCTCTCTCTGTCCCCCCACTCTCTGCCCCTTCTATCTCCCCTCTCTCTATCCCCTGTCTCTGTCCCCACCCTCTCTGCATACCCCTCTCTCCGTCACCCAGTCTGCCCCGCCCCTCTCTATGTGCCCCCGGTGTCCCCCCTCACTCTGCCCCCCTCTCTCTGTCTCCCTCCTCTCTCTTGGTACACCCTTTCTCTCTGTCCCCCTCTCTCTGTCCACCCGCTCTCTGTACTCCCGCTCTTTCTGTCCACCTCTCTCTGTTCCCCCTCTCTTTACCCACTCTCTCTGTCCCCCAACCCCTCTCTGTCCCCTCTATCTATCCCCCCTCTCTGTCCCCATCTCTTTGTCCCCTTCTCTCTCTCCACCCTCTCTCTTCCCCCTCTCTCTGTCAACTCTCTCTGTTCCTGTCTCGCTGTTCCTCCCTCTCTCTGTCCCCCTCTCTCTCCATTCTCTCTCTGTACCCCTCTCTCTGGACCCCTCATTCTGTCCACCCTCTCTCTTTCCTCCTCTCTCTGTGTCCCCACTCTCTGCCCCACTCTCTGCCCCCCTCTCTCTGTCCTTCGTCTCTCTGTCTCCTCTCTCTGTCCCCTTCTCTCTGTCCCGATCTTCCCCCTCTCTCTGACACCGCTCTGTCTGCCTCCCTCTCTCTGTTCCCCTCTCTCTGTCCCGCACACTCTGTCCCCCTCTCTCTCTGTCCCTTCTCTCTCTGCCCCCGTCTCTCTGTCCACACTCTCTGTCCCCCTCTCACTGTCTCCATCTCTCTCTGTCCCGCTCCCTCTGTCCACCGTCTCTCTCTGTCCCCTCTCTCTTTACCCCCGTCTCTTTGCGCCCCCGTCACACTATCTTTGTCCCTCCCTCTCTGCCCCCTCTCTGTTCCCCATTTCTCTGTCCCCCTCTCTCTGTCCCCTCTCTCTGTCCCCCCTCTCTCTGTCCTCCCAATCTCTCCCCCAACTCTGGCCCCCAACTCTCTGTCCCCTTCTATCTACCCCTCTCTCTGTCCCCCTCTCTTTTTTCTCTCTCTCTCTGTCCCCGTCTCTCTGTCACCCCGTCCCTCCTCTCTCTGCCCCCTCTCTCTTTCCCTCCCTCTCTGTCCCCCTCTCTCTCCCCACCACTCTGTCCCCCCTCCCTCTGCCACCCCTCCGTCTGTCCCCACTCTGTCTGTCCCCATCTCTGTCCCCTATCTCTGTCCACCCTCTCTCTTTCCCTTCTCTCTCTGTAGCCCTCTCTCTGTCCACCCTCTCTCTGTCCACCCTCTCTCTGTCCATTCTCTCTCTGCTCCCACTCTCTGCCCCCTCTCTGTCCACCCATCTCCCCGTCCACCCCTCTCTCTGTCCTCCCTCTCTCTGCCCCCCTTTCTCTGTATACCCCTCTCTCTGTCCCCCCGTCCCCTCCCTCTCTGTTCCCCTTCCTTCTCTGCCCCCTCTCTCTGTCCACCCCTCTCTGCCCCATCTCTCTCTGCCTCCTCTATATATCCCCCTCTCTGTCCCCCTCCCTGTCCCCATCTCTCTGTCCCCTTCTCACTCTCCTCCCTCTCTCTTCCCCTTCTCTCTCTCCTCCCTCTCTCTTCCCCCTCTCTCTGTCCCCCATTCTCTGTCCGCCCTCTCTCTCTGGGTCACCTCTCTGTCCCCCTCTCTCTCCCTTCTCTCTCTGAGTCCCCCTCTCTCTATCCACCCTCTCTCTGTACCCCTCCTCTCTGTCGCTCCTCTCTCTGTCCCACTCTCTCTGTCCCCTCTCGCTGTCCCCCTCTCTCTGTCCCCCTCTCCCTGTCCCCTCTCTCTGACCCCCTCGCTCTGTCCCACCTCTCTCTGTCACCACCCTCTCTGTATCCCCTTCTCTCTGCCCCCCACTCAGCTCCGCCCCTCTCTATTTGCCCCCTGTCCCCCCACTCTCTGTCCCCCACTCTCTGCCACTTCTATCTCCCCCCTCTTTCTATCCCCTCTCTCTGAATCCCTCTGCCTGTCCCCCTCTATTTGTCCCCAACTCTGTGTCCCCCCTCTCTCTGTTCCCCGCCTCTCGTCCCTCTCCCTCTATCCCCTCTCTCTGACCCCCTTTTATTTATCCCCCCTCTCTCCCCTCTCTCTGTCCCCCCCGTCCCGAACCCTCTGACCTCTCTCTGTCCCCTTCTCTCTGTCCCCCCACTCTCTCCCCATTCTCTGGCCCCCAACTCTCTGTCTCCCTTTCTCTATCCCCTCTCTTTCTGTCCCCCCCTCTCTGCCCCACTCTGTCTGTCCCCCCCTCTCTGTTCCCCCTCTCTCTGTCCCCACTCTCTCTGTCCCCCTCTATTTCCCCCCCTCTCTCCCCTCTCTCTGTCCCTCCCGTCCCGAACCCTCTGACCTCTCTCTCTGTCCCCCCTCTCTCTGTCCCCCCTCTCTCTGTCTCCTCTCTCTCTGTCCCCCTCTCTCTGTCCCCCCTCTCTCTGTCCACCTCTCTCTGTCCCTCCCTCTCTTTCCCCCCTCTCTCTCTCCCCCTCTCTCTGACCCCATCTCTCTGTCCACTCTCTCTGTTCTCCCTCTTTTTCTGTCACCTCTCTCTCTGTCTCCCCTCTCTCTGTCCCCCACTCTCCTCCGCCCCTCTCTCTGTCCCCCCACTCTCTCCCCACTCTCTGGCCCCCAACTCTCTGTCTCCCTTTCTCTGTCCCCTCTCTTTCTGTCCCCCATTTGTCCCCCCTCTCTCTGCCCCACTCTGTCTGTCTCCCCCTCTCTGTTCCCCCTCTCTCCTTCCCTACTCTCTCTGTCCCCCCTCTGTCCCTCCTCTCTCCGTCCACCCTCTCTCTTTGCCTCCGTCTCTGTCTCTCTCTCTCCCCATTTCTCTGGCCCCCTCTCTCTGTGCCCCTCCCTCTGCCCCCCTACGTCTGTCCCCCCTCTGTCTGTCCCCATCTCTGCCCCCCTATCTCTGTCCACCCTCTCTCTTTCCCTTCTCTCTCAGTACCCCTCTCTCTGTCCTCCTCTCTCTGCCCATTCTCTCTCTGCTCCCCCACTCTCTGTCCCCCTCTCTCTTTCTGTCCTCCCTCTCTCTGCCCCCTTTCTCTGTATACCCCTCTCTCTGACTCCCTCCCTCTGTCCCACCCTCTCTGCCCCATCTCTCTCTTCCCCTTCTCTATATCCCCCCCGTGTCCCCCTCCCTGTCCCCATCTCTCTGTCCCCTTCTCTCTCTCCTCCCTCTCTCTTCTCCTTCTCTCTCTCCTCCCTCTCTCTTCCCCTCTCTCTGTCCCCCTATCGCTGTCCGCCCTCTCTCTGTCCCCCCTCTCAGTTCCCCCTCTCTCTGCCCCCACTCTCTCTGTCTCCCCTCTCTTTACCCCCCTCTGGCCCCCTCCTCTCTGTCCACCCCCTGTCTGCCCACCTCTGTCGCCCATCTCTCTGTCTCCGTCTCTCTTTTCCCCCTCTCTCTGCCACCACCGTCTCCCTCTCTTTGTCTCGCGTCTCACTTTACCCTCTCTCTGTTCCCCCCTCTCTTTAAACCCTCTCTCTGTCCCCACCCCCTCTCTGTCCCTTCTGTCTTTGTCCCCCCTCTCTCAGCCCCTGCTCTCCCTCTGACCCCCTCTCTCTGTCCCTCCTCTCTGCCCCCCCTCTCTGTCCCCCTCTCCTCTCACCACCTCTTCCTCTGTCAACCCTCTCTCTGTCCCCCTCTCTGTCCCCGTCTCACTGTCCCCCTTTCTCTGTCACTATTTCTCTTTCCCGCTCTCTCTGTCCCCGCGCTCTCTGTCGCCCCTCTCTCTATCCCCCTCTCTTTGTCCTCCATCTCTCTGCCCACCCTCTCTCTGTCCCCTCTCTCTGTCCTCCATCTCTCTGCCCACCCTCTCTCTGTCCTCCTCTCTCTGTTCATTCTCTCTCTGCTCCTCCTCTCTGCCCCCTTTTCTCTCTATACCCCTCTCTCTGTCCCTCCTCTCTCTGTCCTCCTCCCTCTCTGCCCCCCTTTCTTCTCTGCCACCCTCTCTCTGTCCACTCCCCTCTCTGTCCCCCCTCTCTCTGCCGCATCTCTCTCTGCCCCCTTTCTCTGTACCCCCTCTCTGTCCCCCCTCTCTGCCCCCATCTTTCTGTCCCCTTCTCTCTCTTCTCCCTCTCTCTGTCTCCCTCTCTCTGTTCCCCCCTCTCTCTGTCCCCTATCTCTGTTCCCCCCCTCTCTCTTCTCCCTCTCTCTGTCTCCCTCTCTCTGTTCCCCCCTCTCTCTGTCCCCTATCTCTGTTCCCCCCTCTCTCTGTCCCCCCTCTCTCTGTCCACCCTCACTCTGTCCTCATCTCTCTGTCCATTCTCTCACTGCTGCCCCTCTCTGCCCCCTCTCTGCCCCCTCCCTCTCTGTCCCCCTCCTTCTCTGCCCCCTCTCTCTGTCTCCCCTTTCTCTGTCTCCCCTCTCTCTGCTCCATCTCTCTCTGCGCCCTCTCTCTATTCCCCTTCTCTGTCCCCCCCTCTGCCACATCTCTCTGTCCCCTTCTCTCTCTCCTCCCTCTCCCTTCCCCCTCTCTCTGTCCCCTCTCTCTGTCCCCGTCTCTCTGTTCCCCCCTCTCTCTGTCCCCTTCTTTCTGATCCCTCTCTCTCTCTCCCTCCTTTCTCTGTCTCCCGTCTCTTTATCTCTCTGTCCCCCTCTCTCTGTCCCCCTCTCTTTCTGTACCCCATCTGTCTGTCTCCCCGTCTCTCTTCCCCCTCTCTCTGTCCCGCACCCTCTGCCCCCCCCTCTCTCTGTCCCTTCTCTCTCTGTCCCCGTCTCTCTGTTCCCCCCTCTGTCCCCCTCTCTTTGCCCCTCTCTCTGTTCCCCCGCTCTCTGTGCCCCTTCACTCTGACCCCTTCTATCTGCCCCCCTCACTGTCCCCCTCACTCTGTCCCCCTTTCTCTGTCCCACTCTCTCTGTCCCCCCTCTCTGTACTCCTCCCTCTGTCCCCTCTCTGTCCCCCATCTCTCTGTCCCCCACTCTCTGTCCCCCACTCTCTGACCGCTCTCTCATCATATCCTCCCCTATTTCTCTCTCTATCCCTCCCTCACCTTATCTCTCCCTTGCTCCCTCTCTCTCTCTGTCTCTCTCTCTCTCTCTCTCTCTCTCTCTCTCTCTCTCTCTCTCTCTCTCTCTCTCTCTCTCTCTCTCTCTCTCTCCCCTCTCTCTCCCTGCTCCTTCACTCTCTCTCTCCACCTTCTCTCACTCTCGATCCCCCTACCTCGGTCTCTCTTTCTCCCCACCTCCCTCTGTTTCTCTCTGACTAAATCTCTCTTCCTCCTGCCCCTCCCTCTCTCTCTGACACACTCTGTCTCCCTGACGCGTCCCTCTCCCTCTGATCCAGAGACCGGGGTGGGGGGGGGGGGGGGGGGATGTGGTTGGTGTTGTGGCTGCATGTGGTTGGAGGGGTGGTTGTGAGATGATAGAGTGGTATGGGAGGTGGGAGCAGAAGGAAAATGGGGTAGAGACGGAATTGCGGGAGGGAGACAGACGGCAGGAGAGAGAGAGAGAGAGAGAGTGCAGGGGAGGGGGAGAGGAAACAATGGAGGCAGGTGGGGAAACCAGGGTTGGGTGTGTGTGTGAGAGAGGGGGGAATGAGGGAGAATGAAAGGGGAGGTGGTGTGAAACAGAGTGTGTGCAGAGAGAGGGAGAGAAATGAGGAGAAAGAGTAGGGGAGAGGAAATGGGGAGGCCAAGTTAGAGTGGGGGCACAGAGGGATTTAAACCCAGCTCCTGAGCTCAGGGCGCGGCGCCCTGCCCTTCCCTGAGGACCAGACTTGGCGCTGAGTCTGTCTCTCTCCAGCTCAGCTTCTCCAACACAAAGACACACAACAACATCGGTCACTCTGCTGCTCGGCACGCTTTAATGAACATTTTTATTGTTTACAAATGGCAGTGATGGATACAGTCAGTGGGATGGTGCCTTTTCTCACTGGCCCCTGAGTTGTGAGAAACATTGAAATGTGTCCCTGTAACCCCCCTGGGGGGATAAGGATGGACAAACCAACGCTACCCTCAGTCTGTTACCACAGCGACAGGCTGCTCCATCGCTGAAAGACTGAACTGAAATGAGAAAATCCCGGATGGATTAATTAATGAGGGAATTTGATGGATGAATGGATTTGGGTTAAGGGATATTTCAGCACATTCTTCAGCTGCTGCCTGAACTTAGTCTGGGTCATGGCATAAATCGCGGTGTTTGTGCAGCAACTGAGGAGCTGCAGCATGAAGCCCGATTCCCGCACAAAGAGATGGAGATACACAGGGGAATGCACAATCCACGACATCCGGTTCCATATAGAAAACAGCATTAACGTTGACCATAACAGGATGAAATTGGCCGAGATCACAAAGAGTAAAATGATGGATTTTTTTCGGTTTCTCATTTCAATGTCAGACTGAGCGTCCCCATTGGTGTGAGCGCGGAGTCTCCTGCGGGCTCCGCTGGTCACTAAAATGTGTCTGACGGTGAGAACATTGAGCAGCAGAATCAGGAGAAATAGGACACACGGGGTTAGAATGTGGTGGAGGAACTCGATTGTGTCCCAGACACTGGAGGAATACACAGCGTCGGTTACATCACAAAACCAGGGGGTGTTCACCAGCCAATACCGAGCCGTGAGCATAAAATACCAGAAAATGTTCTTTAAACAGCTCAGCACAGTCACTGCTCCCAGAACCACAGCCGCCGTTTTCTCACTGCAATATTTACTTTTCAGCATCTGGCAACAAATGGCCATAAACCGATCAAAGGTGAAAGTGACGGTGAACCAGACAGAGCAGTCAGTAACTGCATAAAGCAGGACGGCGTGGATATTATACACGGGGACGGAGTACAGGAAATAAAACTGTTCCCAATAAACAATGGAATGTGTCTTAGGATCAGGTCGAGGATAATGACCAGGAAATCCGCCGCTGCCATGGCCCCCAGGTAACGTCTGACACATGGAGACAATCCACAATCTTTATAAAGCAGGACGTAGATGGTCACTACGTTAACTGTGAGGAAGGAAAACAAACCCATTATCCATCAGCCTGGAGGCAGAGGGACCCGTTTGATTGGGGACCCAGTGAGATTTTCAAATTTGTCCCTGTATTCAGGGATTTATTAAAATAATTGGAGCTGGAATAACAAATGGGAAGGTCGGAATTCCTGACAAAAATGTGACATAAACCACAAGAAACCATCCCTCCCCAAACACATAGAGACACATCCATAAGGACAGATGGTTTCTAGAACATTCCCACACACTCGATCACTCGAGAGCAGACATAGGTCACTCCTTCCCAGTTCCTAATACGGAGGGTGGAAACGCTGCTGTCCTGAAGGATTCTCTCCCAGTTTCCTGAAGACAAACGGAGTTTGGGAATTTCTGTATTTTGGTCTAAATTGTGGTCGATCCTGTGTCGTGGAGAAATGTAAACGCAGGGAAAACGTATTCACCCCTTTAACTGCCTGAGGGGCCTTCGGAACAGTGTCTCCTCCCTGGAACGGGATCTCTTCCATCGGGATCTTATCGTTTGTTCAATTCACTGACGGACGGCCGTTCACAAACAATGTCAGGGACAGAACATTCCGGGGAGTGTCAGTTATAGAGTGTCGGGGACAGAACGTTCCGGGGAATGTCAGTTATAGAATGTTGGGGACGGAACATTCAGGGGAATTTCATTTATAGAATGTCGGGGAGAGAACGTTCCAGGGAACCCCTTGACCTGTCCATCACATTTACCCCCATCCACTAAACCAACATGATGTACTGTGTACAGGCTACACATCTGTCCAGAACGGGGAGCTATGCAGAACACAGCAGGGCACTAATGTGTGAACCTGAAACAAATATGAATCCAGCATGGGGAGCTGCACAGACCACATCATTGCGTTATCCATAAACCTCCACCAGATAGTCTGACCAGCCCAGCGACCTGTGCATTGATCACCCGTGAATTAATCTGTAAACCCGGAGCAGTTACCCTCCCAACATGTAGGACTGTGCACACCACCCCAGTGCATTGATCTGTACACCAGGAGCAGTTACCCTCCCAGCATGTAGGATTGTGTACAGCACCACAGTGCATTGCTCAGTAACACTGTGTTAGATCCATGCCCAGTGTGGGGAAACTAGCAGCCCATGCTGGAAGTGACAGGATGTGCAGCTCCCATCCATTTCCAGCTCCTTATCGCCATTGTGCCATGACAAGGGGGTGCTGTGGGTGTGAACATCACTGCCAGAGAGAGATGGTGGGGAAAGCACTTTAAATATCTTCACATGGGAGGGGTTTCGGTGTAGACAGAGAGAGGGCGACTGAGAGACAGTGTCATGGATGGATGTGTTCCCAGGTTTCAGAATGCTGAAAGGTAGACACTTCGATAGCATCCGGTAACATGAGCTTGTCTTGCCAGGAAAGATAGGAAAAAGGGATAATGGTTTGAGGTCAGATGAGCATTTGTTCTGCACCTTTGTAACTGGAATTGGCTTAAACAGAATCTATGACTCATTGGGCAGATTCGAACAGTAATTTTTCTCAGTGCCATTTTCATTGAGTGTGACAGAGGGATTGTCTGGACGAGAATGAGCTAATTTCCCGGGGTTATCTGATTGAACTCACCACATTAACTACCCACCCCACCTCATGGTGTCCCTCTCATTCAATGCCAGCCCGATTCTCCTATCCATCATGGCTGGAGGTAAACACTATCGCCCGGATACCCCTGGATATTCCATGATCCCTGGCACTGGTGTCTTCTTTAAAAGCCCAATGGGCACACGGTTGAGCTTTCTCCGTTTGGAGCTGCCCTGAACAGTTTACCCCGAGCATGGCAGGTAAGGGACAATTACTCCACGGTTTGTCGACAGGGACACGGAGGTTCTGGTGGATAGGCTAGTACAGAGTGGGGCATTGTCTTCCCAGAGGGGTCCACACCACCAGACCCACAGAGCATGGTCTGAGCTCACCACCCAGCTCAGTGCAGTATCTGCGGTCTGAAGTAATGTCCTGCATTGCTGGACAAGCATCAATAACCTTCCACGCTCTGTCAGGATAAGGGTCACCGTATTCTCTCTGCTCCCTCACACTCACTGTACATCTGTTATAGCACCTACCCCCGAACAAGGCTCAAGGTCCACCACTCTCACTGCTGCATGCAATACCTTCTCTCTCTCTCCTCTCTCTCTCTCTCTCTCTCTGTCACCCCATCCACTTTAACCCCCACATCAATAGCACTGCATTCATACAACCCTGTCGACAGACTCCCTATGAAAACCTCACCATTTGCCATTATCCCCACCTACACCAGCACTAACAGCAGGGCCACCCACTCCCACCCTCACCCTCCTCTCCCCACCACGTGGGGAGGACCCTGGTAGGAGTCGGAGAGGACCGGGACGCCTCGTGTGGAGATTCTGATACATCCACGTCTCACGACCGAGTAAGGAGGAATGTTCAGTGAAGGGCAATTCTCACTTTAAACCCACTGGCAGCTCCGTTTCCCCCCAGCACAACTTCGAAGACGTGGCCCTGATGCCATTTCCCTTCTGTGTCGAGCTGGTACAAATGGTATCCTCACGGTCTCGGTGGGCAGGAGGGTTGGCTCACAACATATCGTCACTACTACCTCCCAGGAAGGGAGCACTGAGACTCCCTCCTACACCTCCCCCTGTAAACAGCTCAGATACTGAAACTAATCTGTGATAGTTACTGCCCTCCCCACTTATTCTGATATCTTCAACAATCTGTGCTCAAATACACGCAGCGCCCTCTGCTCCTGCAGCCCATTTATAATGGTACAGGCTGTTTTATTTTATCATTCCATGTCCTTCCTACCAAAGTGCATCACCTTACACAGGTCTGCATCGATCCCCATCTACCCGAAAACTACACCAACGCGTGATTGTCCTGTTAGATTTCCATACTGTCCTCTATCGACTTCACAGTTCTTCCAGGTTTGGTGCCAATGACAAACATTGAGATTGTCATAGCGTCTCAGTGCCCAAGAAACAACTGAAATCCTGCCCCACTCTTGAGTATGAGCAAGTGAAATACTGACATATTCCAACGGAGGGAGTCGAATAATGAAATGTCGTCAACAAACCAACAAAACTCCTGACACACACTAGACACAGTGAATGAAATATTGATAAACCATTGAGCAAGAGTAATCCAGATAGGCTCTGCTTATCTTCATTGACATCATGGTATTAATGTTATGAAGTTGACAGTGTGTACTGTACCTTTAAGAGAGAATGAATGCTGTTCTGAACTGAGAGCTTACAGCACCTGTGTATATGAGAGGATGGCAGACCTAGAGTGTCAAGGACATATGAAAATATGTGATATTTGTGCGAGAAATAGATCCCTGAGTGGTTGCTCTTTGGACAACAATTCGAATTTTACCAAGCAGTTTAAAATATGCCACAGGATACTAAAAGCAATTCAAGTTTGATTTTATTGGTTTTTGAAAATTGAATCAATGAGATAATCCAATGTTGTGGATATTAGGAATGCAGGCATTTTGGAAATTGCAGACAGAGCAAATGCCACCTACGCACATCCAAGAGATTAGAAAACACTGTCTATCAAAGGTACCTTTTCAAATGGATGATATTCACAGTAAACAGAAAGAAGATGAACCAGGAACACAGGGGGAAGAAAACACCGAAAACGACAGTTTTGAAATTACATTTACGTAATTTTAATAAGTATCTTATTGAAAGTGTCTATCGTTATAGAGCTGGAGCCAGCTAATAAGCAGTTCAGAGAAAGGGAGCTATCAGAGTTGTGAATAGTTAATGTAATATGTTCACTTTCAGAGTTATAAAATAAATTGATGTTTTTATTTAAACAATGGAATTTGGGAGTTCTCTGTCACCCAGATTTTAAACGTTTATGATGCAAATTGAGCGTTTCTTGTTGATTAGGTTAAATTACCAGATGAGATTCACGCCGTGTCCTAACAATTGCTGTGTGTGTGTTTCTGTGTGTCTCTGTGTGGGGCAGGTCTGGCAGTCTCTGTGGTGCTTAAAGTGATGCAATGCCACCCTCTGCTGGCCTCCCCACTGCACTGCACAGGCATTGGCAGAGGGTGAAAAACAACAATCATTCACTCAGAGAGGGGGAGGGAGAGGGCACGTGCTCACAACACCATTCAAATTGTTTTTTTTTCTCTCCATGTACTGATCTAAACGTCTTTTAAACGTTGTAACTGCACACACTTCCAACACTTCCTCTGGAAGTTCATTCCACACACAAGTCAGCTTCTGTCTAAAATAATTACCTCTCGTGACTTTTGTAAACCTTTCTCCTCTGAACTTAAAATATCCCTCAGTCTTGAATCCCCCACTCTTGGAAAAATACATTGGCCCTTCAGTTTTTCTGTACCCCTCATGATTTTATAAACCTCCGTAACGTCAACCCCTCAATCTCATACTCTCTGCCTATCCAGCCTCTCCTTATCGCTCACTCCCTCCATTCCCAGCATCATCCAGGTTAATCTGTTCTGAACCCTCTCTACTTTAATAATATCAAGGTCAATAATATCAAAGTGAATAGTGAAGGTATTTTCTAAGTGTACAGGGAGTCTAAAACGAGAGGACATAGATTTAAAGTGAGTGGGGAAAAATGTGAGCTGAGGGGCAGCTTTTTCACCCAGAGGGTGGTGTGCGTATGGAATGAGCGGGCAGGATGACCAGACTGGTCACAGTATTCCAGAAAAAGGTCTCACCAATGTCCTGTCCAACCTCAACATGACGTCACAATTCCGATACTCAAAGATCTGACTAATGAAGACAAGTGTATTAAACACCTTCTTAACCACACTATCCATATGCGTTGCAAATTTTAATTAACTATACCAGACGGCCTCGTTCTCTGTTCTACAACACTGCCAAATACCCTACTTTTAATTGTATAGGTCCTGCTCTTGTATGATTAACCAAATGAAATACCTCGCATTCATCCAAATTAAACTCCATCTGTTACCCCTCAGACCAATGAGTAATATTACTGCTTCCTCACTCTCCCTCTTCAATTTTAAAATGCCCATCCCCTCTCCAGGAGCCTGCACACTCCAGCCTTTAAGTTCACAAAGACCAGCCTTGAAGTTCACAAAGACCCTGAGCTTAGGTTGCCTTGTGTGCTTTTGGGGAAGAGGGACAGATTGCAGACACAGTCAGTGGGGAGGAGAGGCTGGACAGGAATCAGCGGCCTGGTATCATTTCATGGTTTTAGGAAGAGGGCAGTCACGCATGTTATCGGTGGGTAATACTGATCGGAGGTTTGGGGACAGAAATTATTGTCTATCTTTGTCTTTGGTGTTTAGTAATAAATATCTATTCGAGACCCTTCATTGTGCAGAGTATGTCTGCAGGATTTATTTCCCTAATATTGCAGACTGCAGATAATAGCAGTTAACGATGTTCATTGTTTATTTCGATGGTACAGTACGTGATCTCAACTTCCGAAAATTGAAACAAATACCTTGCATTTGTTTAACAATGAAAAACATTTTGTGTAGTTCAGTAATGTTAACCAGATTTTAAGAAATCCATACCGAGCTGAAAGCTGGTACTTAAAATGTGACCCAAAGTCTGGGCATAGTTAAATCGTGTGGAATGGGTAGTACCCGTACCTCTAAGCCAGAACTCTGGATTTGATTCCAAATCCTAAACTTCTCTAGTAGTGTCCTTAACTCTGGACCAAACGGTCTGGATTCAAGTCCTGCCTGTTGTGGAGTTGTATGCCAGCATGTCAGACCAGGCTGATGAACAAACACACAGGAGAATCATGTTGCCGCTTTAGGGACTATTGCTGAGTGGTGGCACTGTCCCTATCTCCGGGCACAAAGTTTCAGGTACAAATCCCACAGAGATGTTTCATAATACGTCTTGACAAACTGATGAAAATAGTGTTAGAATTGAGTATTGATGGAGAAGGAAGAGGTGTCAGTATTGAGTTTTAGAATTTAGGCCCAGGGAAGACTGAGAGCACAGCCAATTTACAGCAGTAGAGGTTTATATAATCATAATAGCCACGGAGAGGGTGAGTAGTCATGGTTTCTTCCCAGGACGGGGCGTCCAAACGTAGAGGCCATTGGTTTAAAGTGTGAGGGGCAAGATTTGGAAGAGGCCTAAGCGACACCATTTCACACAGAGGAATGAGCTACCAGAGGAAGGGATGGAGGCTGGTCCAATTACAACATTTGAAAGGCATCCAGTTGCTGACAGACCTGCTGAGTTTTTGCAACAATTTCTGCATTTGTTAAAAAATAAGATGCCTTCATTTTACCACAGGTGCTCTGAATGCATAAACGTTTAAACATTTTTAAATGATGCAGTCACGTATAAACACAATTTATTTTCTGCCAAGGAAAAAGCAGCAACGATGTACCTTCATGGAGCAGGGAATGTGAGGTAGACACAGTTTAGACAATGTTCAAGGAAACCTTATATGGTCCAGTTTGGGCGAGGATGATATTATTGTGTGACTCAACTCAGAGAGGAAGAAAATGTAATCTGCCCGAGAAGGAGTGGCCTATACTGCACTGTCTCTCCCTCATTGTTTCTCATCACAGCAGTGTGTGCAAGCAAAAAAAATGTGTGCCAGAATAGTCTGAATAGTCACAGTCTGTTTTCCAGGATAAAGAGTCCAAAACAAGAGGGCATATGGAGAAGGAGAGTGGGGAATAATTTAGAAGGGACCTTACGGGCAAGTGTTTCACGCAGAGAGTGATGTATGTTCAGGAAGTGCTGTCAGAGGAAGTGGTGAAGGCGGTATAATTGTACGTTTAAAAAGTGACTGAAAGAAGAGGGATACTGGCCATATGCTTGCAAATGGGACTAGATTTGATTTGGTTATCTGGTCCGAGTGGACAAATTGGACTAACGGGTCAGTTTCCATGCTCTATGGCTCTCTCATTCTATAATAGGAATGAGGAGTCAGAATTCTTTTCTGGAAGTTTATCGTGCCTCTATGTTCACATTGATACAAGACTGACTTAGTTAAGCAGTTGACAGGGAATTGTGTTATGGATAATAAGATACAGACAGGAGAGTGGAGCTGAGACCACAACCTGACCAGCTACAATCTTAGTGCCTGGTGGACAAGGGTCAAAGTGTCTAATGACCCACTCCTGCTCTTCAGTCCCATGCTTCAGTGTTCTATTCAGCCCCTCAAACCTGCTAGACACGAGCAGCTGGAGTCCATTACTGCTATCACCTGGTGCACGGAAGCATGGAAGACCATTCAGCCCCCCCAGTATTGTCACACACGGTTTGAGGTGATTTGGGAAATGTAATTTGAAAACCCAGGCTGGGTATGAAAGAGGCGCCTCATCTCTCTTTACAGAGCTTCCCCTTTCTGCAAATTGTAGTTCATTTGTTGGTCATGATGTAGACCCAGATTAACTGTGAATATGGCCCCCATACCTCACCCAGAAATGGCTCACATCGCTGACTGCAACATTCAATAACTGCCCTTCCAGGAAAATAACACCAACTAACCTTCCAATAACAGAATGTGAGAACATGAGATACAGGGGCAGGACGTCCATCCCTCAAGCCTGCCTTGCCCTTCACTAAGATCATGGCTGATCTGCTCTAAGTCTGAATTCCTCTTCAATGTCCAAATCTTCATAGCCCTTAACTCTCTGTCAGGTTCAATCCATCTACCCTTCTTTAAATACGTTGTCATCTAGCTCTCCTAACATGATGGAAAAGCAAATTGCTGACATTCAATACCCTCTATAAGACCATAAGACCATAAGACATAGGAGTGGAAGTAAGGCCATTCGGCCCATCAAGTCCACTCCGCCATTCAATCATGGCTGATGCGCATTTCAGCTCCACTTACCAGCGTTCTCCCCGTAGCCCTTAATTCCTCGAGACAACAAGAATCTATCAATCTCGGCCTTGAAGACATTTAGCGTCCCGGCTTCCACTGCACTCCGTGGCAATGAATTCCACAGGCCCACCACTCTCTGGCTGAAGAAATGCCTCCGCATTTCTGTTCTGAAATGACCCCCTCTAATTCTAAGGCTGTGTCCACGGGTCCTAGTCTCCTCGTTTAACTGAAACAATTTCCTAGCATCCACCTTTTCCAAGCCATGTATTATTTTGTACGTCTCTATTAAGTCTCCCCTTAATCTTCTAAACTCCAACGAATACAATCCCAGTATCGTCAGCCGTTCCTCATATGTTAGACCTGTCATTCCAGGGATCATCCGTGTGAATCTCCGCTGGACACGTTCCAGTGCCAGTATGTCCTTCCTGAGGTGTGGGGACCAAAACTGGACACAGTACTCCAAATGGGGCCTAACCAGAGCTTTATAAAGTCTTAGTAGTACATCTCTGCTTTTATATTCCAACCCTCTTGAGATAAGAGACAACATTGCATTCGCTTTCTTAATCACGGACTCAACCTGCATGTTTACCTTTAGAGAATCCTGGACTAGCACTCCCAGATCCCTTTGTGCTTTGGCTTTATTAATTTTCTCACCATTTAGAAAGTAGTCTATGCTTTTATTCTTTTTGCCAAAGTGCAAGACCTCGCACTTGCTCACGTTAAATTCCATCAGCCATTTCCTGGACCACTCTCCCAACCTGTCAAGATCCTTCTGCAGCCTCCCCACTTCCTCAGTACTACCTGCCTGTCCACCTAACTTCGTATCATCGGCAAACTTCGCGAGAATGCCCCCGGTTCCCTCATCCAAATCGTTAATATATAATGCGAACAGCTGTGGCCCCAGCACCGAACCCTGCGGGACACCGCTCGTCACCGGCTGCCATTCTGAAAAAGAACCTTTTATCCCAACTCTCTGCCTTCTGTTAGACAGCCAATCCTCAATCCATCCCAGCAGCTCACCTCGAACACCATGGGCCCTCACCTTGCTCAGCAGCCTCCCGTGTGGCACCTTATCAAAGGCCTTTTGAAAGTCTAGATAGACCACATCCACTGGGTTTCCCTGGTCTAACCTACTTGTTACCTCTTCAAAAAATTCCAACAGGTTTGTCAGGCATGACCTCCCTTTACTAAATCCATGTTGACTTGTTCTAATCAGACTCTGCTCTTCCAAGAATTTAGAAACCTCATCCTTAATGATGGATTCTAGAATTTTACCAACAACCGAGGTTAAGCTGATTGGCCTATAATTTTCCATCTTTTGCCTTGATCCTTTCTTGAACAAGGGGGTTACAACAGCCATCTTCCAATCATCCGGGACCTTTCCTGACTCCAGTGACTCTTGAAAGATCTCAACCAATGCCTCTGCTATTTCCTCAGCCACCTCTCTCAGAACTCTAGGGTGTATCCCATCGGGGCCAGGAGATTTATCAATTTTAAGACTTTTTAACTTTTCTAGCACTATCTCTTTCGTAATGGCAACCATACTCAACTCAGCCCCGTGACACCCTTTAATTTTTGGGATATTACTCATGTCTTCCACTGTGAAGACTGACGCAAAGTACTTGTTAAGTTCTCCTGCTATTTCCTTATCTCCCATCACTTGGCTTCCTGCATCAGCTTGAAGTGGCCCAATGTCTACTTTTGCCTGTCGTTTGTTTCTTATGTACTGAAAGAAACTTTTACTATTATTTCTAATATTACTGGCTAGCCTACCTTCATATTTGATCCTCTCCTTTCTTATTACACTCTTTGTTATCCTCTGTTTGCTTTTGTATCCCTCCCAATCTTCTGATTTCCCACTGTTCTTAGCCACTTTATAGGATCTCTCTTTTTCTTTAATACATTTCCTGACTTCCTTTGTCAGCCAAGGTTGTCTAATCCCTCCCCGGTTAATCTTTCTTTTCTTGGGAATGAACCTCTGTACAGTGTCCTCAATTATACCTACAAACTCCTGCCATTTTTGCTCTACTGTCTTCCCGGTTAGCCTCTGCTTCCAGTCTATTTTAGTCAGTTCCTCTCTCATGCCCTCATAATTACCTTTATTCAACTGTAACACCATTACATCCGATTTTGCCTTCTCCCTTTCAAACTGCAGACTGAACTCTATCATATTATGGTCGCTACTTCCTAAGGGTTCCCTTACTTTAAGATCTTTTATAGAGTCTGGTTCATTGCAAAGCACTAGGTCCAGAATAGCCTGCTCTCTTGTGGGCTCCATGACAAGCTGTTCCAAAAAGCCATCCTGTAAGCATTCCATGAATTCCCTTTCTTTAGATCCACTAACAACATTATTTACCCAGTCCACCTGCATATTGAAGTCTCCCATGATCAATGTAACCTTGCCTTTCTGACATGCCTTCTCTATTTCCCGGTACATGTTGCGTCCCTGGTCCTGACCACTGTTAGGAGGTCTATACACAACTCCAATTATGTTTTTTTTGCCTTTGTGGTTCCTCAATTCCACCCACACAGACTCCACATCATCCGACGCTATGTCATTCAATACCATAGATTTAATTTTGTTCTTAACTAACAAGGCAACCCCACCCCCTCTGCCCACCTCTCTGTCTTTTCGATAAGTTGAAAAACCATGGAGGTTTAACTGCCAGTCCTGACCCCCCTGTAACCAAGTCTCTGTGATGCCTACTACATCATAATCATTCACTCTTATCTGTGCCATTAGTTCATCGGCTTTGTTATGTATGCTACGAGCATTCAGGTAAAGTGCCTTAATGCTAACTTCCTTATCATTAGAGATGTTGGAAGTCATATGTCCTAAGTTATCCTTGCTTTTTACTGCATTCTCAGTCTGCCTCAATTTTAAATCCGCCTGGAAACATTCTATCCTGCTGCTAATCTTGCCATTTACCTCCATACTCCCTGTTGCTTTCACTTTCCCTTCCCCCCAACTCAGAAGTTTAAAGTCCTACTGACCACCCTATTTATCCTCTTCGCTAGAACATTGGTACCTGATCGGTTCAGGTGGAGACCGTCCCAACGGTACAGATCCCCCCTGTTCCAAAACTGATGCCAAAACTCTGTTTGAAATTAGCAGCCCCTGCTCCTGTACCATGACCTGTTGCTATGAACATATGATATGAACACAAAATTTCAGATATCAGTGACTGGCCCTGACATCAAGGCAGTGCTTGACTGAGGATGACGTCAAAGAGTTAAACAAAATTGGATTTGTTTGGGAATCAGCATAACCTCCCCACTGGTTGGAGTCAATCACAGGAAAATGGAAGGTGTTTGTGGTGTGTGGATGTCCATTATCTCAGTCCCGGGACATCTCTGTGGGAGATCCTCAGGTTAGCTTCCTCTTCACAAACATCTTCAGCTGCGTCATCAATGCCATTCCCACATCATAAGGTCAGAAGAGGGGATGTTTCTTGAAGGTTATTTAATGTTCACAACAATGTGTTCCCCCGTCAGCTCCTGAACCAGTCTGTGTCCATGTGCAGCAAGACCTGGACAACATTCAGGCTTGTGCTGTTAAAGTATATGTCGCATTCATGTAACTGTACTGGGAGACGCTGTTTAATCCCACAGGGACTGGAGAAACTCATTCAGCATCTCAAGCTCAATTCACAGGAATATGAGGAAGCCATTCAGCCCATTGAAACTACTAAACAAGAAAAGGGATAGCCCATTCAGACCCTCCTGCCTATTACACAGGAAGCAAGGAGTCCAGTGTTATGGACCAGGCCAGAGGCCCTTAAAAATATTTTGACGTGGTTGTTTAAATCCAACCCTTATGTTATTCTAAAGGTAAATATAACAACTGGTTCAGATGTAATGTAATAGGATCGTATCTACAGAATAGTAGATACGATCCTGTTACTGACTAATTGTACCAATATAGTCAGATCCCATAAACATAACCACTTGGCAAAAAAAAGCAGATTCTCACATACAGTTCTCCAGGAGGGAAAAGCAATAAAGCAGCATACAGTAAAAATGGTCAGAGAGTAGCAGCCAGGAGATAGTCACTGAAACGTATAACTCTGTGGAAACCCCAGCAGTTTCTGATGTTACTGAGAAACCTTGAGTCATTAAACACAGGAACAGGAGGAGGCCATTCAGCCCCTTGAGTCACTTATACAGGAACAGGAAGAGGCCATTCAGCCCCTTGAGTCACTGACACTGAAACAGGAAGAGGCCATTCAGCCCTTTGAATCACTTACACAGGAACAGGAGAAGGCCATTCAGACCCTTCAGTCACTTATACAGGAACAGGAGGAGGCCATAAAGCCCCTTGAATCACTGACACAGGAACAGGAGGAGGTCATTCTGCCCCTTGAGTGACTTACTCTGGAATAGGAAGAGGCCATTTAGCAACTTGAGTCACTGATGCAGGAAGAAAAGGAGGCCATTCAGCCCCTTAATTCACTTACACGGGGACAGCAGGAGGCCATTCAGCTCCTTGAGTCCATAATACAGAAACAGGAGGAGGCCATTCGGCTCCTTGAGTCACTTACACAGGAACAGCAGGAGACCACTCAGCCCCTTGAGTCACTTACACAAGAACAGGAGGAGGCCATTCATCCCGTTGAGTCAATCATACAGGAACAGGTGGAGACTATTCAGCCCTTTGAGTCACTTACGCAGGATCAGGAGGAGGCCATTCTGACCCATGAGTCACTGACACAGGAACAGGAGGAGAAGACCTTTCAGACCCTCAACGCTCTTACAAAGGGTCAGAATGAGGTAATCAATGCTGATTCCTGATGAAAAGCTTATGCGTGAAATGTGTTTTCTCCTGCCCCTCGGATGCTGCCTGACTTGCTGTGCTTTTCCAACATCACACTCCCGCCTCTGATTTCCAAGCATCTGCAATCCTTACTTTCTCCTAATTGATGCTCTAACATGATGAACAAGTGGAGCAGAGGCTGCACAGACAGACTGCTCCACGTTGTTCCAGGGGGCTCCGTTGCTCATGGTACACACGTGGGACTTTAACGTGTTTTTTTCGCAGTAAGGAGGGAAGCGAAATGCTTTGTGTGAAACCTCAAGAAGTCATCTTTCAACTCCGAGAAGACAGTATAGTATTCTCTATGGAGGGCAGAAGCTGGTGAGAATGGCTATCTGTTTCAGATGGAAGGTATTGTGGCTGCTGTTGGGGATTGTGAACATGATGTTCAATGCAGGGTCAAACACTAACTGCTTATTAATATGTGGAGAGTTAATTTGGGCTTAGAAACAATTAGGAAAGCCATGTTAGACTGATGAATGGACTCTCTAAGTTCAACTAATGCTGATCTTGTTCATGTTGCTCTTGTCGAGTGCACGTCCTGTGCAGTGTAACCTGTAAGCCTTACTCTGTACAAGTCTATTTACCCCATGACCTGTCTGACCATGCTTACCATGATCTGCCTCCACTGCTCATAAATAAAGTGCTTCCCTGTACTGATGTACGCATGACATGAAATCATACCAATCAGACCTGGGTAAAGTATGGAATTTCTCACCCTATCAATGTCTCTTCTGGAAATAAGTGATCACAATCAATCCTCAAGTTTCAGTGCCACAATCTCTACTCTCTCATAGCTCGACAGATGAAACACTCAGCTTCTTCCCTCTCATTTCATGGTACAGGCATCTGTGTCTGTGGTAAGAAGATTATTCCTTACAAAGGAGATCAAATCTGTAGATATTGCCTCAAATTCTCCATCTGCAATGATCCATAATTGTAGGAACATGGCTTTACTTAGATTCTTGAATCAGTAGACATAGAGAGCAGTAGACATAGTCTGTACAAATTTCAGTAAGGCCTTTGATTAGGTTCCACATGATAGGCTGCTTTGGAAGACTCAATCGCATAGCATGCAGGGGGAGCAGACAAATTGGAAATACAATTGGCTTGATATTAGGAAGGAGAGGTTAATAGTGGAAGAATGCTTGTAGGGATGGAGGCCTGTAACGTTTTTAAATTAATTTTCTGGATCAGGGCATTGCTGGATAGGCAGCATTTATTGCCCATCTTAACTGCCCACAGGGCAGATAAGGGTCAAACACTTTGTTGTGGGTCTGGAGTCACATGGAGGTCAGACCAGGTAAGGATGAAATTTACCTTACCTGAAGGATATTAGTGAAAAGGTGGAGAATCTCGGGGTTTTCTGCTGGGCCCATTACTATTTGCTATCTCTTATCAATGACTGTAATGAGACTGTAACAAGCATAATAATTAAATTTTCAGACGACACTAAAATATTCAGTATCGTGGACAGTGAGAAAGGTTATCAAAAATGCAGCAAGACCCTGATCCACTGGAGAAGTGGGCCCAGAACTGGCAAATGGAGTTTAACATAGATAGGCGTGAGGTCTTGCATTTTGGAAAGTCAAATCAAGGTAGGTGTTTCATGGTGAATGGTAGGGCCTTAATGGGGGTAGCGGACAGAGAGACTTTGAAGTTCAGGTTCACGGTTCTCTGAAAGTGGAGTCACAGGTAGACAGAAGACATTTGGCACACTGTCCTTCATCAGTCATGGCAAGTTGGGAAGTTATGTCCCAGATATACAAGATTTTGGCGAGGCAACACTTGAAGTATTGTGTTCAGATTTTGTCACTTTGTTATGGGAAAGATGTTATTAAACTAGAAAGAATGCAGAAGAAATTTACAAGGATGTTGCCACAACCCAATGGTCTGAGTAAAAGGGAGTGTTTGGATATTCTCAGACTTCTTCTTTAGAGCAGAGGAGACTGAATGGGGAACTTTTAGAGGTATATAAGATCATGAGGGGCATGGATATGGTGAATGCCCTGGGTCTTTATCCAAAGTTTGGAGAATCAAGGATGAGAGGCATCAGTTTAAGGTTAGATGGAAGGAGATAAGGGAACCTGAGGGGCAACGTTTTCAACATAGAGACTGGTACGCAGATATAAAGAGCTGCTAGTGGATGCGTTTGGTGGGGAGATGTAAAGTAACAACATTAAAACGCATTCGGACAAATATATGGATAGGAAAGGACTCGAAGGATTTGGACCAAGTGCAAGGAAATGGGTTTAGTGTAGACGGATACTTACGCCGTGGATGTCGAACCCCTCTGTTAATTACAGCAAACACCAGAAAAGCTCACTTCGCCACGTAATTTGTTAAAATATGATTGACAAAAACTCCGACATTCCACTATTTAAAGAAAAATAACAATTTAGCTTCTTACCTTTAATAGTGATCACTAACAGCAACTATTCACAAATATAAATCCCCTTTTCTTAACCGCTGACTATCTGACTCCAACTCGGAAAATCAAACGCTGTTCCTATAACCCATGTATGAAACATTGCATTCAATTAATTTCAAGACCACACAGCCTCAGTGTCCTCCGCTTCCTTCACTCTTCCAGCTGCTGATATCCATGGGTCATCTTCCGTTTTTTTTTAACTGCAACTAGGTTTTACATGTAAAGGTATCTTTGATAGAGAGTGTTTTAGATGGCCAGTTACCTCTCTGTCTCTATAGCAGTTGCTCTGCCGTTCATAGGTAGTTGCTCTCCGTCTAGTGTTCAAAATTCCAGGTGAATATACTCCCGCTGACACATTAAATTCTCATAATTTGATTGGTTTCCACGTGTCCAAATAATGATATTCAAATTCCATTGTCTTCTGGTATCCTGGTCATTATTTAAACTAATTATTACCAAAACAACAACCAAAACTCAGGTATTCATTTACCAGCCAATTGTAACATTTGAAAAAGCCTGACCATTAGCTGGCAGCTCTGGCTGTACACTATAATCAGCAAAATCCGTTCTGTCTTAATGTGACCAGACATGCTTTGAGCTGCATAACACCTCCACCCCACTTTCAGGAAAAAGAAATGAAGCATCAGACTGAAAAGATGGCTTCATTTCTTTTCCTGAAATTCTGAATCACAAAACTACGAAATTCAAAAGTAATTAATCTAATACCTTTCGTATTAATTCTGCACACATATATAACATTGGAATATGTCAAATCGTATCTGCACTTTTTCCTTTAAGTCTGCGATAACAAATCTGCTATCACAATTTTACGGTCCACAATATGTATATTTTTGCAGTTAACAGTCGGTAACATCAGACTCCAAATAAATATTCTCATATTTTAGTCGTTAAATCTTTCAAAAAATGGAAAAGGATTGTAGTTTTATACATTCACCTCCGCCATAATAAAATAAATATTGTCAGACCACTGCCAAACTCAATAATCCCTTTCCAATAGTGAAACATTTTCTTTCTGGTGAGTGTTCGGTTTTTTTTTACAGGTAGCCAACTGGCCATTCTATTCCATTCTCATGTTCCGTCATCAATACATCTCAAACCCCTGCATCGCTCGAAACAATCGCGATTTTAAAGTCTTTCAAAAATTTGGTGTAGCTAAAACTGCTGCGGTAGTTAATGCTGATTTTGAATTCTCAAATGTTTGCTGGAATTGTTCTATACACCAAAGTTTTGCGTACAATTTTAGTAAATCCATCAGTGGTTCAACAACGCTATTGAACTTTGAAACAAGCTTCCAATGGAATCCACTCAGTCCCAAAAATCGAAGCTCCTCTTACATCGAGGATGGTTGTGAACATATCTCAAAGCCCTTCGTCTTTGTGTTCCATGAAGTTAACCTTCCATGTCCAATGTAATGTCCCAAGGACGTCACCTCTGCCTTCGCAAATTCTGTTTTCTTCTAATTTATTATCAGTTTTCCTTCTTGCAATCGGTCAACGAGCTCTGCCAACAGTAACATATGATTTTTCCATGACTTGCTAAAGATCGCTGCATCTAACAGATAAATTGCACAATTTGTTAATCTGGCCACAACTTTGTTCACGAGTCTTTGGAATGTGACTGATGCATTAATCATTCCAAAGAGAATCCCTTTGAATTGATGTAGCCCATTTAAGGATACAACCGCAGAAACTTCTTTCACTTTCTCAGATAAGGTTGCCTGCCAAAAACCATGCAGTATGTCCAACTTTGAGATGTGTGTGGCTTGTAAAACATTATGTATGCAGTCTTCGAATCTTGCTATTGGATAGGATTCTGATTTTGTTTCAACGTTGACCTTCTGATAGTCCACACAAAATCACTGAGCCCGATCAGGTTTGGGAACGAACAGAATCAGTGTACTCCGCTCGCTCTGACTCACTTCAATGATATTTTCATTGAGTATCGCATCTACCTCCTTCTGGATCTCGGTGGCTTTGTGAGGATTAAGCCTGCAGGAGTGTTGTTTATCAGAACATCAATCCCTACTTCCATGGTTCTACAATTGTCCTCATACTGCTGCAATGAAAAACCAACTGCGTTAAATGCTTCTGCAACAGACAGCTCGCTATCCTCTCCCACTCCTCAAGGACTTCCTTGTTAATTAAAGGATTTTGCGTCACATCTGACCTCATTACATCTGTATTTGATTCCTCACTCTGTGGGGCAGTAACTAACAGCAGTTTCTCCTGTTCCTTATCTCTATATTAGTAAGTTTACAATATATTCACATGGAATACCTGCTACGTTTATTATACCCCGCATTTTTACCAGATAGTTTATCTGAATCTACTTTTTTCTCCATTTGGAAGGGGTCTCTAAACTTGGATTTGAAGGGATTTCCTCCCACTGGTGGCATCTCCACGGAAAAAAAAACTATCAAATTTCATAGATTTTATCGGCCACTTGCTTCATTCTATGCTGCGCCTTCTTCAGGTGCTGTTTAGCTAACTCACATACTCTATCTAATCTCTCCCTCACCTCAGAAACATCATCCAAGTATCAGATCTCCGACTCTGGTCATGTTAACTTCTCTTTAATTCTAGAAGTCCTCTCACTTCATGTCCGAATATTAATTCAAAGGGAGTAAACTAGGTAGATACGTTCGGGGCATCTCTAATGGCAATCAATTTAATGGGACACCTTTATCCCAATCATATGGCCAATCCTGACAGTACGTATTTAAAATGGTCTTCAGCGTCTGATGCCAACTTTCCAAGGCTCCCTGCGATTTAGTTTGGGACGCACTTGATTTGACGTGCTGTATACCTAAGCTTTCCATGATTTACTTAAAACGTCGAGCGGTAAATTGACTGCCTTGGTCTGACGGAATCTCTCTAGGTAGCCTGTACTGAGTAAAGAAAGCTACCAACCACTCAACCACCCTTTTTGCCTGAACACTCCGTAATGGAATTGCCTTTGGTAATCTGGCAGACACATCCATTATGGTCAGCAAATATTCGTTTTCACTTTTAGTTTAGAAAGATGGCCTACGCTACTAATCATAATCCGCATGAAAGGTCCGTCGAACGCAAGAATTGGCAACAAATCTGGTTTTAGCCCTGCCTGTGGCTGACCTACAATTCGGCATATATGACACACATGGCAAAAAAATAGCCACATCCTTGTGCATTCAAGGGCAATACCTTATCCTGAGTCTTCCAGGTGACCTCCTGCAGGTATACCTAGATGACCTCCTATAGGTAGTCCATGTGATAGCTGTAACACTTCCTGTCTGTATGCAACCGCCAAAACAATCTAGTCAACTTTGGCCCATTTCTCCTCTACATTAACCTGCCATGGTCTCCAATTTCATTTAGGATTCTCTCTTTAAGTTGCTAACGCTCGACAATATATTCTGATTCATTTTCTGAGTATGCATCAATTTATGTAAATTTCTGTTTTAAGGCCATTGTCTTTCAGGACTAAACACCTCTGCCTGTTCCAGTTTTTCCAGCACTGTTACATGAAACAACGGGCCAGCTAATTAAACTTCCGCTGTTTTGTCTTTCTCTTTACTTTTCGCTTCTTGTCGTAACTTATGACAGTGAGATCTTGTTATTACACAGTCTGGAAACTTTCCTGGGTATTTGGCTTTTAACTCCTCAGTTTCCTGGTCTTCCTTTGGCTGCTCCACCACAAAAGGTGTCACTCCCACCCTGGATCCTGCTAAATTATTCTCAAAGATAAAACTTTATTTCTGAAACTGTCGGTCTGTCACTCACTCCCACGGTTACGTCCCCAATCTTGATTTGGATCTCCAACCCGACTTTACACAGGGAGCACTAAATTTATGTTCCCATTCCACAAATTATCACTCTCTCAGATAACATGGCAGAAAGAATGCAAATACTTTCATCATTTACTTTTAGAGGCTGAGAGAATTTGAGGATTACAGATACTGGAGATCACAGTTGAAATGTGTGGCGCTGGAAAAGCACAGCAGGTCAGGCAGCAGCCGAGGAGCAGGAGAATACACATTTCAGGCGTAATCCCTTCATAGGGAAACTGAGGGATTGGGGGAAAGGGTTCTGAGAGATACATAGGTAGGTGGGTGTGGAGCTGGGCGGGAAGTAGTTTGGAGGGCGATAGTTAAATGCAGGTAGAGGGGTGATGATGATAGATCAGAGGGCAGGGTGAAGCAGATAAGCGGTAGGACAGCTGGGACCTTCCAACCACACGGCATCAACGTCAACGTCACCAGTTTCCAATTGTCCCCTCTCCCAACCTCATCCCAGATCCAACCCTTCAACTCAGCATCGCCTTCTTCAACTCTCCTGACTGTCCACCTTCCTTCCTACATGTCCACACCACCCTCCTCTCCGACCTATCACGATTATTCACATCTTCATTTTCCCATCGCCTTCCCAGTGACCTTCCCCCCAGCCCCCGTCTACCCTCCTATTTACTGTTTTGCCCACTTCTACCCCCTCACCGCCACTTTCCAGATGATAAGTCGATGTTCCGATGCTGCCTGACCTGTTGTACTTTTCCAGCGCCACACTTTTCGAATATTAGAGTCTGAGCAGATCCCGTATCTTGCAAAATTATATCTTGTTGTCCTTCTCCCCTGTTCTTTCGGAGTAAACTTTCCCCACAGAGGTGACTTCTTTATAGAGATCAGATACTAACTCCATACCCAGCCCCTACCACGGCTGTGCACTCTCCTACAGCTCCTCAACGTTTATGGGTTTTCTTTACTACTTCCACTCATGCCACTGGCTTAGCCTCTTTTACCACATCTTTTCCAAAAGTGCCTTTCTTCAGCGACTAGCCTTGTGACTTTGTGTGTCCCACTTATGGATGTGAAGACACATTTTCCCAGTGCCATTCTTAAATCACCGGCACTGTAATTCCGGTATTGTGAAACCACTTGAGGCCTTTCACCTCCTTTCAACCCTCTTGGACTTCTTTATTAACCTAAGTTAACCATTCCCAGTCTTCTCTCAACCTTTATTTTGTAGAGTAGGATCTCCCCTTCTCCCAATTTCTGCCCCTCACAGGAGGAAGATCCTACCAGAAGCTAAATTGCAGCTCATGCACCAACGCATATTGACCTGCCATCTCTGCCACTATTCTCACTTCTTCAACTTCCTGTTCATTTTAATGAACTCTGATCATCTCTGGAAATGAGTTTTTAAATTGCTCCAGCAAAATGATTTGTTTCAAAGCCTTACATGTCTTGTCAATTTTTAAGGCCCATGCCCATCTATCAAAATTACTATGTTTAACTCTTTCAAACTCAATATAAGTCTGACCTGGTTCCACCATTCTGTTTCTGAACTGCTCTCTAAATACCGCTGGTCCCAATTCATAGGCATTCATAATAGCCTGTTTGACATCTGCAATACCTCTTGCCCCCTCATCTGACAGAACTGCACATACCTCACTACTTCTGCCTACCAGCTTAGTCTGAACTGGCATTACCCACATGTTCTCTGACCACTCCATCTGTTTATCCAATTTTTCAAAAGAAATAAAAAAGGCAGCCACATTTTTCTTATCAAAATGTTGCAATGGTTTGCCATATTTATGTATATCCATACCTTCTATTTTAATCTCAATCCTGTTGAGTTGACTTTGCTGATTAATTCGTATCTTCTCAAGTTCAAATTCTCTCTCTCTTTCCTCTCTCTTTCTCTTTCTCTTCTACCTCTCTTCCTCTTTCTTCTCTTTTTCTTTTTGTCTCACTTTTTAATCTTCTAACTGCACGTACTGCATTTGTAATCTATCTTTTTCGAACTCTACATCACTCACTGTCAGGTTCTCCGATACACTGGAGTGCGTGACCAACTACATTGCAATTTCAGCTTCCCCTTTGCCCCTGGTTAAACCCAATTCTAACATAACTCTAAATATACGCCCTTCTTCTGTCTTTCTAAACTTCCTTGGCAAATTGGGAATCATTTTCAGACCCTAGAACCTCTTTAACAATGTTAAATCCCATTTCTCTCACTTTTCATTTAATCGCCCACATGTAACCAAAATGAAACATATTTACTGACCTAAGTTTTATTTAAAGATCTCAAACAATACTTGCCATGTGTTGGAATCTGCTGGGACCTTTTGTACCCCTAATCTGTTCACATCTGTCCAAATCCTGAATGACAAGCCCCCAAACTGTTATGACATCTATGTCGAACCCCTCTGTTAATAAATACCAAACACCAATAAAAACTCACCTCGCCTCGTAATCTGTTAAAACATGAGTGACAGAGAACTCCCAACTTTCAGCATTCAAAGAAAAATAACAATATATTTTATGAACCCGAATAGTGAACATTAAACAACAACTATTCACAAGTACAAAACCCCTTTTCTTAACTGCTTGCTAACTGAAAAAACTCTGAACATATGCTGTTCCATTAACCCACTTATTAAGCATTACGTTAACTTAATCTCAATATCGCACAGTCTCTGTCTTCAGTCTTCCAGCTGCTGATCTGCCTGGGTCACCTTTTTTCTGTTTTATTTTACTGTAAATAAAGTACATTGCATAGAACAATTTTTCTCATTTGAGACCAAGATGTTAGATGTCCAGTTAGCTTTCCCATTAATTTTCAAAATACCAGGTTTATATACTCTCCATGACACATTAAATTCTCATTGTTTGATTGGTTTCCAGGTGTTCAAACAACAAAGTTCAGCTTCCAGTGGCTTCTGGTATCCTGGGCATGATTTAATTAATTGGTTACATTTGAAAGTAACTTTTGGCATCACAAGTACGAGTCCCAACACTCTCTCTAATGGATGTGATAGATTAGGAGGCATTCTTCTTTCTGGCCAGGTATGTTAGATATCTGCCCCGTTTATTACCATACTCAAATAACCTCTGTTTCGCAAAGAAGATGTGCTGTCTGAGTAAGTGCAGCATTCAAAGTAGTCCTGAGGGCTGTAACCTGCTGCAACTTGGTTACAGACGGTCTGTCAAGAAATGTTGTTTCAGCTGCATTCAGGCAAGCCTTGAGCATACGCAGCTGCTCTGCCTTCTGCTGCTTCTTGGTCGCTGAGTAAGAAATAATGAAACTCCTTGCATAGACCATTGGGCAGTCTCCGAGACCACCGATGGAATACTGGCTGTAACCAAACTAATGTCCCAAAACATTTTAAATTACCCTGAAAAATACTCAATAAACTTGCTGTATTTCAGGAAGAAAGGAGCCATGTGCCAGTGCCGTGAGCCTGTCCCATCGCCACCGACCTTAACCTCCACGTACACTGTTGCATGATCAGAAATGACTACCTTCCCAATTTTGCAGGACGGCACAGAATTAAAAAAAAACGTCAACTGGGTAAAAAATGTCAATCCTTGTACAGCACTTACGTGGCTAGAGAAAAAGGTGAAGTCCCTCCCCTCAGGATGGAGACAACTCCACACACCCACAACCTCCAGCTCCTGTTCAGGTACACTAATTGCCTGGATTGCAGGGTCATACACGTAACTCCGAGGCATCCTGTCCACTTCGGTGTTAATACATCGGTAAAAGTCTCAATGGCTATCAACCCAGAAAGTGCATCTGTTAAAAATTTGAGGGAATGTGCCGGGCGCAGCAAATATACAAAATCCTAAACAAATCTCCATATATTAAAGCTTTAAGAAGCTTAAACTGCCCATATGTATTCTTAATTTGATCTCAGTTGAATTTGAAGATTCTTCTTGATGAGTTAGTAACCCCTCTGCTTTTCGCATTAAAGGTTGAGAAAAAGAAACACACGTCCGAACACTCCCTGCTGTAAATTGAAGTGCTGCTTACTGGTTAGATGTGTTTCTTTCAGCAAGGCAATATCAACCCTCCTTTTTTCTCAGGCTTGTAAGCATTTTTTTACTTTTAATTGGTGAATGATTCCCTTTAACATTCCAGGTGCACCATTTAAATGCAGCCATAGACATAGACATCTGAAATAGTGCGTGAATCCGTAGGAGGAAGAACCCAGGGGTTCATGTACAGAAGGAAAATAGCGTACAGAAGGAAAATAGTAAACAATTTGTATAAATTTATAAACACAACTTCCTTCATTTTGCGAATCACGATCGCAGAAATGTTCTGGAAAAGCATAATTCGCCATCCTTTGTATATCAGAGACTGTGGCTCCTTCCTCATTGCTCGAGAAACTTCTTTTACCATTTGCTTATCTCTGGAACTGCTGGTGTCACACTAGGACCGGGTGGGGGCGCTGGTCCATGTCGGGCCTGTGCACTGTGACCGGTGGGCTCACTCACCCGAACCCGTCCAGACCTGAATCCCAGCTTCAATAACTGCGGGAGCCATTGCTCCAAGAAGCTGACCAGCTGGAATCCCTCTTCCTGTTCCTGCAGCCAGATGTTCTTCCGCCAGCCTTGATTTTCGAGCTCATCGACCTGCTCTTCCAAAGCCCGTACCTGCTGTTCCAGGGCCTGGACCTGACACGCCAAGGATTCCATCATGGTTTCAGAGGCTGCAGTCCATTGCTCCACCTCCATGATGTGCTGCTTGAGATGTTGGATCTCCTGGCCATGCTTCTGCAGCATTACGGAGATCGGTTCAAGCCTGGCCCGGGACTCCTGCATCGCTGAATTGATCTTCTCTCAGAGTTTCACAAACTTCACGACCAGGCTCTGCTCCACAGCTGAGTCCCCGGGAGCGTTCGCTGAGGTTGATGGTTCAGTCGCAGATGTGTCCCTTGCTGTAGGGGAGTGCCCTGCTTGTTGCAATCCTCGCAGTCCCATCCCTTTACACATTTCTCTAACAATGTTAAAATCATACTCAGCAATTCTGGGTGGCAAAAACAAATTATATCGACCACAATGGATAATAAATGGAGAGTGAGTGCCTCATTTTTTTGGGTTCTGGTGCAGAGTTCAGCAAGGTAAGCGTACTGAATCCCCTCACCTATACCTTCTTAACAACCCGATCAACCTGGCTGTCAGCTTACAAGGATCTATGCACATAGACACCGAGATCTCTCTTGCCCTCCTTATGACCATGAATCTTCCCATTAGCCGAGTACTTCTTATTCCTGCTGCTCCTTCTGAAGTGCATCACCTCACACGTTTACACATTAAACTCCATTTGCAATCTCTAAGCCCAGCCGTGCAGCTTATCTATGTCCCTGTGTAACCTCCAACATCTTTCAGCAGTATCCACAACTCCAAAGTCTTTGTGTCATCTGCAAATTTACTAAACCATTCAAAGCTCTTGGAATGGGATGGTATGGAATCAGATGAAGGAAACGGAGTTTGTCACCGTAACAGAGGGCAGTGACGCCCATGATCCCAATATATAAATAGCAAGGGCAGTGAGGCAATGGGTCACCGCTGAAACTCAATTGGTTAACATGGAGATCCATGAGTAACACTTCCAGAAGCAAGAAGGGAGACAGTAATTGAACAAATCCCCTGATGCAATTTGTAGTATTCTGCAGAGTGAATATCTGGATTCAGGGCCTCAATAGGATCAATAATGGTGACAAGAAGTGAAGACTGTATGAAAGAACAGTAATGCTGTCATAACTGGTTTATAGAAAAAAAAATAGCTAGAGAGTGAGACTTACCAGGGAGACCAACGATAGACAGGAAAGGATAATAAAAGTATTGAATAATGCAAAGAGCAAAATAGATCCGAAATGATAATGACAACCGATCATAATATGTAGAAAGGACAGAAAAATCATCGGATAAACTCCGTTCCATTGTTGGAACATTCCATCTAATGTTCTCAGATACTGATCTCTCCTCCCCTTCTGTCTGGAGGTGCTGATCTCTGTTAGTGCTGTCGGTGATGCTCCCACCCATACAATGGAATAACACATTGAACGGAGCTCATTTATCATTAAAAGATGGTAACTCTCCACCGGGATAATTAGAATCCATGGAGATCGGCACTAATCACAGTCACTGAAAAGACAGGCTCAGTTAACCCCTTCGTTACTTCCCTTTTCATATCACAATAAATGTGAGCATTTACTCAGTCTGGATGGAAAGCACGAGCGTTACTGATCGATGAACCATAAAACTTTCAATCTATTTAATCGTTTTTCCTTGCATGTGGGCGTATTGCTGGAACACTGCAGGGTTGTATATCCACCACCCTGTTTATAAAAGGAGACGGGGATAAAATAAGCAGCTACAAAATATTCAGCTACAAAAAATGACTGGTGGGGAAATGTCTAGAGACTTTATACAAAGGTACGATATTTATTGCCAAATGACGTTGTGTGAGGCTACTCCTGGGTACAAGTGCTCAGTTATCACATCATTTCATATCTTTGAGACAAAACATTGGGACATATACTCAGGAATGTGTTATTCGAGTTTCTGTAACTGAGAAAGGAGAGACCTTCATTTGATACAGTTTACCAGCCGTTCATAATCCACGGGTTGCTGGGTTATTTAATGTCTCGGGCCTATTACAGAGGGTTAGTAGGAGGCCATTCAACATCTTGACCCTGTTGCAGAAGGACAGGTGATGATCTGACACCTGAATACAGGCTGAGGGGACCAGTTGTAGTCAGGGGTGACCAGTTAACTGTTGCTCTTCATAATCTAGGTGGCAACAAGATGGCTTCTCGGTGCAAATACACGATAAAATCGCTTCTAGGCTGCAAACTGACAACTCTGCTAAAGCCGCAGAAAATGGCTTTTATGTTGCTGAGTGCTAATTCAGTATAAGTGACTAACCACAGTCTGCTTCAGTAGTGATTAGCAGATAATGCACCACTTGAAGCATAGAAGTAACTCAGCTAGATAAGACAGTTTTAGCCGGCCTTTGGGTGCAGGTGCAATGGCTCGGTTCGTGATACAAGAGTAATATCGAGTATTGATAGGCAATTATCTGAATGTACACTTCCTTCAGAAGTCTTTGTTGTGAGCTTTGTGCACAGTTACACCAAGGAACACGGAAGTGTATAACCTCTGTGTTTCTGCACGCTCTGTACACGGCCGCATGAAAAATAAAGAGTACATTCTTAACAGCCAGATCAATTACGAGTGTTTATTGACCGATCGCCGAAGCGAGAGACTTTGCTGGGGGTCCAGATCATCACCTGGTGTCGTGACTCGGATTCGGTATGGACAGATTGCAGACAATAGTGTCAGAGCCTTCAGACCTCCACGATTGAGTGTAGAGAAATTGGCCGGGCCAGATGTGAGTATTTTCTCCATTTGGTTTTCCTCACATTCAAACGTGGTTGACTCGACCCCTCACTCTCTATCGTTCTAGTGCAGCCCGAAAAGATCCTAATAAGAATAGATAACGAAATGAAAAAAAGGAGTCGGGGACTCTCGGTAGTTGTCCAAAAATTTGGCACGCCAGACCAGTATCAACTGGTTCAAGATTATAGAGCTATCAATGCTATTGCACTGCCTAATCACGCAATGGTCCCAAATCAAGCTCATATTCTGGTCTTGGTACCATCAGACGCTAAATGGTTCACTGTTGTTGACCTGCAACATGTTTGTTTTTTTTTCTCTCCGCTTCTTCATGAAGACAGTCAGCACCTATTTGTCCTTACTTTTATTGGCCAGCTGTTTATATGGACTCGACTACCTCAGGGCTTCATATATTCTCCGACCCATATCCCTCAGGCATTACAGAAACAATTGCGGTCTGTCACCCTCACAGGTGGGTCTGCACTGAGCCAGTATGGAGATGACCTCCTTGTTGCCAGTCTAGATCAAGAATCTGGTCACCTCGATGTTGTGCGCCTCCTCATCTATCTGGAACGTCTGGGCTATGTTGCTTTTCCCGAAAAAGTCTCAATCGTACAATGTCAGGTATAGTTTTTAGGTTTTATGCTACCAGCTGATTCATGCTCCCTTGAGCAGATCCATATTACTCCTATCGTCAACTTCCCGGTCCCAACAACGTGAAACAGGTTCGTCCGTGGCTGGGCATGGTCAAATTCTGCCGACAATGGATCCCTAACACTGCCCTCCTCGTTCAGATATTGACCCCCTTTATTTCCTGTGAAGGTACCTTCGAGTTCTCCTCAGAGGCATAGGAAGCCTTCGACAAACGAGCCTTGTCACAAGCTCCAGCTTAGGGAAGACCCCTCTATGACAGACCTTTCCAACTTTACTGCACGATTCTGGATGACTGTGCTTCCTCAGTTCTCACTCAACTACATGGAGATCACCACTGCCCGGTTGCCTATTTCTCTACTAAACTTGACTCTGTTGCCTTAGGATATCCCCGTTGTACTCAGATCCTTACCACTATTTATCTAAGATTACAGTCCACAGAAACCCTTACACTTCTGCAGGATATTGCCGTCTATCATTCTCATATGGTGATCGCCCAGTTGGGATAATTGCAAACTCAACATTTGACCGGGGCTCGCCAAAACCGTTATGAGATTTATCTCTTCAACAACCTCCGGCTGACCTTTAGGTATTGTACCACCATTAATCCTGACGATTTCCTTGCACATCGCCTATTACCCTTATCAACTCCAGATCATGACTGAATTCTCTTCATCAATGAGGACATCCAAATTCGTCCAGATCTTTCCCATGCCCCTATCGCAGACACTGGCATCATTGATGGTAATTCTTCTACTGACCATACAGGAACTCACTTCTCATGCGACGCAATAATTGATGACCGTGGCTTCATCCTGGATTCAGCTTCTTTTCAGATTTCCTTTTCTGCTCAACAAGCTGAAATTTTTGACTTAATCAGTGCCTGCGTCTTTAGACAGGCTTTCGTGTTAACATGTACACTGACTCCCGATAAACTTTCAGAGTTGTGAAAGATTTTGGTCAATTCTGGACAAATGCAGGTGTTTTGACCACTTCAGGTACTCACATACCACTGGCCAATCCTCGTCTCCATTGGTAACCATGCTGTCGATGAGGCCGCAAGAGCAGCCTCTCACCGCCATCTTATGATTGTTCCTAACAGGATGAGCCAGACTGAACGCTCGAGAGTGCATCACAGCTTCAGAAAAGAAGGTTGTTGAGAAAGGTTTGTCGACTGAGTCAGTATGGGTGGAAGTTAGGATCAGCAAGGGAACAGCCACCGGATTTCTTCAGACCACCTAATAGCAGTAGAGAGATTGAAGATCTCATAGGCGGGCAGATTCTGGAAAATGGAAAAGTTGTTGTTTTGGTTGATTTCGACTTTTCCAAAATGAACTGGAACCTCCGAAGTGTAGATGGTTTGGAGGGAGCCGTTTTTGTCAAGTTCTCGTCAAAAGGAAGAAGGCAGCTTATGTAAGGTGGAGGAAGCAATGATCTAGCACAGCTTTAGAGGATTACAAGCTTGCTAGAAAGGTGCTCAGAAATGGAATGAGGAGAGCCGGGCGGGGGGCACGGAAAAGTCTTGACAAGAAGGATTAGGGAGAAAACAAAGTCATTTTAATCATACGTGAGGAATATGAAAATGATCAGGGAGAAGGTAGGCGTATCAGGGATGGGGAGGGAACTTGTGCGTGGAGTCTGAGCCGATAGGGGAAGCCCTAAATAGTGTTTTGCTTTGGTTTTCACCAAGGAAAGGGGATTTGTTATAAATGGAAACTTAGAGGAGCTGGGATACAGTCTTGGCAGGATAAAGATTAATGAAGTTGATTGCGAGAAATCTTGGAAAACATTAAGATTGATAAGTCCCCAGGGCCAGACCAATTTTATCATAGACTGCTCGGGGAAGCGAGAAAAGAGGTTGCTAAACCGTTGGCGAGTATATTTGCCTCCTCACTCTCCACAGGAGTCGTACCGGAGGATTGGAAGGAGGCAAATGTCGTTCCTCTTTTCGAGAAGGGTAATAGGGAAATCGCTGGCAATTACAGACCAGTCAGTCTTATGTCTGTGGTCAGCAAATGTTTGGAAAGAATTCTGAGGGATAGGATTTATGACTATTTGGCAAAGCATAGTGTGATTAAAGGTGATCAGCATGGTTTTGTGAGGGGCAGGTCATGCCTCACAAATCTTATTGAGTTCTTTGAGGAGTTGTCAAGACAGGTCGACGACTGTCAAGCAGTGGATGTGGTGGATATGGATTTCTGCAAGGCATTTGATAGGGTTCCCCATGTTAGGCTCATTAAGAAATTCAGAAAGTATGGGATACAGGGAGATATGGCTATCTGGATGCAGAATTGGCTGGTTGACAGAAGGCAGAGAGTGGTTGTAGATGGGAAGTATTCTGCCTGGAGGACAGTGTTGAGTGGGATCCCGCAGGGTTCTGTACTTGGGCCTCTGCTCTTTGTAGTTTTTATAAATGACTTGGATGAGGAGGTTGAGGGGTGGGTTAGTAAATTTGCAGATGGCACAAAGGTTGGAGTGTCATCGATAGTATAGAGGGCTACTGTAGGCTGTAGCGCGACAGAGACAGAATGGAGAGCTGGGCTGAGAAATGGCAGCTGTAGTTCAATCTGGACAAATGCGAAGTGATGCATTTTGGAAGGTGGAAATTGAATGCTGAATATAGGATTAAAGACAAGATTCTTGGCAGTGTGAAGGAGCAGAGGATCTGGGTGTGCAAGTACATAGATCCCTCAAAGTTACCACGCAAGTTGTTAAGAAAGCATATGGTCTTTTGGCTTTCATTAACAGGGGGATCGGGTTTAAGAGCCGCAAGGTTTTGCTGCAACTCTACAAGTCCCTGGTGAGGCGACACTTGGAATATTGTGTCCAGTCCTGGTGACCCTACCATAGGAAAGATACAGAGGCTTTGGAGAGGGTGCAAAGAAGTTTTAACGGGATGCTGCCTGGACTGAAGGGCTAGCCTTATGAAGAAAGGCTGAATAGGTTCGGACATTGCTCTCTGGAGAGAAGAAGGAAGAGAGGAGATCTGATAGAGGTTTTACAAAATAATGAGAGGAATAGATAGAGTCAATAGCCATAGACTTTTCCCCAGGGCAGGATTGACAGGTACGAGAAGGCATAGTTTGAAGATATTAGGAGGAAGGTATAAATGAGACGTCAGAGATATTTCTTTTTACACAGAGAGTTGTGAATGCGTAGAATGCCTTACCAGTGGTGGTGGTGGAAGCAGAGTCAATGGGGCCATTTAAGCGACAGCTGGACATGCACATGGATAGCAGTGAGTCGAGGGCTGCGGAGGTTGTTACTACATTTTATATTAGGATTAAATCTCGGCACAATATCGTAGGCCAAAGGGTCTGTTCTGTGCTGTACTTGTCTGTGTTCTATGTTTTGTGTTCTCTGACAAGTGTGAGTCGACCTCTGAAAAGCTAATGCCAACTGTAAAAGATGTTTAAAGACTTCATTGAGTTGCAAAAGCGTCAGCACTATAAGTATGGTTTGGTCATTGTTTTTTTTTCCGAGATGTGTTGAAGCTTACCCCACTTCCAACGCTACTGCTAAAACTGTTGTAAATACTTTACTCAAGGAGATTATTACCTGCTTTGGTATTCTAGTTTTTCACCTTCTGACAATGGCCCTCGTTTTATTGGAAATATTGATGAGGAATTATGCTCTCATTTTGGGATCTGCCACCAACTTCAATGTGCTTATTGCCCACAGGCTGCAGGGTTCGTGGAGCATGGTAACCAGAGTCTGAAAACTAAACTTGCTAAATGGACTTCTGAGACGGGCCTTTCCTGGGTTAGGGTGGTGTCTCTGGTAATGTTCCACCTACAATGAATTCCTGTGGGGAAAACTCGCTTATCCCCAGCCGAAATCGTCCAATGTCGAGCTGTCCTCTCGCCTTGGAATGACGTCTCCACTCTTATTCCTTTGAAACACATAACTGAGGATATGTCCTCCTGTGTTCTTTCTTTGACCAAAGTTTTGTGAGCTCTTCACTGCAAGGTCTGTGCTACTCATGAGAAATCCCTTCCCTCAACAATGTTCCAACTGTTTAACCAGGCTCTTTTATTCACATCAAGAATCGGACAAGCCGCAGCCTCCAATCTCAATAGCAAAGGCACTTCCAGGATCTCCTCACCAGCCTGACGGCTGTTAAGGTCGCCGGGCATTCCGCCTGGGTTCACCCTCATTATTCCAAAGTTATTAGATGAGCCCCTTCCGGGGTGGGGTGGGGGGGGGGGGTATATTGTGGTGGTGGTGATGATGGAGATGGAGACGATCGGAACTACAAGATGAACCGGAATAAGTTGGTAACAAACCAGACTACTATGTTATAGCTGCATGTTTCGAATCGTAATTATTCTTCTGTTTTACATGCCCTAATCCTTAATGCAGAACGACTATTAAGATGAAGATGGAACTTACCCTGTTATGTGGACTCGTTGTCGCCGGCATTAGTGCTGAAGAGGGGACTGCTTACCCGTTTGATCCTGAACAACCAGAAACTGTGTACCGTTTAAGCTGAAAAGATGTCCTTATGTGCCCAAGATTCATTGACGCATGGAATGTTACCAAGAATGTCTTCCGCAATGGTCAACTGCACCAAGAAGATCAGACAGTTCATTTACAGAACAAGTCTCAATGGTCTTTACCTTGTCAAGGTGTTTTGTGTCAGTTTGATTTCAGTTGTGCTTTCGGTGTTCCTGGTAAACGTTGCCTCTACTCAAAGAGACCCAAATCAGCACGTCGCAAAATAGAAAGGGGGAGATATCGTCCTTCACTAACAATTTGCTTTTGCAAAGTCATCATAAAATATTCAGCCAGCATGAAGTGGTCTGTTACGCCCTCACATCAGCAAAGGACTCTTTGACCCCTTTACCCCACCTGACTCCCAACATCAGAGTATGGAATACCTGTAAGGTGGTTACTGCCTATAATATTTCCTTTGATTATTACTAATCCCCACCTGCTAGCTGCCTGTGGATTTCCTCCAATAAGTCCGGGCAAGCCCATCCAATTTGTTGCAACTGTACAGGATGGGGATGCACTTACGTGAATGTGACAATGTTTATTCCATGCGCCTTGGTCCCAACTGCTTCTGCTTCCCTGTGGCGCCTCGCATCTCATGCGTTTGCCTACTGGAGGAGTGTGCTTCTATTATTGTGGGTATTCAGGCTCTTTGTGATATTGTCAATGGCATTCACCTTCACTATGAGACCGCTAATGGCACCTCCATCATCTCAATAGTGGGATGGAAGGAATCAGTCTGAGATAATAATCACATCTCTTACTGAAAGACCCATCACTTTTTATTGAACAGCATTCACCCTAAGAGCCCAGTTCGAACATATTTTGTAGCTATGGACTACCCATACTTTCAGGGTAGTCACAAAGACAGGCCTGTTTCTTATTGGGAAGCCCCCTCAATTATCTATACTAAATCCGGATTTTGTTTTCAGCCAAGTCAAAGCGACTAACTTAATTGTTCTTCATGAAATAGGTAATCCCTGTGCTGTAGCTGTAGGGGCAGTTTTCATAACTACTGTTCCCTGCCCAACTACCTGGGAATGGGTTTGGGGTTTCCCTACCAAATGTTCAGTTTCACCTCTATTCTGCGCGCATTGGAGGGGTGGTAAGGCTTTGAGTAACAGTAAAGCCCAGTTTCTGGCTTACACATTTCTCAGTACCTTTTCCTGAGGAGGATCGGCAGGAATTATTAGCCATCAATATTGAAACTATTTGTGATCTAACCTGCTTGGGCAAGGAGACCGCTTGGACTTAGCAGAAGGTAAGGACATGCTCTTAGAATTACGTCTATCTTCCCAGCAAAACCGGTATGCCCTCGACTACCTACACGGCAAAGAGGGTCGGGTTTGTTCCATAGTAAAGGGCAAGTGTATGATGGGGATTAGTGACCTCATTGAGAACATTACCAAGCAGGTAGATAACATCTGCACCTTCGACAATCAAATGATAGAAGCCACTGCATGGTGAGATTATGTGGGCTGCTGTATCCACGAGTGTCCCCCTGAGAGCAATATGGTGTGGATGGTATACCCCAGAGTGATCCCTTGACAGGGACATGGTGTGGGCTGGTGTAGCCCCGAGTGTCCCCCTGAGAGTGACATGGTGTGTGCTGGTGTCGCCCGGCAGTGACATGGTGAGGTCTAGTGTTGCTCATAGTGCCTCCCTGATAGTGACATGGTGTGGGCTGGTGTAGCCCAGACTGTCCCCCTCACAGTGACATGGTGTAGGCTCGTGTAGCCCAGAGTGTCCTTCTGACAGTGACATGGTGTGAGCTGGTGTAGGCCGGAGTGTCCCCCTGACAGTGACATGGTGTGAGCTGGTGTAACCCGGAGTGTCCCCTTGACAGTGACATGGTGAGGGCTGGTGTAGCCCAGAGTGTCCCCCGACAGTGACATGGTGTGGGCTGGTGTAGCCCGGAGTGTCCCCCTGACAGTGACATAGTTTAGGCTGGTGTTGCCCGGAGTGTCCCCCTGACAGTGACATGGTGTGGGCTGGTGTTCAATCTCTCTTCATGGCTGGCACCTTCCATACCAGGCAACATCCTGGTGAACCTCCGTTTCCCCCTCTCCAAAGCATCCACATCCTTTTGCTCGTTTGGCGACCAGACTGTATGCAGTATTCCAAAGGCGGCTGAACTAAAGTCTTATACAACTGTAACACGACCTGTAAAGTTTTATATTCAATACCCGGTCCAATGAAGGAAACCATGCCGTACACCTTCTTCACCACTCTACTGATCTGCCTTGCCACCTTCAGGGAACAATGGACCTGAACTCCTAGACATCTCTGTACATCGATTTTCCTCAATACTTTTCTATTTACTGTATAGTTCGCTCTTGGATTGGATCGTACAAAATGCATCGCCTCCATCTGTCATTTCTCTGCACATCCCCCCAATCTATCTATATTCTGCTGTATTCTTGGACAGTCTCCTTCACTGTCTGCTACTCCACCAATCTTAGTGTCACCTGCAAACTTGCTAATGAAACAAGCTACACCTTCCTCCAAATCATTTATGTATACCACAAAAAGCAATGTCCCAGCAAGGGCTCCTGTGGGACACCACTGGTCACAGATCTCCATTTTGAGAAGCGCCCTTCCATTATTATTCTCTGTCTCCTGTTGCCTAACCAGTTCTCTATCCATCTAGCTAGACCACCCATGCAACTTCACCTTCTTCATCAGCTTACCATGGGGAAATTTATCGAACGCCTTAATAAAGTCCATCTGTATGACATCAATATCCCTTCCCTCATCAATCAACTTTTTCACCTCTTCAAACAGTTCTCTTAAGTTTGTAAGCCATTATCTTACCTGCAGAAAACCATGCTACCTAGCACTGAGAAGTCATTTTATTCCAAATGGGTATATATCCTATCCCTCAGTATCTTCTCCAGTAGCTTCCCTACCACTGACGTCAGGCTCACAGGTCTGTAATTTCCTGGATTATTCCTTAAATAAGGAGACACCATTAGCTATTCTCCATTCCCCAGTGACCTCCCCATGTTCAAGGAAGCTGCAACAATATCTGTTAAAGCCTCAGCTATTTCCTCGCTCGCTTCCATCAGTAACCTTGGGTAGATCCCATCCAGACCTGGTGACTTGTCCTTCTTGATGTCTTTTGGAAATCACAACATTTCCTCCCTCATTACGCAGACTTGACCAAGAGTAATCAAAGACCTATCCCTAACCTCAACATCCACCAAGCCCCTCGCCTTGGTGAATACCTATGCAAAGTACTTATTAAGAATCTCTCCCGATTTCTCTGCCTCCAAGCATATCTTTCCTGCTTTGTCCTTGAGTGGGCCTTTCTCGAGCTACCCTCTTGCTCGTTATATATGACCAAAAAGCTTTAAGGTTTTTCTTAATCCTGATGGCTAAGGATATCGCATGACCTCTTTTCGCCCTCTTAATTCCACACTTCAGATTGGTCCTACATTCACAATATTCTTCCAAGGCTTTCTATATCTTCATTCACCTAGATATTATGTACACATTATTTTTCCTTTTAGCTAGTCTCAGAATATCACTTGTCATCCATGGTTTCCTAACCTTGCCATTTCTATCCATAATTTTTACAGGAACATATCTCTCCTGAACACTAATTAACCTCTCTACAAAAGCCTTCCACATATCAAATGCGGATTTCCCTTCAAACAGTTGTTCCCAATCCTCATTCCCCAGCTCTTGCCGAGTTTTGCGATAGATGGCCTTCCCCCAGTTTAGCACTCTTCCTTTAGGACGACACTCATTTTTCTCCATGACTATTGTCAAACTAACGGAATTGTGATCATTATTCCAAAAGTAATCCCCCACTGTAACGTCCACCGCCTGGGCGGGCTCAGTTCCCAACACCAGGTATGGCATGGCCGCTTCCAGAGTTGAACTATTTCTATACTGCTCTAGAAAATGCTCCTGGATAGTCCTTACAAATTCTGCTCCATCTAGACCGCTAACATTAAGTGAATTCCAGTCAATGTTAGGAACATTAAAAACTTCTATCACCATTATCCTGTTGCTCCCACATTTTTCTGTGATCTATCTACATGTTGTACCTCGATCGGTGTCGGGAGGCCTGTAGTACAATCCCAGCAATGTTACTGCACCCTTTCTATTTCTGAGTTCTGCCCATATTACCTCACTGCTCGAATGTTCCATGTTGCACTCCTTCAGCACAGCTGTGATATCTTCTTTGACCAGTGACAATTGTCATCCACCTCTTTTACCTTCCTCTCTACCCCGCCTGAAGCATTTATGTCCTGGGATATTTAGTTGCCAATCACGCCATTCCCTCAACCAAGTCTCAGTAACATCAATAACATTATATCCCCAGGTACATTTCCAAGCCCTAAGTTCATCTGCCTTACCTACTATACTTCTTCCATTAAAACTAAAAGTCCCTCTGTGTTCATTCTCCGCTTCCTGCCTCCTCTTCCCTCAGTCATGCTGATTTCATTATCTCGTTACTTAGGCTTTAGTTACTACCTCCCTTCTGTTCACCAAAAATATTTGTTTCCCGATCCCCTGCCACATTAGTTTAAACCATTCCCAACAGTGTTAGCAAATGCACTCCATCGAACATTGGCTCCAGTCCTACCCAGATGTAGACTGTCCAATTTGTAATAGTCCCACCTCCCTCAGAACCGGTCCCAATATCCCAAAAATAGAAACCCTTCCTTCCTGCACCATCTCTCAAGCCACACATTCTTCCTGATTATTCGATCATTCCTACACTGACTAGCACTTGACACTGGTAGCAATCCTGAGATTACTACCTCCGAGTTCCTACTTTGTTAAGTTGGTTCCTAACTCCCTAAAGTTTTCTTGTAGGACCTCATGCCGACGGCACATTAATGTGGGGAGAGATCATTCAGGCACATAAAGTATTAGGGATACTATATTAGACTGCTGAATGGACTCTAACTCCAAATAATGGTGATCTTGTTCATGTTCATCATGATTTTCTTTAATATCCTGCGCGTTGTAACCTGCACGCCTTACTCTGTCCACGTTTATTTTTCACCCTATGATCTGTGTGTCCTTGCTTACTGTCATCTGCCTGTACTGCTTGCAAATAAAGCTTTCACTGGACTTAGGTACATGTGGCAATAAATCTAATAAATTAATTATTTCTCACCCTAACAGTATCTCTTTTAGAAATATGTGATAGTCGCTAACCCTCACGTTTCAGCGTAATCATCCCTCTTTGTCTCCTAACACGACAGATTAAATACTCAGTTGCATCACTGTCTCCTCATGGAATCATCATCTCATGGATTAGACTGCTAATACTTGCTTGAGCTGTGTCTGTGTTAATGAGATCGTGCCTTACAAAGGAGATCATACATCTTCACAGTGCCAAAATACTCTCTCATCAAGGCCCTACAAATACGGGAAGATGGCTTTATGTATGCACTTCAATCATATTACAATGAAGGGTAGCATACTATATAAGATGCTAATACTTACGGCCTTGGATGTACTATTTTTGGTGACTCATGATCAAGGACATTCAGGTCCTTTTTGAAAAACAACACTTCTCAACATTGTACCACTTAATCAATGCAGAATGAGATGCATGCTGTTTAATTCTCACGTCCAAACCATTTCTATGCCTTGCACTGAAACTTATGTTATCCCATGAGTAACTGCCTTCAGTCCATAAAAGTGCAAGAAGCGCTGTATTGCTTCCACTGACCAATTCTCAATCCATGTGGGATATCCAGATCACCCCGTCTGCAACTTATCAATGTACTCTAACTTCCTTTGCTCACTTGTTAGCAACAATGTAAAAAACGTAGTCTGCAAATTCAAATACACCACTCCCACTCTTTCTCTCTCGTGGATGTATCAACTAACACAAACTCCACAGGTTTCTCAACGACGATTTCCGCTTTCTAAGTCTAAGCTGACTGTACCAAGTCACATCATGGTTTCCCAAGTCTCGAGTTATAACATTTCTCATAAAAGGTTCTAATATTTTCCTCAGACCAAACATCAAGGTATCTTTTTTTTTCTCCTCCCACACCGGTTTTAAATATTTAGGATTCCAATAACTACTTTCCAGTCTGCAGGAACGAGAAATTCCAGAGTCTAAAGAAATCTGTAGGGTAATCAATACTTCTTTCTTGTCGTTACAACAGTTAAAAGACATTTGGATAACTACATGAATAGGAAAGGTTTGGACGGATATGGGCCAACCGCTGGCAGGTGGGACTAAGTTAGTTTGGAATTGGAATCGTCAGCATGGACTGGTTGGACCGAAGCATCTGTTTCTGTCCTGTATGACTCTTTTACTCATTCACTAGCTGTAATGCCACTTCCCTGAAAATTCGGATGGAACTCACTTGGTGCAGTAACTTGCCAACCTTCAATTCAATTAGTGTTTGAGTAAGTTCAATTTATTAATTATAATCATGTTCTTATTTTCACCAATCTGTCCCATATTATTTCTAGAAGATTTTTGGTACCTTCCATTATGGAGGCAACACGAAGGTATTACCCTCAGCAGCAGGCAGAGATGGATTCCGTCACTGTGTGAATACATTGGAACACTGCAATTGGGAGATGATGGACGTGACACCCACGCCTGCTCAGAAAGTCCTAGAATCAAGTCGGTCCAATGAAACTGTCAGTTCCTGGTCACTGACAGCATAGTCCTCTCCCTCGTGTGACGTTACAGGTTATACTGAAACTCATTTTAGAATCAAACTGACTTCACACTTTGCACCTAGCATAGGTCCAGTACGAGGTAAGAAAAAGTTTGTGATCAAAATATGTGTAACGAGAAGAGTTGCCAGAAAAGACTTGAAACTGGAAAGGTGTGGATGATGGTTTTTAGAGAAACGGTCTTGAGGCAGAAGTGATATTGTGAAGATGGGAGTGGACAGGTTTTGTGGTAGATGGAATATTGAGATCTAAGTCAGTTCAGGATAAAATGGGGTAATCGTGGCTATGAACACTTTCGTTTCTCCTCAGATGCTTGTAAGCGAGGGGTATGAAATTCATGGTATAGAAATGGAAATTGTGATTGAAAGCGAAGACAATAGTTTGGATCTTTGCCAAATATACACTACAGAGAAAACGATGACGTTCACAACGCGTTAGAGAATTAGTAAATGGGCAGAGATCGACTCACCAGGAACACCAACAATAGCGAGGACGGGATAGTAACCTGCCTGAATAGTCATCATTACACAGCGTCAATCGAGATGTTGTTACTACACTGAAGTCTCCTCCACCACAACAACTTCCAATATAAAAACTGCTTCTAGGCACAACTGCCCTGAACATACACAAGAAATACACAAGAAAGGATTTCCCTGGATTTTACTCTCACAGCTCTTATCAGTGAAAGAAACAGAATGTATTCAGAAGAAGGAATGGCAAGTGACAATGTTAACAAAACAAAATCATTTCAAATGGAATGGCTGAACAGTGATTGGTGCGTGTGTGCGTGCGCGTGCGCGTGTGCGTGCGTGTGCGTGTGCGCGTGTCTGTGAGTGTGTGAGTGCAGATAGATATGATTGTTCATATGTGTGCAACATATTCAGAATGAACAAGATAGACATACTTAACAAACATGATGCATGTGATGTACAAAATTTATAAAATATTAATATGTTATTTAATCTTCAGCTGAGATGTTATGTTCCTCTACTATCAACGTACCGTCTGCCTCCTGCCCCATTCTGGCATTCCCTAATCTAATCTTTCATTCTTATCGGATGGATGTTATAAATTCCTGCTTCTGGTGTTCTAACTTATTTCAGTTAATCCATTTTCTACCAGGAAACATATGCTGGGGTCTGTCAACAGTTGGTGCCTGTAATATTGATGGAGATAAACGTTCTGGCATCAAATCCATGATTTCAACAGATTAATCTGTTGCACATATACTGTACGAAGGACCACATTACACAGGAATTGTCAAACCAAATACGGAGGCACATACAATTCTATCAATTATGTAGACTTCCATATTTTTACATCTCCACGTCTCTATTGTCTCTCTCTGTCTCTGTCTTTCCATCTAGTTAATAAATCCTCCAATCGTTCTTCGTGTCCCATGTCTCAAACCTACCTCCTTCAGTTTACATCTATTGCTCACTTTTGGATGAGATGGCTTATAATTGAGTAATGTAACTAAAAAGACATGAAGGTGGCGTTGACCAGAGTTAGTTGGAAAGGGAGCTGAACACGGGAATATGGTGAAGCAGCAATGACAGGAGTGTCTGGAAATAATTCAGCAGCACATCAGAAATTCATCCCAAGTAAGAAGAAAGATATTCAGCGGAAGACAAGACAGCCGTGAGAGATAACGAACTCAGGGACAGCATAGAAGTAAAAGAAAATGCGAACAATGTGGTGAAGAGTATTGGGAATCGAGAGGATTACGAAGCCTATAGATTCCAGCACGGATAACTAAGAACAGCAAATGGGAGGAGAGGGTGAAATATGATATCACGCTTGTTAATCGTGTAAAAGAACATTAAAAGAGATTTTTAGACATATAACAAGGAAGACAGGGAGTAAAGAACAAACAAAGGAATGTTGGAAAATGAAGCTTGAATAGTTATGGGAAGCAATGGAATGGCAGAGGAATTGAATACATTGCAACAGTCTTCACGGTGGAAGACACCAGAAAAATGTCAGAACTTCAAGAGGGTAGAGGTGAGTATAGTGAGTATAGTGAATATAGTGACCACCAGGAAGGAGAAGGAGCTGGGGAAGATGAAGTTGGATCAATCAGCCAGACCAGTTGGAGAACACCCCGTAGTTCTGAAGAGATGCCAAAGGTGATTATGGAGGCATTGCTGGTGATCTTCAGGATATTTTGGGGTGCGGGAGGACTGGTAAATGTAAGGAGAGAGGGACACAGAAGACAGGAAATTACAAATGGCCAGGCAAGTTGAAACTGTTGTAAAGAAGGACTTAATGGATCCTTACGTTTATGAATAGATGCGTGGAGTAGAAGAACAAGGAAGTTCTGAAGTATATTGGACGTGGTGTGATTAAGCTACAGCATAACAAGAGTTACATTTACAATGCTATTGCGAACAGCAGACTTGAAAGTACGGTTAAAACAAAGGAAACCATTTAGAAGCAGACAGGAGCATTCGTGACAAAGAGACTGTAGTGAGAATGTTGAGATAAGCTTGTCAGTAAACAGATTAAAACAAAATGTATAAAAGCACAATAAAATCTGTTGCTGCGGATATAGCAATACATATGAAGCTGAAAAAGCACAGCAGGTCAGACAGCTTCCTTGGAACAGGAAAGTCAACGTTTCAAGCTGAAAGACTTCATCAGGATTGGGCCGGGGAAGGGGAGCCGGGAAGTAAATAGAGGGAGGGGCATGGGACTGAGGGAAGCGTAGGTGGGATGACGATAGAGGGATGCAAGTAGGGGGATAATGTGATTGGTCAGTGGAAAGGGTGCAGCGGATATGCGAATTGGAAGATGGACAGCTGAGGTCAGGTCAGGGAAGGGGAACATGGAATAAGGCTGTGGGTGGCGAGATTTTGAAGCCAGTGAAGTCAATATTGAGACCAGTGAACTGTAGGCTCTCAAGCTGAAAGATCAGGTTGTGTTCCCTAGTTTCTATTTGGCCTCACTCTGACAGTGGAGGAGGCCAAGGATGGACCTGTCGCTGGATGAGCAAGGGGGGGGGGGGGGTGGTGAGGGAGTAATTGAAATGAATTACAACTGGAATGTAGGGTTGGTTAAAGCGTGCAGAGAGCAGATGCTCCATGAAGATGTCCCTGAATCTCCCTTTGGTCTCCCTGATAGAGAAGAGACCATACCGGGAGTTGGAGGCGTGCTTTGTGGGGCAGGATCAGGCTCTGTATGGAGCAGCAGTGCTCTACACACAACAACCAACCCGTCTTTCCAGTTACCTTCCATTTTAATTCACCCTCCAACTCGTCCGGGGACATGCCCATCCATAGCCTGTCCACTGTCAGAGGAACACCACCTGAGAGTTTACCTTTGAAGCTGGTAGCCCAATGGCCTCAATATTGACTGCAGAAGCTTCAAAATCCCTCCACACGCAGCCTTGTCCCATGTCCCTTCTCCCTGACCAGACCCACCTGTCTACCTTCTCACTCACATATCTGCTCCACCCTTCCCACTGACCAATCACCGTAACCTCATACCTGCATGTATACACCACCATCATGCCTACCCTTCGCCCTTCCATATCCTATCACTCCATTTCTGGGCTCCCCTCCCCCTCGCCAGTCCTGACAAAGGGTCCAATAGCAAAATATTGCCTTTTTGCTCCTCTGATTCTGTCTGATCTGCTGTGTTTATGCAGGTCCAAGTTTATTAACTCTGGCCTCTCGCACCTATAGTACTTCCTCTCTCCAAGTTGTGGAACTATGTAGTCTACATGGAAGAAGAAATACATTTGGACATTTGAAAAGATCGCTAACTCTTTCGTCAATTCTTAACAACCCAACACACACTTTCCAGAAGAAGCAGCATTTCACTTGTAACCTTTCAATCCAGTCTCCTGTCATTGCTGCTCATAATTCAGTCTCCTTTAAATTGGGGAGACCAGAGACTGCATTGAGGAACACTCCCACTCTGTCTGTAGGAAGAGCCCTGACCGTCTCATTGTTTCCCATTTCAATAACCTACCTTGCTCTCATGCTAACATTTCAGTCCAGGGCAGCTGCAATGTTCCAATGAAGCACAACCCAGGCTTGCGTAACACCTCACATTTCACTTTGGTACGATACAGCCTGTAGGAGTTTGTATTCAAGTCCATAACTTCATAGCCTGATGCCATTATGGCTGTTCTCAAATCTTCATACAGTCCTTCACTTGGTCTCCCAATGAACTTTCCCTGTTTGTGAATCGTGTGTCTTGCACTCAATTAAGGAACCCAATTCCCCCCTTTACAACCTAATGTATACTCATTTCCATAACTATGTTAAAATGAAAACAGTTATGGTCACTGGACCCAAAGTGCTCTCCGACTGACACTTCAGTCATTTGTCCGACCTCGTTTTCTAAGGGGAGGTCTCGTGTTGCATCCGCCTGGGCGCCCTCTACATCTTGATTGAGGAAACTTTCTTAGACATATTTGACAAATTCCACCCCGTACGATCCTTTTACACTCTGGGTGACCTAGTCAATCCATGGGAAGTTAAAATCTCCATCTAATACTACTCTATTATTTTTATAGGAACCTGCAATCACACTACGCATTTTCTCCTCTCGTACCCGCTGGCTATTTGGGCGTCTAGAACACCATCCGAGCAGACTTACCATCCCCTTTTTGTTTCTAACTTTTAAAAATATGGCCTCATTTGAGGACCGCTTAACAATATCGTCTCTAAGCACTGTTTTTGTGTTCTCCCTAATCAAAGTGACAACTCCCCCTCCTCACTTACATGTCCTTCTGTCACGCCTGTAGCTTCTGTATCCTGGAAGGTTATTCTGCCAGTCCTGCCCTCCTCTCAGCCATGTTTCTGTTATGGCTCTAATATCACAGTCCCCAAAGCTAATCCATGATCTGAACTTGTCTGCCTTACCAGTCAGACCTCGTGCATTGAAATTAATGCCCTTTTAACCAGAAGTCTTTTCCCTCCCTATACTGTGCCCAGATATCCTGGATAGGAAACTTGCTCTCGATGGCTGATGTATTTTTCCCTGACTAGTTGATGGCCCCTAGCTTATTTAGAGTCTCAACTCCCTGCCAAACTAGTTTAAATCCTGTCGGGTAACACAAGCAAATCTCCTTCCAGGGATAATGGTGTCCCTCTGTTTCCAGTGCAAACCATCCCCTTGGTACAGATCACCTCTACCCCAGAAGAGATCCCAATGACCTAAGAACTGGAAACCCTGCCCCCGACACCAGCTCCTCAGCCACTAATCAATCTGGCCAATCTTTCTATTTCTATCCTCACTGGCGTGTTGACTGGGAGTAACATGGAGATCATTAACGTCAATATCCTTTTTTTAAAACTTCTTACCTAACTCCCTGTACTTATTTCACAGGGGCCTATCGCTTTGTCTACCTCTGTCATGTGAATCGATGTGCACAATGACCGCAGGCTGTTCACCCTCCCTTCTGAATGTTCAATAACCGCTCAGAGACATCCTTGACCCTGGTACCCGGGAGGCAGCACACCATCCTGGGGTCACTTCTGCAGCCACACAGTTGCCTGTCTGTTCCCCTCAAAACTGAGTCTCCCATCAGTATTGCGATCATTAGAGAGGATCTGGCAAACAGAGGCTTGGAGGAACTACCTGCAATTGGGTGCATATTCGGAAAGTGGAGTATTTTAAAGTGACGCAGTGAGAACGCAGGGCCAGTGTGCTCCTTGAAGAGTGAATAATAAAGGCAGCAAGTCCAGCGAATACTGATCATGTGATATCGTGAGTTTGATAATGAAAATACAGTGCAATAAAATCAGGTGAAGCCCTTCACAAGTATAGAGAGTGCAAGGGGGTAGTGGAAAATGAGGGACAAACAATGGTTATGAAATATATTTTGCAGATACGATTGCGGAAAAGCCACAGGTATTTTATCAGCATCGTGAGAGTAAGAGGATTCCCAGCGAAAGAGGGAGGCCTGTGAGTAACCAAAAGGACAATCTGTGCATGGAGCCAGAGGAAGTAGGTGAGGTCTTCAATGAATACTTCCCATCTGTATTCACACAGGAGAAAGGCATTGTAGCCGGAGATTTCAGTTGGGATGGTAAAGTTCCAGAACATGTTAAGATCAACAAGGAGGAGGTATTAAATGTTTTCACAAGCATAAAGGTGAAGGAATCCCCAGTAGCCAATGAAATGTATCCCAGGCTGCTATGGGAGATAAGGGAGCAGATGCTGGGGCCCTGGTGAATATATTTAATACTTTGCTGGCCACAGGTGAAGTGCCGAATGACTGGAGAATAGGTAATGTGGTTCCTTTATTCAAGAAGGGCAGCAGGGATAGGCCAGGTAATTACAGAGCAGGTAGTCTGACAGCAGGGGGAGGGATATTGGGAACAATTCTGAGGGACAGGATAGATCAATAACTGGAGAGGCAGGAATTGATTAGTGATAGTCAGCATGGATTTGGAAGAGGAAGATAATGTCTGATGAAATCAGCTGAGATTACTTTGAAATTACGATTGAAGATATTGATGACGGCCGAGCAGATGTTGTAGTTTACATGGAATTCAGTAAGGCCTTTGACAAGGTCCCACATGGAAGGCTGGTCCAGAAGGGAAGAGCCCACGGGATCCAAGGCAAGTTGGCAAATTGGATCCAAAATTGCTGGAGGGTTGGTTTTGTGATTGAAAGCCTTTTCCCATCGGGTGTACCATAGGGATTTGTGCAGGAGCCATTGCGGTTCCTTATGGGCATTAGTCACTTGGATGTGAAAGCAGAAGGCATCATTAGTAGGTTTGCAGATGACATGAAAGGTGTGGGTGTTGTCCCAGTGAGGGGGATGGTCTCAGGCTGCAGTCTGAAGGTTGAGGCTGAGACAGAATTTCAAGAGAGTCATTTCAATCGACAAGCCAGGCAAGAGCACAGCAGGCGTTGAGGGAAAACTGATCAATTAAGCTGCATCTACTTTAATGTAAAAGATCTAACAGGTTATACAGATGAACGCACGGCATGGATGGGGGCATGGGACAGGGATACCACAGGAATTACAGAAACACAGCTGAGGGAGGGGCAGGACAGGCAGCTCAATGTTCCCGGGAGCGATGCTACAGGAAGGATAGAAGGGGAAGCAAGAGAGGAGGGGGATTGGAGTTTTTTGATCAGTGAAAACATCACTGCAGCACTAAGAGAGGATATTCCTACTATTAACCAAGTGAAGCTGTGTTAATGGGACTGAGAAATTATACTGGATGATCAGTTTGATATGACTGTACTAAAGTCAGCGGGAAATGAGCAGCAAATATATCGGAGATCTCAGATATCTGTAAGAATGATAGGGCTGTAATGGTCGGGGATTTTAACTTTCTAAACCTAAACTGTATTGCAAGAGTGTTCACAGCTTGGATGGAACAAATTTGTTCAGTGTGTTCAAGAACACTGTTTCAGTCAGTATGTAACTGGTCCACTGGAGAAAGGGATAAAACCTGACCTCCGTTCGGGAAACAAAGGAGAGAAAGGGGCTGAAGTGTTTGTGGGGGAGCATTTTTGTAAAGTCACCACAATTCTATTTGTTTGAAAATAGCGATGGAAAAGGACAGGCCTGGTCCACAAGTTAAAGATCAAAACTGGCCTTGCCCTAGTCCAGAAGGTATTAGGCAAGACTGTCCATAAATTAATTCGAGGAGGCTATTTGAAAGTAAAGAGACGTCGGGCAAGTGGAATTCTTTCAAAAGGGAGATGAATTAAGATTTCAGGGGTAGCATATTCCTGTTAGTGTGAAGGACAAAACTGACACAAGTGGGAAACACTGGATGACTTGGGATATTGAGACTCTGGTCAAGACAAAAGGGGGCACATGTCCCATATAGCCAGCTGGATTAAGTCAATCCCTTGAAGAACATTGTGGGTGTAGTAACACTCTGAAGAGGGAAACCGTGTGGGCCTAAAGGGGTACTGACAGAGCTTTGGCAGAGAAGGTTCAGAAAAATCCAAAGAGATTCTACAAGTATACTAACAACAGAAGATTAGCTCGGGACAATATGTGACCCTGAAAGATTAATGAAGCCATCCGTGTGTGAACCCACAGGAAATGGGTGAGATCCGAAACAAAACTTCACGTCAGAACTTACTGTGGAAAACATACTGGGGAAGCAGGAAAATAAACAGTGATGTTTTCAAAAGAGTCCACATTGGAGAACGGGAGGTGCTGAAGGTTTTCAAACACATTAAAATTAGACAACTCCCTGGGAACTAATCAAATATATCCCAGGACATTGGGGTAAGTTAAGGAAGAAACTTACAACGATATTTCTATCACTGACAGCCATGGGTGGTGAGTTAGGAGCCTGGAGGTTGCCTAATGTTGTGCCAGTATTTAGGAAAGGCTGCGACGGAAAGTTAGGGACATAACACCAATTAGCGTGATGTCAGTGGTACGAATGTTGTTGGAAGCAATTCCGCGGGACAGGAGTTACATGCATTTGGAAAAGCAACGATTGATTAGGGATAGTCAGCATAGCTTTGTGCATGCAAAGGAGTGTCTGTCAAAATGGTAGAATTTGTTGAAGAGATGACCAAGGAAGTGGATGAAGACAGACCAGTAGACGTTGTCTATCCTGACTTCAGCAAGGCCTTTGACAGGGTTTAGCCTGATGCACTGGTTGGTAAGGTTAGACCACATGGGATCAAGGAGAGCGAAACAAACGGACACAAAATGGGCTTGATAGTAGGAGACAGAGGATGGTGGAAGAGGGTTGTTGTGCAGACTGGGGGCCTCTGACCAGCAGTGTGCCATAAGGATCGGTGCAGGTCCACACATGCGTATTATTGACATAAACGAGAGCATATAAATTATTATTGTAAGTTTGTGGATGGTAAAATACAAGTTATAGTTGGAAGTGAATACAGTTATCAAAGGTGATCTTAATCAACTGAGCCAGTAGGTAAATAAATGAAAAATGGGAGTTGAATGCAGGTGTTGGATTTTGTTAAGATAAACCAGGGAGGAATAATACAGTTAATAGCAGAGTTCTGTGCAGTGTTGTCTAATGGAAAGAGACCAAGGGGTGCAGTTGCATTGTTCCTTAGAAGTGGCATCACAGTTAGACAGGGCGGGGAAAGCAGCATTAGGCACACTTGCCCTCATGGGTCAGGGCATTGAGTACCTGAGTTACTACATCATGATACGGCATTACAAGACATTGCTGGGTCTCCAGTTGGAGTACTGTGTAGAATTATGATCCTCCTGCTTGAGGAAGCATTACCCGAAACTGCAAATGGAGCAAAGATTGACAAAGATGTTCCTGATACTGGAGGGTTTGACAGAAACAGAGAGGCTGGAAGCTGGAAAGCAACATAGGTGGAATGAGATAGATTTGGCAGATAAGGTTAAGGAGAATCCAAAGAAATTCTACAGCACACAAGTAAAAAACAACAACTAGAGAGACAATAGAGCCCCTCAAAGATTAAGAAGGCCATCCATGCCTGGAACCACAGGAGGTGGGCGCGACCTGAAATGAATATTTCATGTCAGAACGTACTGTGGACAAGGAAACAAAGGGAGAAACAATGATGTCTTGAACAGAGTCCCCATTACAGAAGAGATGGTGCTGGAGATCTTAGAACACAAAGGTAGAGAACGCCCGAAGTCCTGAACAAGTGTATTCCACAACATTGTGGCAAAGTCGCAGCGGGGACAGTGGCAGAGATATTTGTATCATTGTTCTTCGTATTTCCATTGGGCGGAGGTGGCTAAGGGGTGACCTTATAAAGGTTTATAAAACCATGAGGGGTATACGTAATGTGAATAGTAAAGGTCTCTACTTCACGGTAGGGGAATTCATAACTAGAGGGCAGAAATATGAGGTGAGAGCGGAAATACTTAAAAGCGACCAGGGGAGAACATTTCCCCACAGAGAATGGTGCATGTGTGGAATGAGCTTCTAGGGAAGGGGTAGAGAAAAGTAAAATTATAACATGGAAAAGACATTTGGGCAGATACATGGAGAAGAGAAGGTTTGAAGGGATATGGACCAAACAAATGCAAATGCGACTCGTTCATCAACAGTGGTCAGCATGGACTACTTGGATGGAAGGAACCGTTTCCATGCTGCATGCCTCTGTCTCTACTTATTGGAGGAGGAGTCTATATAGATAAGGCATGGTGTAGACACTGAAGAAAGTTACAGAGATAGGGATAATAGTTTGAAATGCAGTACATTTCAAATGTGGGGAGGGACTATAGGAAAGGTGGAGGTTACAGGGACAGGAACTGTTATAGGAGTTACAAATTATTAAAGACACTGGTCCACGACACATGGTATGTGTACAGTGTTGGAGGGGGAACACAGAACAGAAAGGTCCCAGGCAGCATTCCTACCCACTCATGAGAAGCCTGCTTTCCCCTCTGTTGTCCTGGTCCTCACTAAGACATTACAGGCCTGGATTGATAACTGTGACACTCCCGATACTGTCTCAGAACAAAAAAACTTCCAGTAGACGTGGTGATTGAGCCTGGGGTGTGTCTGAACACTGCTCCCCTTCCAGCACTGTTTGCCGATGTTTGGAGCCCTCTCGCTGCTCTCTGCTCTGTGCAAGGTGAGTGATCCGATCTCAGTGCAGGGTTTATTGAAGGCACCAGATCTCCCTGCCCATTGAAGATGGTTCGTCAGCCAGAGAAACAATGTGGTGATGGATGGGACACCCAGCAGCTGGGAAATCTATTGAGTCAGGATCTTCCTGAGTAGCTACAGGAGACAGAAAAATAGACAGAATGGGAAATTAGACTGATGCCGTGAGGGTTACACATGGAGAATAGTACTGTGTCCCACGGAGATCTGGAAAATCCCAGTCTCCATCCCTGGCCTGTGCTGCTGCGTCTCTCTGGAGTGCAGAATTCTGCTGGCTCAGGATCTGGAGTAGCTGCAACAGTGAGAGACGCTGACAGAGGCAGCAATAAGACCCACACAGTGAGGGATACCACATGGAGAGAGACCGAGTGATATCAACAGAGTGCAGGAAAGTAACAGGATCAAACAATCATGAAGGAAAAACAGGCTTAGGTTCATGATACACTGGTATCGGTGTTCAGGGATAAATAGCCTGTGAGCAGACAAAGTAATGGCCGAATGATATTGTTCCTACAGCATGTATCCCAAACCTCAGCTAATGTTCAGGAAAGGCAGGTTTGAACTACATCATCTGAAATAGTGGAATTTGAAATAAATTATGTTAAAAATAGTAATTGACGATCTATAAATACCATTGCTGATGTACAATAAATTCAAAGACTTGTCATTCAGAGAAGGACATCTGCCCACCCTCAGATGGTCTGCACGACATAGCCACAGCAAAGTGTTTGCTCCCAATTACCCTCTGAAATGGTCGAGTAAGCTACTCAGCGTAAGGGCAGCTAGGGTTGGGCAAGAAAGGCTGGTCAGATAGAGACACCCACATACCTTAACTGATTTAAAAAAAATAGGATGGGGTCCCAGTGGAACTGAGCTGGGACAAGTGTCCTGGCCAATCATGTCGGTAGGTTTATGGACAGGTAAACCTAGAGGGACCAGGTGAAAGAAGCTTTCCAACTCCAAATAGAAAAGATGACGCATGTGAACAACACGGGGATGTGGCTGAAGACAAGCAGAAAGGAACAGGAAGGGAGAAATTTTAACTTAAAACTGTACATCAGTGAATCGAGTTGCGACAGTAAATTGTGGGAAAAAATAAATTATGTTTTTTTTTGAATGGGACAAAGTCTCTGCAGCAAGGTAGACTGATTTGTGACACAGAGATAAAAGAGATTTAGACACCAGGGAGACATGGGTACAGGACGAACAGCAGTTGGAACTTAAGTATTCAATGGTTCACACCTTGCGGAAACTCAGGCAAAATGGGTAACGCTAACAATAATGGATAACAAAGACATTACAAGAAAGCATTTGGTCTCAGACCATGAAGGAGAGTCAGTCTGAATGTAAATTCTGGCTGCTACTTGCCAAGGACACAAGCACCAGAACAGTTTTAGGCCACTTGACAACATTTCATTGCTCATCACTGCATTAAGGAGGAACTCATTGGAATTTTTAATAAAGACATTGTGATAATTTACTGAAACTTCAATATTCATATAATCTTGACAATCACACTGACAAGAGTGATATTCGAAGAGGAGATTGTAGATTTTTTTTCAGTGTTTCTTTGAATAACACATTGTGCAACTGGCAAGGGATGTAACTACCTCAAAGCCACCGTTGTGTCATGAAACTTAGTGAGTAATGTCACCTGGGGAGATCCTCTGGGAAATTGTGTAAAGTGCAGTTTAAAGTAATATAACATTTTAAAGTGAATCACAGAAAGGACAAGCTACATCTAGAAATTAAAACAGTCAATTACATGAGTTTGAGAAGAGAACTGCCCAAGATAAACAGGCTAAATAGACTGAAACATGTGTCTGTAAATGGACAGTGGAAAACATTTGAAGGAACAGTATAAAACACTCAACAAAAAGGACATTCCATTGAAACAGACAAAACCTCAGCAAGAAATTCCCACCCATCCCTCACTCAGGACAAAATTAATTATATCAGATTATGAGGCTTAGACGATTACCACAAAGTACTTAAAATCCTGAAATGAGAGAGAGTTTAAGCAATAAGTGTTAAAGGGATTGCAAAGGATCTGCTAGCAGGGGGGAGGGCAGTGGAAAGAGGAACCTTTGTCAGGGTTTAATGACACGATAGGAACAGGGAGAGGTGAAGGTGCTGGAGGTGGTGAGATTGTTACATAAAGTGGTCCAGGTCTGAACTGTGTGAGAAAGCCAGTACGGATTGCTGCAGCTGGAGGGATTTGCAGAGGTAGGGAGAGACATATGCATTTTTATTTATTCATTCATGGGATGAGGGTGACACTGATTGGACCAGCATTCTCTGCCTCACTGCTAATTACCCAGAGGGCAGATTAGAGTCAGCTATATTGCTGTGGGTCTGGATTCACATGTAGGCCAGACCAGGTTGGAATGTCAGATGTCCTTCCTTCAGGAGCTAATTGAACCTGATGTGTTCTTCCTACTGATCAACAATGCTTTTATGGAGGCCGCACCAATGTCTTGTACAGCCACAACATGAGATCCCAACTCCTACCCTCAACTGCTTTGCCCTATGAAGGTAACCACCCCAAACACCTGCTTCACCAGCCTGTCTACCTGTGATACCACTTTCAAAGAACTGTGTACTTGTATCCCTGGGTCTCTGACTGACAACACTACCCATTAACTGTACATTAACTGTACACGTCCCACGCTGGTTTGTTTCACCAAAATGGAACACTTCGCATTTATCTAATTAAACTCCATCTGCTATTCTTCAGCCCACTATCCCAGCAGTATTGTTCATCCTGTTGTATCATAGATAACTTTCCTAACTATCCACTTTACTACCAATTTCAGTGTCACCCAAAAAACCTACTTACCAGGAAACCAATATTCCCATCCAAACCATTTATCCAAATGACAAACAACAGTGGACCCACGCCACCGCTGGTCACATGCCTCTAGTCTGAAAAACAACATGCCTCCCATCACTCTCTGTCTCCTACCATCAAGCCAATTTTTATAACCAGTTCACTGGCTCCTCCTAAATGCCATATCATTTTGCAATGGTCTGGGTTTATTACCCAGTGTACCACACGGAACGTAGAACACAGAACAGTACAGTACAAAGCCCTTCGGCCATGATGCCATGCCAAACCTTTATCCATCTAGAAGATCAAACTAACCTACATACCCTTCTTTTTACTGCCATCCATGTGCCTATCCAAGAGTCTATTAAATGTCCCTCATGTACCTGACTCTCCTACCACCGCTGGCAGTGCATTCCAACGACGCAACATTCTTTGTAAATAACCTATCTCTGAAATTCCTCCTTACCCATCCACCAATCACCTTAAAATTAATTATGCCCACTGACAATAACCATTTATGCCATGGTATAAACAAGTCTCTCACGTTTCCTGAAGAAGGGCCTGTGCCCGAAACGTCGAATCTCCTGTTCCCTGGATGCTGCCTGACCTGCTGTGCTGTTCCAGCAATAAAGTTTCAACTTTGATCTCCAGCATCTGCAGACCTCACTTTCTCCTCTCTCACTATTCACTCTATCTATGTCTCACATCATCGTGTTCACCTCTACCAAGTCGCCCCTCATCCTTCTTCACTTCAATGTCAAAAGGCTTACCTCCCTGAACCTTTCTTCATAAGACATGTTCTCCAGCACAGGTAGCATTCTGGTAAATCTCCAATTTACCCTCCCTAAAGCTTCCACTGCCTTCCTGTAATGAGGGGATCAGAACTGAACACAATATTCCAAGTGGGGTCCAGCCATGGCTCTATAGAGCTGCAGCATAACCTCACGGATTGAAAACGGAATTCCTCCAGCAATTGAAAGGCAACACAACATATTACTTCTTAACAACCCTATCAGCTTGGGTGGCAACTTTGAGGGATGGATGGACGTGGAACCCAAGATCTCTCTGTTTCACAACACTACCAACTATTCTGCCTTTAACCCTGTATTCTGCATTCAAGTTCATCCTTCCAAAATAAATCATTTTGCACTTTTCCGGATTAAACTCCATCTGTCACTTCTCAACCCAGCTCCGCATCCTGTCAATACCCTGCTGCAACCTACAACAGACCTCCACACTATCCACCACTCCACCAACTTCCATGTCATTGGCAAATTAACTAACGCATTCTTCCACAACCACATCCAAGTAGTGTCTCAAAAAAATCACAAAGAGCAGAGTTCCTGCAACCGATCCCTGCAGAACACCACTGGTCACCGAGTTCCATGCTGAATGCTTCCCATCTATCATCACCCTCTGTCTTCTATGAACCAGGAATTCTGTATCCAGACAGACAGATATCCTGTATCCCATGCCTCTGTACTTTCTGAATGAGCTATAAAGGTGTTTTGTCACATTCTTGAAGAGTTCAGTAAGATTTGTGAGGAAGAGACCTGTCCCTTACAAAGCCATGCTGACTATCTCTAATCAAACTATGGTTTTCTACGGAGTCGTAAAACCGCTCTCTCAGAGTCCTCTCCAATAATCTGCACACCACGAAATAAGAAAGTGAAGTCTGTAATTCCCAGGATTATCCCTATTCCCTTTCTTGAACAAGGGAGTAACATTTGCCGCCCTCCAGACATCTGGTATGACTCCGGTGGACCGTGAGGGTGCAATGGTCATCGCCAAAGGAACAGCAATCCATTTCCTCGTTTCCTGTAGTAACTTTGGGCATATCTCGTCTGGTCCAATAGACTTATCTATCTTTATGTTTTGCACAATTCTCAGCACATCCTCCTTCTTAACATCAACCTGTTCACACAAATCAGTCCTTTTCACGCTGTCCTTACAAATAACAAGGCCCCTCTCAGTAGTGAATACTGAAGCACAGTATGCATTAAGGACCTCCCCTACCTCCTGTGACTCCAGGCACAAGTTCCCTCCACTATCACTGAACGGCCCTACCCTCACGCTCACCATCTTCTTTTTCCTCACATAAGTGGGGAATGTGTTATGGTTTTCCTTAATCCTTCCCAACAAAGCTTTTCATGTCCCATTCTAGCTGTCCTACGTCCATTCTTCAGTTCCTTCCTGGCTACCTTCAGAGAGTCTCCAGAGTGTGGAAACAGGCCATTTGGCCCAACAGCTCCATATGGATCCTCTGAATAACATCACTCCCAAAACTATTCCCCACTATTACTTTCGATTTACTCTAACTAACCTGTCAATCCTGCACATCCCTGAACACTATGGGTAATTTACCATTTGCAAGGTTTGTGAAGTTTTGTAGCTTCAGATTTAGGGTTTGCTCGCTGAGCTGTAGGTTTGATATCCAGACGTTCCATTACCTGGCTAGGTAACATCATCAGTGGCGACCTCCAAGTGAAGCGAAGCTGTTGTCTCCTGCTTTCTATTTATATATTTCTCCTGGATGGGGTTCCTGGGGTTTGTGGTGATGTAATTTCCTGTTCGTTTTCTGACGGTTGATAGATGGCATCTAGGTCTATGTGTTTGTTTATGGCGTTGTGGTTGGAGTGCCAGGCCTCTAGGAATTCTCTGGCATGCCTTTGCTTAGCCTGTCCCAGGATAGATGTGTTGTCCCAGTAGAAATGGTGGCTTCTTACATCCGTGTGTAGGGTTACGAGGGAGAGAGGGTCGTGTCTTTTTGTGGCTAGCTGGTGTTCGTGTATCCTGGTGGCTAACATTCTTCCTGTTTGTTCTATGTAATGTTTGTGGCAGTCCTTGCATGGAATTTTGTAGATGACGTTGGTTTTGTCCATGGGATTTACTGGGTCTTATAAGTTTGTTAGTTCTTGTTTGAGAGTGTTGGTGGGTTTGGGCCTACTAGAAGTCCGAGGTGTCTTCGTCGTCTGGCTGTCATTTCGGAAACTGAGCCCCCCTCAGACATATAGTCGCACTACCCGGAACACCAACTTACATACTGGCCACAGAACGACACGCAAGACTGAAATACCTAGTAGAAGAGTCACAGCACTCCATCCACTCCACCTAGGAATTCCTAAAAATCATCAAAAACACCAAAATAGAGGAAGACCAAGCAATGATCACATTCGTCGTAACAGCTCTGTTCACCGCCATCAACATCGACCTGGCAAAGGAAACACTTACCACACTTTTAGAAGAGACCATCACACACACACCACCACCATCAATCACATTACCAATGAAAACATCATGAAGCTAGTGGACATGTGCCTCACCACCCACTTCACTTTCAACAGCATAGTTTACAAACAAACCCACGGCACACCCATGGGATCTCCGCTATCAGGATTCATAGCAGAAGCAGTAATGCAAAGACGAGAACAAACAGCTCTACCAACCATCAAACCGAAAATCTGGGTCCGCTACACATTTGTCATCACAAAACGAAACAAGAGACATTTAACATCATCAACAACACCCTCACAGGCATAAAGTTCACCAATGAGGAAGAAACGGACAACAAACTCGCATTCCTGGACGTCATAGTGGAAAGAAAGGACAACGGAGAACTACAAACCTGCGTATACAGAAAACCGACAAACACTGACCAAATACTTAACTGCACCAGCAACCATCCCAACACACACAAACGAAGCTGTATCAGAACACTATTCCAACGAGCCATCACACACTGCAGCACAGCCAAACTTCGGAAAACAGAGGAGAATCACCTATACAACGTATTCAATAAGAACAGACACTCAAAAAAATACAGTGCGCAGATTTCTCAAGAACAAACCACGACAAGCAGACCAAACACAGCCAGAAACCCTAAACACCTAACCATACATCAAAGAACATTTAAAATTGACAGCCAGACTACTAAGACCCCTCGGAATTCTCGTAGCACATAAACCCACCAACAGTCTCAAACAAACACTAACAAACTCAAAAGACCCATTACATCCCATGGACAAAACCAGCGTAATCTACAAAATTCCATGCAAGGACTGCCACAAACATTACATAATACAACCAGGAAGAAAGTTAGCCACCAGGATACACAAATAACAGCTAGCCACAAAAAGACACGATCCTCTCTCTCTCGTAGCCCTACACATGGATGAAAGAAGCCACCATTTCTACTGGGACAACACATCTATCCTGGGACAGGCTAAGCAAAGGCATGCCAGAGAATTCCTAGAGGCCTGGCACTCCAACCACAACGCCATAAACAAACACATAGATCTAGATGTCATCTATCAACCGTCAGAAAACGAACAGGAAATTACATCACCACAAACACCAGGAACCCCATCCAGGAGAAAGATATAAATAGAAAGCAGGAGACAACAGCTTCGCTTCAATTGGAGGTCGCTACTGATGATGTTACCTAGCCAGGTAATGAAACGTCTGGATATCAAACCGACAGCTCAGCGAGCAAACCTACTCACCCGTAATTGACGATGGATGATTCACCTAATCTGCAGACCTTTGGACGGTGGCTAGAGACTGGGGCACCTGGAGGATCCCCACGCAGACATTGAGAGAACGTGTAAATTCCACAGAGACAGTTGCCCGAGACTGGAATCGAAATCGGGTCCCTAGTGCTATAAGGCAGCCGTGCTAACCACTGAGCCATCGTGCCGCCCCCATGTAACACTATAGAGGTCTAACGATCCTTGCGTCCTCAACCTTATGTAAGCTTCGTTCTTTCTCTTGACCAGATGTTCTACATCTCTTGGAACCTTGTCAAATGCTTTGCTGAAGTCCATGTAGACAACATAGACTGCTCTGCCTTCATCTATCTCTTGGCCACCTCCTCGAAGAGTCAATCCGGTTTGTGAAACACGGTTTTCCACTCACAAAGCCATGCTGACCATCTCTAATCAGCCCTTGTGTTTCCAAATATACGTAGCACCTTTCTCTCAGCATCTCCTCCAACAACTTCCCCATCACTGGGCTCACGGGGCTGTAATTTTCTGGATTTTCCCTGCAACCGTTAAGTGATGGAACAGCATTGGCCGCTCTCTAGTCTTCCGACACCTCACTGTGTCTGTTGATAATATAAATATCTCTGTTAGGGACACTGCAATCTCTTCCCTAGCTTCCCCCAAGATTCTTGGATCGACCTAATGAGCTACTGAGAATTGATCTACCTTTATTTGTTCTCTTCCCTGTTTAGGATTCTTTCCAAGACATCCTAAATTATTTCCCAACGTTCCCGAGCTTCCATGTCTTTTTCTAGAGTAAATACTGACAAGACTTGTTTTTTTTTTGTTTAAGATCTCACCCATTTCCTCTGGTTCCACACATTGGTGACCTTATTGATCTTTAAGGGGCCCTATTCTCTACCAAATTATTCTTTAGGCCTTATTGAAACTTGCACAAAGGCTTCTGAAAATTCAATTAAACCATATCCTCCGTACCAACACCTCCCCACCATTCTGCCATTTATATTCACACCAATAGATAAAATCCAACAGGCTCAAATACAAATTCGCTTTTATAAAATGTGTTTCTAAGGATCCAGTTTTTCTTATTCATATGTCGTTTTTCACTCATTTCAGCATGCTCCTGACTCACTGTCAGGCGAACAGAATTTGTTTTTAGACTGGAAACATAAAGGATTGTGGGAGTTCTTGTTTATCAATCTGAAAAATAAGTAGCTTAGAAGTTCATCAAGTAATAGAGAAGGCAAATCAAAAGCTGCCATTTATTACAAAGGGACTGGAGTCGAAATATAGGGAGGTCTTACTAAAACGATGCAAGGTACAAGTCAGACCACACCTAGACTATTATGAACAGTGTGTGTGCCCGAAGGTAAGATATTCTTGTATCAGAGGCAGGCCAGAGAAGGTCCACTCGGCTGATGTTTGAAATGGAGGGATTATATAATAAGAGGTGGGTTAGATTGAGAATGAACCCATTGAAGTTGAGAAAAATTAGAGAGAAACTGAATGAAACATGCAAGATTCTGAAGTGCTTTGACCAGTTAAATGCTGGGAACTTAGAAAACAGAACAGTGCAGCAATAGGCCCTTCGGCCCACCTTGATATCATTCTCAACTCATCCCATCTGTATGTACATGGTCCATGTCCCTCTATTCTCTGGCCGTTCATGTTTCTGTCTAAATGTCACTTCAAAACTTTACTCACACTTCTGTTTCTATGACCTCGTTTGGCAACTTCCACTCTCTTCCAAACCCAACCTTACTATCAAACCGGCAGACAGGGCGGTAGTAGTTTGGCACACCAACCTTTACACAGCTGAGGCTAAACGCCAGCTCGCGGACACCTCCTACTACTGCCCCTTTGACCATGACCCCACCTCCCACCACCAAACCATAATCTCCCAGACCATCCATAACCTCATCACCTCAGGGGATCTCCCATCCACCGCCTCCAACCTCATAGTCCCACAACCCCACACCACCCGTTTCTATCTCCTGCCCAAAATCCACAAACCTGACTGCCCTGGCCGACCCATTGTCTCAGCCTGCTCCTGCCCCACCGAACTCATCTCTGCATACCTCGACACGGTCCTGTCCCCCTTAGTCCAAGTACTCCCCACCTACGTTCGGGACACCACCCACACCCTCCACCTCCTCCATGATTTTTGCTTCCCCGGTCCCCAACGCCTTATCTTCACCATGGACATCCAGTCCCTGTACACTTCCATCTCCCAACACGAAGGACAAAAAGCCCTCCGCTTCTTCCTTTCCCACCATACCAAGCAGTACCCTTCCACTGACACCCTCCTTCGGCTGACTGAACTGGTCCTCACCCTAAACACCTTCTCTTTCCAATTCTCCCACTTCCTCCAAACCAAAGGAGTAGCTATGGGCACCCGCATGGGACCCAGCTATGCCTGCCTCTTCGTAAGATATGTGGAATAGTCCATCTTCCGCAGCTCCACTGGCACCACCCCCCACCTTTTCATCCGCCACATCGATGACTGTATTGGCGCTGCCTCGTGCTCCCACGAGGAGGTTGAACAGTTTATCTACTTTACCAACACCTTCCACCCCGACCTCAAATTCACATGGACCGTCTCAGACTCCTCTCTCCCCTTCCTAGACCTTTCCAGTTCTATCTTGGTCAACCGAATCAACACGGACATTTACTATAAACCGACCGACTCCCACAGCTACCTAGACTACACCTCCTCCCACCCTGCCCCCTGTAAAAACGCCATCCCATATTCCCAATTCCTTCGCCTCCGCCACATCTGCGCCCAGGAGGACCAGTTCCAATACCATACAACCCAGATGGCCTCCTTCTTCAAAGTCCGCAATTTCCCCCAGACGTGATCGACACTGCCCTCCACCGCATCACCTCCACTTCCCGCTCCTCCGCCCTTGTGCCCCGCCCCTCCAATCGCCAGCAGGACAGAACCCCACTGATCCTCACCTACCACCCCACCAACCTCCATATACATCGTATCATCCGTCGTAATTTCTGCCACCTCCAAACGGACCCCACCACCAGAGATATATTTCCCTCCCCTCCCCTATCAGCGTTCTGAAAAGACCAATCCCTCCGTGACTCCCTCGTCAGGTCCACACGCCCCACTAACCCAACCTCCACTCCCGGCACCTTCCCCTGCAACCGCAAGAAATGCAAGACTTGCGCCCACAGCTCCCCCCTTACTTCCCTCCAAGGCCCCAAGGGATCCTTCCATATCCACCACAAATTCACCTGCACCTCCCACACGCATCATTTATTGCATCCGCTGCACGTGATGTGGCCTCCTCTATATTGGACAAAACAATCCAACTTTGTTTAATTTCCTCTTTCACCTAACACAGGTAACGTGCTGATAAACCCATTTTGTACCCTCTCCAAAGCCTCCCCATCCTTCTTATTGTGTGGAGATGAGAACTGCACACAGTCCTCCAAATGTGACCCAACAAACATTTTATACAATTACGACATCAGATGCAAACCACTATACCCAACGTTGTGACCGATGAAAGCCAGTGTTCCCTTTGCTTTCTTTCCCATCGGAAACACTTCTGTTGCCATTTTCAGGGAGTCACTGACTTGCACCAAGATCCTTCTGTATATCAATATCAGCCATGATCTGATTGAAGGACAGAGCATCCTCAATGGGCCAAATGGCCACATTCGCCTCCTACATCTCATGGTCTGAACATAAACTCAATATGCCCTGCATAATATTATGGGTCACTGCTCACAAAACTCCTTTATAATGGGATTATTGGATATTTATTAGTACACAGCATTTAATCTACAAATATGATATGATGTTATAGAAAACTATCTCACATACAATCCAGGATTCTATCCGTTACAGCACTGATACTCATTGCTGTATCAGTCGGCATGGAGACCACTGTCACACACAGTTACTGTACTGCCCCTGCCATAAGTACATTAAGTGTCCTGACTGTAACCATATTGACATTCGCATCACTGTTTGGTGCCTACAAAAGAATTCCTACTAACGGTTGCTGCTGTTTGCTTATTCTCAGCTTCAACTTTGATATTCAGATCCACATGACTGTCTCATTAATGCATTAACGTCATCCTTCACAACTTGTTGGCTTTTTACCTAGTCTGCCTATTGGGACTAGATAGGGTTGGGATATCTGCTCAGCATGGATGGGTGGGACCAAAGGGTCGGTTTTCATGTTGTACATCTCTCTGACTCTATGACCTTATCCCAACAAACCTTCAGTATTCACTTCCCAGCGATGGTCATTCTGCAGCTAACAGACAGTTCCATCATATCTGTTCACTGTCATTCCATCTGCCTTCTGGCGAATGCAGGGAGTCAATCCTCAGTAGTGGGGGGTTGAACAGATGGGTATAGGTTACAGAGATAGGGAGGCTACAGGGGCTCAAGGATGTTAGATTTAAACAGAGTTACATCTGCTCAAGAATGTCAGTGGGACAAAGGGGTTTGAGGATTGGAGGAATTTACAGAGATAGAGGGAGCTGGATTAGATTCTGGAGATAGGGATAGGGATGGAGAACAGAAGAGGTAGGCAGACTGAGAGGCACAGAGAGGGGGCTGTTTCATCTAGGAGAGTATTGTGTATACTAACAGAGATATGGAAGGTTGTCGTGACTGAAGACATTTACAGATATAAGAAGGCTTCGAGGCTCTGGAGGCTACATAGATAGGAAGGCAATGGAGAATGCCAGGTTGCTGTGTTGGAGACAGTTACACAAATGGGGAGGGTTGCACAAACTGAAGAAGGTTCCTGTGGTCACGAGGGGTATGGTGTCGGGAATGAGGGTGAAATTTAACAAGGTAAAGTTCAAATAATTGGAGAAGGATAAGAAGATTACAAATTTTTCGCAGCTAAGGAAGGTTTGTAGGAGCTGGAGAAGATTACATAGGTAGGGACCGATGGAGAGGTTAAAGGCAAATACATTGACGTGAAGGGTGGTATTGGTAGGAAGAGCTTACAAGGATAGGCAGGGTTGTCAGGGTTTACAGGGACGAATGAATTTAGTATCTATTGGAGAAGTTTAGGACTTAGTGTGTTAGAGACTGGAGAACCTGACAGAGACAGAGACAGGGAGAATGGTGTGGACTAGAGGAGATTCAAAACAGAGGAAGGATTATCGGGACTGTGAATATTACAGAGATCACTAACACAGCATGGGCCAGGATTGATGCCTGCCATCCCCTGTGCTGTCGTATTGAGGACCAGTACAGCAGAGGTGAAGGCAGGACCCTCACAAGATGGTGGAAATGAAACCTAGAATGTTGCTGTTCCTTTCCCAGCTCTGTATCAATGTCCGGTTATCCAGGTCTGAATATAGAAGTCAACTACCTCTACCCTGTACTGTTTATTGTGAGCGATCTTACCGGCTGCAGGATTTACTGAAGGCTCAAGATCTCTCTCTCTCTCTCTGGCTGACTAACCAGCTTCAATGAGGTGAAGGATGAGACAGGAGTTAGGAACATCCTGATTACATGCATGAGACAGAAATAGACAGAATGGGAAATTAGACTGATGCAATGAAGATAACTCATGCGGAGTGGCACTGTGTCCAGCAGAGATCTCGAAAATCCCAGCCTCTATCCCTTGCCTGTGTTGTTGCATCTCTCTAGAGTGGACAATTCTGTTGACTCAGGATCTCAGACCATCTGTAAGAGGGAGAAATACTGACAGAGGCAGCAAATAGACCGCCACAGCGAGGGATACCACATGGAGAGATACAGAGTGATATCACATTATTAGACACTGCATTAACAGGGAATTGTTTGAATTTGTAACAAAGACACTGGGATTATTGCGAGGGGAGTCAACCTTCCTATCTCATCTCCTCTTTGGCAGTGGGTCACAGACGAGGCTGACTCTTTCCCATTCTCGGGGGGGGGGGCGGAGGGGTGGGTGCCTGTTGTTGGCTGCAAAGACCAATGTGGCCTTCCACAGACTCTGTTACACTTGGGACAGAAGGTGGCCATAGGAAGGGGGTGGGTGGGGCATTGGGGTGGCAGCACGCTCCTTGTGCTGTTTTCTCCTGGTTCCCATTTTCCCCACAGAAAGTCTCGAGGTGCTCGACACCTTCCCAATGCTCCTCCCCTCTTCCCACGATCTTGGCCCAGGACTTACCAGATTTGATTAAGAGATGAAAAAAAACTATCAATTCTGAAGAAACCAACGTTTAGAAATGTGGACGCATTTGTTAAAGAGATCGCTAGGGATTCTCCTAGCAGGACGAGTTCAGAAGGAAGAGGAAACATTGTCAGCGTTTAATCGGATGATCGGAACAGGGAGATGTGAAGGTGCTGGAGGTGGTGAGACTGTTACAGAGAGGGGCAAAGGCCTGAACAATGTTACAAAGCCAGTACAAATTGCTGCAACTAGAGCTGTTTGCAAAGATAAGGATGGACATATGTATTTACATTGATTCATTCATGGCCTGAGGCTGTCACCGGTTGGACCAACATCCCTCCTGCTAATTGCCCAGAGGCAGCTCAGAGTCAGCCATTTTTCTGTGCGACTGGGTTCACATGTGAACCAGACCAGGTAAGAATGTCAGATGTCCCTCCCTAAAGGACACACGTGAACAAGTTGAGTTTTACCAGATAATCAACAATGCTTATACAGTGGCCTCACTAATGTCCTGTACAGAAACACCATGACATTCCAACTCCTATTCTCAATGCTCTGCCCAATGAAGGTAACCATCCCAAATGCCTGCTTCACCAGCCTGTCTACCCATGACGCTACTTTCAAAGAACTGTGTACCTGCATCCCTGGGTCACCGATTGACAACACTACTCAGGGCCCGAACATTAACTGTACAAGTTCAGCCTGGTCTGCTTTACCACAATACAACATCTTGCATTTCTCCACGTGTTTTTCCTAACCTCACTGGCCCAGCAGTACTGCTATTCCATTGTACTCTTCGATAACCCTCTTCACTCTCCACTTTATCACAAATTTCAGTCTCATTCACAAATTGCTAACCATGACTCCTGTATTATCATCCAAACTATTTATATAAATGATGCACAACAGTGAACCAGCACCGAACCCCATGGCACCCCGTTGGTCACAGGCCTGCAGTTTGAGCAGTAGCCCTCTATGATCACGCTCCGTCTCCTACTGTCAATCCTGTTTTGTATCCAGTTGGTGAGCGCTCCCTGGTTATGTGTGATCTAAACTTACTAACCAGTCTGCCATGCAGTACCTTGTCAAATGTCTTGCTAAAGTTCATGTGGACATCGTGTACTGCTCTGCTTTGATCTGTCACTTGTCTACCTCCACACTCAGGTTTGAGGCATACTGACGATCATTAATCTGTCCTTACCTTTCCAAAAGCATGATGATCTTTTCTCTCAGAATCTCCTCCAACAACTTACCACCCATGTCATCAGCCTCATTGGTCTGTAGTGGCTGTTGATGATACAAATATCTCTGGGAGGGGACTTGCAATTTCCTCCCTCGCTTCTCACAAGGCGCTGGGATACATCTGATCATGTCCCAAGGTTTTATCTAGCCTTTATCATTTAAGACATCCAGCACCTCCTGTTCTCCAATGTGCATTCTTTCAAGACATCACTATGTATTTTCCCAAGTCCCTGAACTTCCATGTCTTTCTCCACAGTAAACCCTAATGCAAAATATTTGTTCAGTATCTCTCCCATCTGCAGTAATTCCATACAGACAGTCTCATTGATCTTTCAGGTGCCCTATTCTCTCCCTCGTCATAATGTTGCCCTGGTTGGAACTTGTCAAAATACCTCTGAAATTTCAAATATCCCTCTACCGCAACTAGCCTTCCCCACCTTTATCTATTCTGCCATTTATGATCACACCAAAATATAGAATCCAACAGATATAAAAGTATTCCCCTTTTATGAAATCATGCGTCTCCTATTGTTTCTAAGCATCCAATTATCATTTATTGCCATATCCTTTATAACACATTCCAGCACGTTCCCAGGCTAACACCGTTTGGTTTCAGACTGCCTGCAGAAAGGATTTTGGGAATCCTTGTGTATCCATCTGAAAAAAGTAGCTTACAGGGTCAGCAGGGAATCGAGATGGCAAATCAAATGCTGCCATTTATTACAGAAGGAATGAAGTCTAAAATTAGGGAGGGCTGGCTAAAACGATGCAAGGTACAAGTCGGACCACACTTAGATTATAACGAACAGTATGAGTGTCAAAGGAAAGACATTCTTGTGTTGGAGGCAGGCCAGGGAAGGTTCACTCTGCTGATCCTGGAGATGAAGGGATTTTCCAATGAGAAGAGGTGGAGTAGATTGACCTTGAACCTATTGGGGTTTTGGCGAATGGGAGAGAAATTGAATGAAACATCCAGGATTCTTCTGGGCTTTCACAGGGCAGATGCCGTGAAGTTATAAACTAGAACAGTACAGCAGAGTAATAGGCCCTTCGGCCCACCATGGCTGTGCTGACCATGATGCTATTCTAAACTAATCCCATCTGCTTGCACATGGGCGATATCCCTCTGTTCTCTGCCTGTTCATGTGTCTGTCTAAATGCCACTTCAAAACTTTGCTCTCGTTGCCACTTCTCCCACCTGCTGAGCAGCTTCCACCCACTCGGTAAAGAAAACTGGCTTCATTCATCTCACGTAAATCTTCTCACGCTCACCTTAAACCGAGGCGCCCTCGTCTTTGATATTTCAATATTGGAAGAAGGATTCCAACTATCCACACTATTCACGCCTCTCCTAATGCTTTTTACCTGTACCCAGTCACTTCTCAGTCTCTGATATTCTCGCAAAACAATCCAACTGCGTCCAACCTCCTTACTGTAAACACATTCTCATCCAGGCAACATTCTGCCAACCCTCTGTTGCAACCTCCCCAAAATCTCCACATCCTTCCTGTAGTGTGGCAATGAGAATGACACGCAACATTCCAAACACGGCTGAATGATGTTTCATTCAGTCACATCATGACATGCAAACGTCTGTACTCAATACTGTGACCAATGAAGGTAAGCATACCATACTCCTCCTTTACCACCACATCCTATTGTGTTGTTATTTTCAGTGAGCTACGGATTTGCATCCAAGGTCATCTGTTTATCAATGTTTCCAATTAGTCACTTAGTGCACTTCTCTCTTCCATTTGACTTCATAAATGCATCACTTCACACTTGTCCCGATGAAATTCGATTTGCGATTTCTCTGCACAGTGTTCCAGCTGATCTACATAGTGCTGCAACCTTTAACACTCTTCCTCACTATCCACAATTCCCCTAACTATCCCTAATCATTACATGCCTTTCCAAATGTCGTCTGCAAAATACTAACCAAACTGCTGACCTTTTCATCTGAATCACAGATATAAATTACACACAGACATCGCAGTACAGATCCTTGTGAAACAGCATTGGCCACAGACGTCCAATCAGAAATTGACCACTCCACATGCCTCTGTCTATCATCACCAAGAATATATTGTATCCAACTTACCAACGAGCATGGATTGTGATTTGATCTTCCAGATCTCCCTTGCTATTTGGAAGCTGTCCATTCAAAATGACTCTATATTTTGATTCCCAGATTAAATTGGCTGTCTCACTAATGCAATGACTGCATCCTTTCTTCACAACAAAACGGGACCTTGTTTGTTTTTTTTTGCTGACCCTGCCTAAATCCCTACAACCCTTCAATAATCACTTCCCTGCCATGGTCATGCTGCAGCCACACCTCCACAATAACAGTTCGATCATACCTGCTCTCTTCAGTTAATGCTGTCATTCCATCTGCTATGCTGCAAATGCATGGTGCGTGTCACCGAGAGAGGGCATTTGAGGGATGGATAGACGTCACAGAGTGGGAGAGATGTTTGGGGGCTCAACAATGTTGCAGGGTTAAACATAGTTACAGTTGCTCCAGAATGTTCGCAGGAGAAAACATTTTATTGTTTGGAGGAAGTTAGAGAGATAAAGCATCTTTGATTAGACTTCAGAGAAAGGGATGTGTGTACGGCTGTGGATCGTTACATGAGAACATCACAGTGATAGGGAGGATGGTATGGACTGGTGAATATTACAGGGAAAGGGAGTGTGGTATGGGCTGGAGAATGTTGCAAGCACATCGAAGATGATATAGATTGGAGAATGTTGCAGGGATAGGGAGGAAGTTGTAGACTGGATAAAGTTAGAAGGAGACATGTTTTTATGCACTGGAAGGTATGTCAGAGACAGTGAGTGGTGTGCATGCTTCAAGATACAACAGGGATAGGAAAGCTTGTAGAGACTGGAGGAGAGAGTCATAGAGAGGATTGTGGGAGACCAGATTCATTTATGAGCATCGGATGTGCTACAGTGAGCAGAGACTTTTGCAGATATAAATGAGGATACAATGGTCACAAAGCAGTCACACCTTTACATAGGTTTATAGGAACTGAAGGGAATGAAGAGATTACACAGACCGGGGGTGTGGAGTGCTCTGGAGTAGATTAAACTGATAGGGATGATTTTAGAGACTCAACAGCGTTAGGAAATAATGGGGGTCACCATGACAGAGAGACGCATGGAGACTGGAGATGTTGCAGAAAGATTACTGTGTTTAATTCTATAGAACTCCACATAAGTCTGTCCTGGTTCTTTCTTTATGTTTCTGAACAGCTGTCGTTACGCTTCTGGTACTAATCCATAAGCACTTAAAATAGCCTGTTTGACATGTGCATAATCTCTTGACCACTCATGAGACAGCGCTGCAAATACCTCACTGGCTCTGCCTAACAGCTTAGACTGAACTAGCTTTACCCACAAGACCTCAGGCCACTCCATCTGACTATCCAATTTTTCAAATGAAGTACAGAGGTCCTTGAAAGTAGAGTCACAGGTAGATAGGATAACAAATAAGGCACTTGGTATGCATTCCTTTATTGTTCAGAGTATTGAGTACAAGAGTTGGAAGGTAATGTTGCGTCTGTACTGGACATTGGTTAGGCCACTTTTGGAATACCGTGTGCAATTCTGGTCTCCTTCCTGTCGGAAGGATGTTGTGAAACTTGAAGGGTTCAGAAATGATTTACAAGGATGTTGCCAAGGTTGGAGGATTTGTGCTATTGGGAGAGGCTGAACAGGCTGGGGTTGTGTTCCCTGGAGCGTCGGAAGCTGAGGGGAGACCTTATAGAGGTTTACAAAATTATGAGGGGCTTGGAGAGGATAAATAGACAAAGTCTTTTCCCTGGGGTCGGCGAGTCCAGAACTATAAGGCATAGGTTTAGGTTGAGAGGGGAAAGATATAAAAGAGAGATCAGGAGCAAATGTTTCACAGAGAGGGTGGCACGCGTTTGGAATGAACTGCCAGAAGAAGTGGAGGAGGCTGGGACAATTGCTACAGTTGAAAAGCATCTGGATGGGTATATGAATAGGAAGGGTTTTGAGGGAGATTGGCCAGGTTCCGGTTGGTGCGACTGGATTGGCATGGACAAGTTGGAAGGGTTTGTTTCCATGCTGTACATCTCTATGATTCTTTGGCTCTAATTGCTGAAGTTTCAAATCACTGCAGTCAGTCAGTGATCGAGATAGAATTGTAAGGTCTTTTGGGGGTTACACAGTTCGGGAGGATTGCAAGAACTTGATGATATTGTGTGTGGAAGTTAGTTGTCGGGACTGAAGGTGGGAACAGAAAGAGAGAGAACCGCAGGGGATTACTGAGATCTGGAGGCTCGTGGTCTCTGGTGGAAGTTCTACGTAGAGGGATGTTTTGTGGAACTGCGGGACCTTGGAGAGATAGGCAGATTTGAAGGGTGCTGGAGGGGTTTACAGATGCATGGAGAAATGTAGTGACTGGAGTATACAGAGATGGTGAGGGCTGTAGGAGATGCAATAATTTAGAAGGACTGTAGAGGTTGGAGAGGTTCTCACAGACAAGGAGAATTGTAGTAATGTGGGGAGTTTACAGAGGTAGGGAGGTTGGAGCATTCTCAGTAATTAGTGGTTTGGAGCACTGTCCAGCACTGGGAGAAGTTTCAGAATGATGGAGGGATAGAGCAAAAGGAAGCAGTTGCAGAAAATCGAGGAACATAAACATGTCACTTCGGTGCTGTGCCACTGAGGGTCATCAGGAGGACAGTTGTCCTCATTAAAATGTACAGATCCTCAGGGGAATGGTCACGGTGGATGCTGAAAGGATTGTTCCTTCCACTTATGGGAGAGAGACAATCAAGCAGACTCTGTTTGGCAAAGGTGGAGAAGGGGGAATTGTCTTTATCTTCCAATGGCCCAAACTTACTGCAGGTTTGTTCCCACACAGCTCAAAGGAATGCAATGTGATAACATTGGTAATTTAGGATTGCAGGAGATACGAGACCAAGGCCAGGTTGGAAGGGCTGGAGAGAATGAGAGAGAAGGGAGATGTTCAACAGCTGGAAGGGTTTACAGGGAGCGGACACTATCAGGACTAGAGAACATGACACGCTCACTCATGAGAGGGAGATAACGATATGGTACAAGGTCAAACACAGTCGGAGGATCCTAAACTCTATACCTGTTATCTCGTCAGGGAGCTGCTGTCACCAAGTCTGGTGCCAAGCCTCACATACAAATAGAGTCTAGGTTAGGGTGGTGCTGGAAAAGCACAGCAGGTCAGGCAGCATCCGAGGAGCGGGAACATCGACATCGGGCAAAACGTCGATGCTGCCTGACCTGCTATGCTTTTCCAGCACCACTCTAATCTAGACTCTGATCTGCATCTGCAATTCTCACTTTTGCCACAAACAGCATGAGGTTTACCAGTTCCTGGTTCTCAGGGCCCAGTGCACTCACCCCTGAACCAGGGGTGAGGTATTTGCACAGTTACACATTGTCCAGAAACACTGTGTCCTAGCTGATATAAACTGGTAAATTGACACTCTACCAAGCAAAGACCATCTGCACTCAGATTCCCTGTCATACAATCCTCTGAGTGATAGTCTGCAGAGAACAACAGAATCCACGAATCCCCGTTGCATGGGTCATGGTCAATGATAAAAGTTCCATTCTTTCAAAAATGACAACTCCTCAATTCCTACATCTCACAAAACTGCCATTTAAAAATATTAAAATAAAGAACATTCTAAACGAAGGCTTTGATGAGGTGAGCTGTGGTGAGTCCTGGAGATCTGGATGTTACCAGATACATTGAGAGCGCTTTCTAGCAAAGCGTGATCAGGTCAATCTCAGGCGCTCAGAGAGAATGGGCAAATAGATTCACATCTGAACTCACATCTCCCAGCCTGGGAACCTGAAGCTGTGCACAGCCATTCCGGTAAAGATCTCTAGAAACAGGACATCAGAACCAGAAGACTGGAGGTTGGCTATCGTGTTGCTATTATTTAAGCAAGGCAGTAAAGAAAAATCTTTGCTGGACTTATACACTTAATAGTAAGGTCTGATGGAGTGTTGCTGAACATAGAGATATTGGAGTGCAGGTTCATTGCTCCTTGAAAGCAGAGTCGCAGATAGATAGGATAGTGAAGGAGGCATTTGGTATGCTTTCTTTTATTGTTCAGACTATTGAGTACAGTAGTTAGGAGATCATGTTGCGGCTGTACAGGACATTGGTTCGGCCACTGTTGGAATATTGCGTGTAATTCTGGTCTCCTTCCTATCGGAAAGATGTTGTGAAACTTGAAAGGGTGCAGAAAATATTTACAAGGATGTTGCCAGGGTTGGAGGGTTTGAGCTAAAAAGAGAAGTTCAATGGACTAGGGCTGTTTTCCCTGGAGCAGCGAGGGGTGACCTTCTAGAGGTTTATAAAATCATTAGGGGCGACGTTACAGAGGGTTATAAAATCATGAGGGACATGGAGAGGAGAAAGAGACAAAGTCTTTACCCTCGGGCGTGGGAGTCCATAACTGGAGGACATAGGTTTATGGTTAGAGGGGAAGATATAAGAGAGTTAAGGGGCAAGTCTTTCATGCAGAGGGTGGTACATGTATGGAATGAGCTGCCAGAGGAAGTGGTGAAGGCTGATACAAAGATATCTGGATGGGTATATGAATAGGAAGGATTTGCAAGAATATGGGCCAGATGCTGATAGGTGGGACTAGATTGCGTTGGGATATCTGGTCGGCATAGACGGGTTGGACCGAAGGGTCTGTTCCCATGCTGTAAATCTCTTTGACTCTAAGAAAGGCTGAATGGTTCAATCAGAAATGATCTGTGGTTCAAATCATAACATCATTCATGTTCCACAACCCATTCTTGGTCCCATCATGCAGGTTCTATGAGTCCCAGTCACTCTAACCTCCTGCAGGAACCACGTCCCTTCCAACATTAGCACCATCCTCCAAGTTCTGCAGCCTTTTCTACCTCTGTAACAAGGCGCAGATTCTACAACCCTTCCCTCCTCTGCAATGTTCCCCATAAGGACAGTGGAGGCCGGTGGCATTTACAAGAGTTAAGGAGGGATATCGGGACTGGAGGATTTTGCAGCCATTGGGAATATAGGGACTTGAGGAGGTTTCACAGTTAATGAGTGTTGTAGCGACTGTAGGAAGTTACAAAGATTGGGATGGTTTCAGATTGGAGGATTCTGCAGAACAACTTTAGAAGGTTAAAGGCAGGATTCTTAGCAGTGTACACAAACAGAGGGATCCTCTGTCCCTGAAGTTTCCACCCAATTTGAGAAGGTGTTAAGAAGGCGTATGGTGTATTGGCTTTCATTAGGAGATATGGCTATGACCCTAAACAATCTTTTCACTCCAGAACTTACTGTGGACAAAGACTGGAGAACTCAGGGAACGAAAGTAATACCACAATTGGAGTTCTATGCAATTCCAGTTTCCCTGCTATAGAAAGGATGTTGTGAAACTTGAAAGGGCTCAGAAAATATTTACAAGATGTTGCCAGGGTTTTTGCTGAATAAGCTGGGGTTATTTTCCCTGGAGCATCAGAGACCTTAAAGAGGTTTATATAAACATGAGGGGGATGGATTGGGTAAGCATCCAAGGTCTTTTCCCAGGCGTTGGGAAGTCCAAAACTAGAGGGCATAGATTTAAGTTTAGAGGGGAAAGGTTTAAAAAGGGACCGAAGGGACTGCCTTTTCATGCACATGGTGATGTGTGTATGGAATGAGCTGAGAGAGAAAGTAATGGAGACTGATACAATTACAACATTTAAAGGGTATCTAGATGGGTATATGAGTAAGGGTTCAGAGGTACATGGGCCAAATGCTGGTAAATAGGATGAATTTATTTAAATCTTCTGGTCCCTATGGATGAATTGGACCAAAGGGTCTGTTTCCATGCTGTACATCTCTATGACTTGAAAAGAGTGCATGTTATAGAAGAGGTGGTGCTTGTGGTTTTAAAACACGAAGGTATGGAAAGCCACAGGACCCGATTAAGTGTATCACAGGACATTGTGGGATGTTAGGGAAGAAATTGAGGAGCTACTAGCAAGGGTATTTGGACCATTTACAACCATGTGTGATGGACTGGAATGCTGGAGGGTGGCATAGTGGACAGTGAAGGAAGTTTTCTAATGTTACAAAGGGATCTTGATGAAATGGGTGAATGGGCTGAAAAACTGCAGATGCAATTCAATCTGAATAAATGCGAGGTAATGCATTTGGTAAAACAAACAAGGGTAGAGCTTATATAATTAATGTTAGAGCCTCGGTTAGTGTTTTAGAGCAGAGGGACCTCCGGGTTCAGGTACATAATTCTTGGAACTTGTATCACGGGATGGATTAGACAGTGTGTGGCATGCCTGACTATTGCTCAGTCCATTGAGTGGAAGATTTGGGACGTGATTATGATATTGTACGGACATTGTTGAGGCCTCTTCTGCAATACTCGGCCCAGTTCTGGTCACCCAGTTGTAGGGCGGATATTATTAATCTGAAGGGTGTTCAGAAGAAACTTACCAAGACCTTGCTGGGTATGAAATGTTTGACTTCTGAAAAACGGTTGGATTCGCAGAGTTTTTTTTTCAGTGGAGCCTGAAGGTTGAGAGGTGAGCTTACAGAAGTTTAAGAAAAAAGGTGGGATATAGATAGAGTTAATGGTAGTTGCCTTTTCCTTAGGATGAGGGAGTCTCAAGTGGACGGGACACATTTTTAAGGTTAGATGAGAGAGATGTTAAAAAAAGGATATAAGGGGCAAATTGTTACACAGAGGATGGTTTGGGAATGTAGTGAACTTCCTGAGGTAGAGGCCGGTACAATTACAAAGTTTAAAATATATTTAGTTAAGTCCATGGATAGCAAAGGGTTTGGAGGGATATGGGGCAGCAACAGGCAACTGGGATGAGTTTAAAGTTAAAAATCACACAACACCAGGTTATTGCCCAACAGGTTTAATTGGAAGCACATCAGCTTTCGGAGCGACGCTCCTTCATCAGGTGATAAAGGAGCCTTCATCAGGGTAGTGGGCAGTGGAATGAGTTTAGTTTGAGATTATGGTTGGTATCAACTCAAGGATCAGTTTCCATGCTGTACAGTTCTGACAACAATATGGTTTTGTTCCATTATTTATGAAAGACTGCGATGGAAAGCCAGGGAATTAAAGACCAATTACCCCAATGTCAGTGGTGGGTAAGTTGTGGAAGTGATTGTGCCAGACAGGAGTTACACGCATTTGGAAAGGCAATGATTGATGACAGATAGTCAGCAGAGCTTTGTGCGTACGAAGTCAGGTCTCACTAACTTGATTGTTTTTGCTGAAGTGATGACTGTACATTGTCTACACTACCGTCAGCAGGATCTTTGACGGGATTTAGCATGATATACTGGTTCGTAAGATTAGATCACATGTGATTGGGGGAGCTAGCCAATTGGATACAAAATTGGTTGACAGGAGGAGACAGAGGGTGGTGGGAGAGGATTGTTGTTCAGACTGGAGGCCTGTGACCAGCGGTGTGCTACAAGGATCGGTGCTGGGGCGACGGATGTGCATCATCGACAAACGATTTGGTTGAGAATATCGGAGTCATTGTTAGTAATTTTGTGGATGATCAAGTTAATAAGGTAGTGGGCAGTGAATACGGTTATCAAAGGGGATCTCGACCAAAGGGCCAATGCATGAAAGATGGATTTTAATTCAGGTGTTGAGTTTTGGACTAACACAGTTAATGGTACAGCCCTGGGTAGTGTTGTCAAACAGAGGCAGACCAAGGGGTGCAGTTACATTGTTCTTTGGAAGTGGCATCATAGGTGGACAGGGTGGTGAAAGCGGCATTTGGAACACTTGCCGTCATTGGCCAGCACTTTGATACATGAGTTGGAGATATTTGTAACATTATCTTCAATATTTCCCTTGGACAGAGGAGGCTTATAAGGAGTGATCTTATAAATGTTTTTAAAACCAAGCGGGGAGTAAGAATGGTGAATAGCCAATTGTAAGTGTGTCCAAAACAGAGGGTATAAATGTGAGGTGAGAGAGCAAAGATTAAAAGAGGGAGCTGAGGGGCAACATTATCCACAGAGGATGGTGCATTGACGGAAAGGGGGAAAGGTTTGAAGGGATAGGGGCCAAACAGAGGCAAATGCGACTCATTCAGTTTTGGAAAAATGGTCAGCATTGATGACTTGGACTGAAGGTTCTGTTTTCTGCTGTATAACCCTGTATCCAGTTAAAGAGGAGGAAAATACTGAGGTAAGGCATGTTATAGACACTGATGCAAGCTATAGCCATAGGGATAGTAGTCTGGAATGCGGTACGTTTCAAATGTGCAGAGGGCCTATATGGAAAGAAGGAGGTTACAGAGATAGGAACTGTTATAGGAGTTAAAAATTATTGAAGATACTGATCCACAAGACATAACATAGGTACAGTGTTTGAGAGATATCACAGAACGGAAAGATCCCAGGCAGCACTCCCACCCTCTCGTGGGAGGCCTGCTTTCCCCTCTGTTGTACTGATGCTCACTAAGAGAGCACAGGCCTGGATTGATAACTGTGAACTCTCTATGTTGTCTCAGTGCAACGTAAGTTAAAGTAGACGTGGAGATTGAGCTAGAGGTGTGTCTGTGCTGTGCTCCTTCTCCAGCACTGTATCTGTGTCATGTCCTGTTAGTTGATGTTCAGAGCTCTCTCATTGCTGTCTGCTCTGTGCACTGTGAGTGATCTTACCTTACTGCAGGATTTATTGAAGGCTCCAGGTCTCCCTGCCCTTTTCTCTGTGGCTGACCAACCATCTTCAATGTGGTGATGGACAAGACACCCCACACTTGGGAAGTCTATTGAGTCAGGACCTCCCTGAGGACCTACAGGAGACAGACAAATAGACAGAATGGAAAAGTACACTGATGTAGTGAAGGTGACGCATGGAGAATGGAACTGAGTCTCACAGAGGTCTGGAAAATACCAGGCTCCTTCCCAGACCTGTGCTGCTGCATCTCTCTGGAGTGGAGAATTCTGTTAGCTCAGGATCTGGAGTAGCTGCAAGAGTGAGAGGCACTGACAGAGGCAGCAATTAGACCCACACAGTGAGGGATACCACATGGAGAGATACTGAGTGATATCATCAGAGTGCAGGAAGGTGTCAGGATCAAACAATTGTGACAAAAGAATAGGTTTAGTTTCATGATGCACTGCTATAACTGGTCAGGAGTGAGCAACCTGTGAACAGGCGAAGTGATGGCCTAGTGGTATTATTACTAGAGCATGTATCCAAAACCTCAGCTAATGTTCAGGAGAGACAGTTTTGAATCCCACCGTCTGAAATGGCGGAAATTGAAGTCATTAAATTCAAATATTATAATTACCAACCCATACATATGTATGAAACCATTGCTGATGTACAAAAAACCCAAACACTTGTCCTTTCGAGAAGGACATCTGCCCATCCTCACGTGGTCTGCACGACATACCCACAGCAAAGTGTTTTCCAAATCCAAATAGAAAAAGGTGATGCATCGGAACAGCATGGGGATGTGGCTGAAGACGAGCAGAAAGGAACTGGGTGGGATAAGGTATAACTAAAACTCTACATTAGCGAATTGGTTTCTGATAGGAAATTGTAGGAAAGAGTACACATTTCTTTTTTTCCACATAGACAGTCTCTTCAATAAGTTAGCTGGATTTGTGACACAGATGAAAGAGATTTAGATACCAGAGAGATGCGGTTACAGGGTGAACAAAAGGTGGAACATAAATATTCAATGATTCACAACCTTGTGAAAACTCAGGCAAAATGGACGACGCTAACAATAATGGATAACAAAGGCATTAGATAGAAAGCAGGGGGGGGGGGGGGGGGGGTTCCTTAAATATGAATAGGCAAACAATGGTCACAAAATATCCTTAGCAGATAATGTTAAGGATAAGTCACAATATATTTAATAAGTACAGTTAGCGTAAGAGGATCCCCAGCTAAGCGTTGGGAGCTGTTAGAAACCAAAGGGGCAATCAGTGAATGGAGCCAGAGGAAGTAGGTGAGGTCTTCAATGAATACTTCCCATCTGTATACACACAGGAGAAAGACATTCTAGCCGGGGATTTCAGTTGGGATGGTGAGGTTCTGGAACATATTAAGATCAATGAGAAGGAGGTGTTAAATGTATTCACAGGCAAAAATGTGGAGAAATTCCCAGTAATAAGAAAGTATATCGCAGGCTGTAATGAGAGGTTAAGGAGCAGATTGCTGGGGCCCTGGTGGATATATTTAATACTTTTCTGGCCACAGGTGAAGTGCCAAATGACTAGACGATTGCTAATATAGTTCCTCTGTTTAAGAGAGCAGGGGTAGGCCAGGTAAGTACAGAACAGATAGTCTGACAGCATTGGGAAAGAAATTATTGGAAACAATTCTGAGGGACACGATGAATCAATATTCGAAATGACAGGAATACATTAGGGATTGTCTGTATGGATTTAGTAGAGTCTTCTGATATTTATGAGTGCAGTGCAGATGATGTGGTTTACATGGAGCTTATTAAGGTGTTTGACAAGGTCCCACAAGGAAGGCTGGTGCAAAAGGGAAGAACCAGTGGGCCAGTGACTCTTCTACAAAGCTCCCAATTTCTCCAGCAATTTATGCATTTTCATTTCCAGTATCCATAGTTATTTGTTTAATTGAAAATTTGTTCTGAGCCTATTCATTTCTAGAGAAACTCAAAAAGTTTGGCATCATCTGCAGAGACAGAAAAACAGAGTTAGCGTTTCAAGTCCAGTATTACACTTCTTCAGAACTGAAAAGGATTGAAAAATGTGTTTTATAATCCCTTGACAGATGTGGGGAATGGGTTGACGGATAAAAGAGGGTGTGGCAAAATAAACATGCTTTTAGTAGTGATGAATGAGAAGATCATGTGAAATAGCTTTAAATTAAGATGTGAATGGGGAAAAGGGGTTCTCTCTATTGAGTGAAAGGTAAAGAAGATACAACCACACAAGGTCATTTGGAGTCTAGGAGGAAGATTGAATGGAAACTAGAGTACAGTTATAATGGGGTCAGACTGTGAAGTTGTGAAATTGTTCATTAACTCCTACAGGCTGTAACGTACGAAAGTGTAAAGTGAGTTGTTACTCGAACTTGTCTTGTGCTTCATTGGAACATTGCAGCAGCCCACGGCTGAAATGCTGGCATGAGAGCAAGGTAGGTTATTGAAATGGGAAGCAATGAGAAGGTTAGGGGTATTTCTACAGACAGAGTGTGAGTTTTCCTCAACCCAATCTCTGTTTGGTCTTGCCAATATCGAGAGACTGCATTGTGAGCAGTAATGATAGGAGACCAGATTGAAAGTTTACAAGTGAAATTCTGCTTCACCCGGAAGTTATGTTTGGGGCCTTGGACGGTGAGGAGGGAAGTGGTGAAGGGACACGTGTTGCAGGTTCTGCAATTGCATGGGAATGTGCCATGGGGATTGGGGAAGTATTTGGGGTGATGGAGGGTGACACAGAGGGAACGGACCCTGTGAAATACTGACAGTGGGCGGGAGGGGAAGATGTGTTTGATGGTGCTGTCCTGCTGGAGATGGTGGAAATGGCGTAAGGTGATTATGTGAATGTGGATTCTAATGCAGGAGGAAGTGTGGACAAGGAGGAATCTATCATTGTTCTTGGATGGAGGGGACGGATTGAGGTCAACACCGTGGGAGATGTGACAGTGACAGCTGAAGGCCCTGGCTACCAGAGTTCGGGGATTTCGGGTTTAAAGGAAAATGAGGTCACGTTAGACGCAGCTCACAGGAATGTGGCATCATCAAACAGAAATAACAGGGATGGAGAAACTTGGAGAATGGAGTCAGCCTCCGCTGATCATGTGTTCAGCCACATGCAGAAGTTCCCCCTGAATGATTGAAAAGAACAGGCATCTAAATTGAGGATTTCTGCCTCACATTTGGTCTGAAGCGGAATGTGAAAATAGACCCAGAGGAAGGCCAGTGAGTATACGTGAGCAGACATTCAAACAGATATCCCAAACCGCTCAGTAATTATTGTTTCTGTTCAGACGAAGAACTCGATAAGCAGGTGAACCACCCATGGTTGACAAAAGATCTCAAGGGTACTATTGATGGGCATTAGTGGAGGGCCAAATTTATAATGTTTATCTCAGGGACCATAGGCTGATGTTAGGCATGAATTTCAGCTGTGCTTCCTGATTTACCCCACAGAAAACACTGCCATTGCTGCTCCATCCTCTTCCCTGCTCATCTCCCCTTCCTGATTCCAGGTTTTTCCTCTCAAATTACAGAGTACATTCTCTCACATTATGGTCCCTACCCATTTCACCTGAAACTCTTTGATCAAGTCTACCTACTCTGCAGAAGCATCAAGCTGCGTTTTGTGATGCCACTTTGCTCTGGTCTCAATGTGGCTCGGCCTCTCCATTCATGCTGTTTTACACATGCTCCCACTCACATATCATTCTGAAAAGTTTCCTTCTTGGCGTAAACCTTATTGAAAACACCTCTCCACCTTTGCACTGAATTCACACTGTGATCCAAATTTCAAAAAGTATATTCAGCCTCCATCTCACTCTGCTAAAGCTAGACGGTGACCGTGTGGTACAAGAATTCCCGAACTTATATGGTTCAAACCAGAGATGCGCTTTCACTGTAGGGATCATCACACGATTTGGACAAAGCACTTCAGGTGTTTGACCTCTTATTGGTACTCTTCCGAGCTTCCTCCTGCCTTAACGTGGAGTATTGTAACATGGAGAAAAACAACTCACAGTATGAAGTTTGGGCTGTGTGTTATTTACTTGTCATTTGAATACTGTTTCAAATTTGCAGTGCTTATCTTTAAATGCTTGTTCGTAAAATTAGTGTCAGAGAGCTTGTAGGAGGTTGAGGGATGACATTGTAGATGTTTATAAAATCAGGAGAGGTATGAGTAGAGTGACCAGCCAAGGTCTTTTCCACGGGATGGGGAAGTTCAACCACAGAAGGCACAAATTTAAGGTGCGAGATTAGTGGTGCTGGAAGAGCACAGCAGTTCAGGCAGCATTAGAGGAGCAGTAAAATCGACGTTTTGGGCCTTATGAAGGGATTTTGCCCGAAACGTCGAATTTACTGCTCCTCTGATGCTGCCTGAACTGCTGTGCTCTTCCAGCACCACTAATCCAGAATCTGGTTTCTAGCATCTGCAGTCATTGTTTTTACCGACAGGTTTAAGGTGAAAGGGGGAAGATTTGAAATGGACGAAGGGTCAATGTTTTCACACAGAGAGTGTTGTGTGTATATGGAATGAGCTGTCAGAGGAAGAGTAGGAGATGCAAATACAGCTACAACATTTAAAACTCATTAGGACCAACATATGAATGGGAAAAGCTTAGAAGCATATGGACAAAATGCAATCAGATGGGACTAGTTTAGTTCGGAAAACCTGCTCAGCATGGACAAGCTGGACCAAAGGGTGTGTTTGTGCGCTATATGACTGTATGAATCTAGAAAGCGAGGAACAGGGAAGAATAGACATGATGCAGTCATTTGGCAAGAAACACAAAAACAAACAGCACGAGCTTTTCCGAGCATATAAAAAAATGTTCAAGATGAGTGTGTGACCTTAGGTAGAAATTAAGTCAGGAAAGTATATTGAGGATAATTGGAGTGTGTGACTGAAGAATTGGCTACAGGGAGCAGACAAATAATTTACACCCATGTTTTACATCTTTCCTCACAGTGGAAGGCATAGTAAGTATTTCAATGATGTAAACACAATGGTAATAGAAGGGAAGTTCTTGAACCGTCTCTAACAAAAGGAACAAGGATTTTTCTAACAGATAAGAGTAAGAGTAGACAGGTCAGCAGTAATTCATAGCTGGTTTTAAAAGAAGTGGTGACAGTCTTGTGGTCATTGCGCGTTCTCTATCAGATGTTAGTTTTGCTGTTTGTTAATGTAAGCAGTAAGCGTGGTAGCTTGAAGGGTTGTCATCAGGTTTAGGTACACACGGTTCTTACCATGGCATGTTCACCCACACTCATCACTGAACCGGAGATCAGCTTCATGGTAATGGTAGACTGAGAGATTATATGGTGATTGAATATAATTCTGCTGTTGCTGCTGCGACAGCTGCTATGATTTGCAGCATCACACGAATGCCCAGTTTGAGCTGTAATATCTGCAATACAATTCTGCTGCCTGTCCTCAATTCTCACGGGGACCCGGTCACCCTTCTACCCTGTACACAGTGCACTATCTTGATTTCTGATGTGGGAACGCTTCCTTTTTTTAAAATTCTCACGCTGTTCTTCATGATGCCATGCCTCCAATTTGTATCATTCCTCAAAAACATTTAACGTTTTCATCTGAATCTTTTCCCCTCCAGTAATGCCATCTTCTGTTTAAATCCAATGTGTTTCTCTCTGTTTCTCTCCATGAGCATGATAAAAAGTTCTGTCGTGTCGGTGATGACAGCCTTATTTAGTTTCAGAACTAATAAATTTGTATACCTTGCGTTATCATATACTTCCCGGTGTATGTTGGACAGGGCGTGTGAGCAGCTTTGACACACATGTTTGAAACTTGTTGAAAAACAGAAATTGCTGAAGACACTGACAAGTCTGACAGCATCTGTTGAGTGAAAGCAGAGTTAATATTTCGGGTTCTGTGACTGGTCCTCAAAGCATCCAATAAGTCCAATAATTTTTGTTTTTGTTTCAGATTTCCTGTATCCAATGATCTTTGTTATATTGAAAATGTGTTCTGTAACTATTCATTTTTGAATGAACTCAGTGGGTCTGGAAACATCCGCAGAGACAGAGAAACAATGTTAATGTTTCAATCCAGTGTAAATCTTCTTCAGAGGTGTAAATGATTGGAAAATGAGCGTTTTAGTATCTTGGCAGAGGTGGGAAAGTGTGTTTGGAGGCCCATTGTGAAAGGCAAATGGGCTTGAAATTGTGGTGAAAGAGACACAGATATATAATGGGTGTAAATTAATGTGTAAATATTAGAAATTTATTTTCACTGTTGAATGCAACATAAAAGGACATGATCTTAGGGAGCCCAGGAGGGAGAGTGTACGGAAAATGGAGAACAGCCATAATGGGTTCAGGCTGTGAATTTATGGAATTGAATATTAACTCCTACAGACTGTAACGTCCCAAAGTGTAAAGTGAGGTGTTACTCGAGTTTGGGTTGTGCTTTACTGGAACATTGCAGCAGCCTGCATTTTCTTAGATTCCCTACTGTGCGGAAACAGGCCCTTCAGCCCAACAGGTCTATACTGACCCTCCAAAGAGCATGTGAACCAAACCCATTCTCTACCCTAATACGATTCATAGACCTTTGACTATTGCACCTAACCTCAGCATCCCTGAACACAATCGGAAATTCATTATGGCCAGTTCACCTAACCAGCACAACGTTGAACTTGGGCAGTAAACTGGAGCACCCGGAGGAAATCAAACCAAGTTCCCTGATGCTGTGAGGCAGCAGTGCAAACCACTGAGCCACTGTGCCATCCAGGACCAATATATTATAAGGTCACAAGACAATACGAGCAGATATGAAGCCATACGGACCATGAAGTCTGCTCAGCTATTCGATCACGACTAATAGATTTTCAACCCCATTTCCCTGCTTCCTCTCAGTAACCTTTGATCCGCTTGTCAGTCAAGAACTTATCTGTGTCTGTTTTAAGTATACAAAATAGAACATAGAGCATAGAAAAGTACAGCACAGAACAGGCCCTTTGGCCCACGATGTTGTCCCGAGACTTAATCCTAATGTACAATATAGTAACAACCTACACATCCCTCAACTCACTGCTATCCATGTGCATGTTCAGCAGTCGCTTAAATGACCCCAGTGACTCTGTTTCCACCACCATTCACAACTCTCTGCATAAAGAACCTACCTCGGACGTCTCCCTTATTCCTTCTTCCTAATATATTCAGAATATGACTTCTCCTACTAGTCAATCCTGCCCTGGGGATATTTCTCAAGGTATTGACTCTATCTGTTCCTCTCATTATTTTGTACACCTCGATCAGCTCTCCTCTCTCCTCCTTGTCTCCAGAGAGAAAGGTCCAAGTTTGTTCAAACTTTCTTCATAAAGCAAGCCCTCTAGTCCAGGCAGCATCCTGGTAAACCTTCTTTGCACCCTCTCCAAAGCCTCTGTATCTTTTCTGTAGTAGGGCGACAACAACTGGACATAATATTCCAAGTGTGATATCACCAGGGAGTTGTAGGGCTGCAGAAAAACTTCACGGCTCTTGAGCTCGATCCCCATGTTAATGAAAGCCAAAACACCATCTGCTTTCTTGACAGCTTATTCATTTGGGTGGCAACCTTGATGGATGTATGCACTTGCTCACCCAGCTACCTCTGTTCTTCCACACTGCCAAGAATCCTGCATTTAATGCTATATTCAGGATTCGAATTTGACCTTCCAAAATGCATCACTTCGCATTTATCCAGGTTGAACTCCATCTGCCCTTTATCAGCCCAGCTTTGCATCCTGTCTATGTCGCGCTGCAGCCTGCAGTAGCCCTCTATGCTATCGACGACACCTCCAACCTTTGTGTAATCAGCAAATTTTCTAATTCTCCCCACAACGTCCTCATCCAAGTCATTTATAAAAAGTACAAAGAGCAGAGGCCCAAGAACACAGCACTGTGGGATCCCACTCAACACTGTCCTCCAAGCAGAATACTTTCCAACTACAACCACTGTCTGCCTTCTGCCAGCCAGCCAATTCTGAATCCAGATGGCCAAATCTGCCTCTATCCATTACTTCCTGACTTTATGAATGAACCTTCCATGTGGAACCCTATCAAATGCCTTACTGAAGTCCACATGCACCACATCCACTGCTCGACCGTCGTCGACCTGTCTTGACACCTCCTCAAAGAAATCAATAAGATTTGTGAGGCATGACCTGCCCCTCACAAAGCCATGCTGACTGCCTTTAATCACATAATACTTTACAAAATAGTCATAAATCCTATCCCTCAGATTTTTATCCAAACATTGCTGACCACAGGCGTAAGGCTGACTGGTCTCTAATTGCCAGGGATTTCTCTATTACTCTTCTTGAAAAAAGAACAACATTCGCCTCCTTCCAATCCTCTGGTACGACTCCCGTGGAGATTGAGGAGGCAAATATCCTTGCCAGAGGCTTAGGAACCTCCTTTTCCGCTTACCGGAACAGTCTAGGATAAATCCGGTCTGACCCTGGGGACGTATCCATCTTAATGCTTTCCAAAATTGCTAGCACATAAACTTCATCAATCTTGATCTGATCAAAACTGATCTGTCTCAGCTCCTCTAAGTTTTCATTTACAACAAATTCCCTTTCCTTGGTAAAAATCGAAGCAAAACACTCACTTCGGGTTTCCCCTATCTGCACAGACTCCACGCATAAGTTCCCTAGGCTGTCCCTGATCGCGCCTACCTTCTCCCTGATTATTCTCTTATTCCTCACGTATGAGAAAAATGCCTTTGAATTCTCCCTAATCCTTCTTGCCAAGCCTTTTTCGTGCCCCATCATGGTTCGCCTCTGTCCATTTCTGAGCTCCTTTCTAGCAAGTCTCTAAAGCTGTGCTAGATCTTTGCTTGCTCCATTTTACGCAAGATGCCTGCTTTCTTTCGTCGAGAAATTCCTCTGTTCTCGTCATCCAAGGTTCCTTAATCTTACCCCTTCTTAACTGTCTCAGAGGAAGAAATTTGTGTATCACTCGCAACAACTGCTCCTTAAGTAGTCTCCACATGTCTGCTGTGCCCTTTCTGTGGGACAATTGCTCCCAGTCTGTACTTGCCAAGTCCTGTCTGATAGCATCATAATTTCCTTTTCCACAATTAAATATCTTCCCTCGGAAACTGCTCCTTTCACTCTCGCAGACTATGCTACATGTGAGGCAGTTGTGACCAAAGTGGTCTCCCACCGTGAGTTCTGACACCAGTCCTGGCTCGTTGTCGAGCACCAGATCCAAAATAGCCTCTCCCCTCGTCGGTCTGTCTACATACTGAGCAAGGAAACCCTCTTGAACACACCTGTGGGCTTCATCCACACCATCTGAGCCTTAGAAGGTTCCAGTCGATATTGGAAAAGTTTGAAATCACCCATAACAATAACCCTGCTATTTTTGCATTTTTCCAGAATCTGTCTGCCTTCGAGATCTTCAATCTCTCTTCTTCTCTTCCGTGGTCTTTAGGAAGCCCCCAAATGCGGTGACTGCTCCCTTGCTGTTCCAAACTTCCACCCATACTGACACACTAGACAAACCTTCCTCAACAGCCTTCATTTCTGTAGCTGCGACACCCCCTCCTCATTTTCCACCCACCCTGTTCTTTTTTAGATTAGATTACTTACAATGTGGAAACGGGCCCTTCGGCCCAACAGATCCACAGCAACCCTCCATAGAGCAACACATCCAGAACCATTCCCCAACAATTACCCCTTCATCTAACACTACATCTACACATTTTTGGATTGTGGGAGGAAACCGGAGCGCCCAATGGAAACCCACGGGAAAAATTGCAAACTCCACACAGACAGTTCCCTGAGGTGGGAATTGAACGCGGCTTTCTAGCGTTGCGAAGCAGCAGTGCTAACCACTGTGCCACCGGGCCGCCATAAACTGCTGCGAACATTCTAAACCCTGGAACATCAAGCAACCATCCCTGTCCCTGTGAAACCTACGTCTCTGTTATAACCACGATATCGTAGCCCCAAGTACTGATCCATGCTCAAGTTCGTCACTCTTATTTCGGACATTCTTTGCATTAAGGCAGATGAACTTTAACCGATCCCTTTGTTTCATCACATGAAAAACCTTCCTGATAGATTCAATATATCCAGTCACTGTCCTGTCTGCAACTAAAACCCTCTCTTACATGTGGTGTGATTCCGACCCCCCTGCCAAACTAGTTTCAACCCGCCAGAATCACACGAGAAAACCTCCCAAACAGGACATTTGTGCCCCTTCTGTTTATGTACAACCCGTCCTTCATGTACAGGTCCCACCTTACTCAGAAGGTATCCTGATGGTCTAGGTATCTGAAGCCCTCCCTCCTGCACCTGCCTCGCAGACACGTGTAAAGCTGCTTTCGCTGATTGTTCCTCATCTCACTCGCTCGTGGCACTGGTAGCAAACCTGAGATCACTACTCTACTCGTCCTGCTCTTTCGCTTCCAAACTAACTCTCTGTCGTCACTTTTCAGATCCTCAGTCACGCTCCTGGCTATATCTTTGTTGCCAAATGATCTAGTTTCCAAAGCCTTCTGTGGTAAGGAATTCCACAATTTCACCACCCTCTGGCTAAAGACGTTTCATCTTATCTCCGTTCTAATGGGTTTTCCCTTCGCTCTAAGCCTGTGCCCTCATGCCAGTGCAAACGTCCTCCCAATTTTGTCTGTATCTAGGTCATTAAGTATTCTGTAAGTTTCAATTGGATCCCCCCCCCCCCCCCCCCCCCCCTTCACTATCCTTCTAATCTATCGAGTATAAACCCAGGGTCCTCCAACGATCCTCATGTGTTAAGCTTTCCATTTCTGGTGAAACTTCTCTTGACACAAACCAAGGCTAACACATCCTTCCTGAGGTATGAGGAACAAATTACTGGAAATGTGGTCTGACCATAGCCTTAGAAAGCCACAGAATCCCCACCATTATATCCCACTCCTCTCGAGATGAATGACAACATTGTATCTGCCTTCTTAACTACTGACTCAACCTGCAAGTGTATCTAAGGCGAATCCTGCGCTTGGAATCCCAAGTCCCTTTGTTACTTGGATTACTGAATTCTTTTCCCATTTAGTAAATAGTCCATGCCTGTATTCTTCATACCAAAGTGCATGACCTCACACTCTCCCAAATTGGATTCCATCAGCTACTCCTTTTTCCATTCTCCTAAACTGTCGAAATCTTTCTGCAGGCTCCCTGCCTCCTCAATACTACATGCACCCCACCTATATTTGCATCAACTGCAAATGTAGCCAGAATGCCTTCTGCCCTGCCACTCAGATCATTAACCTTTAAAGTGAAATGTTGTGGTCCCAGCACTGACTCTTCTGGAACACTGCTAGTCACCGGCTGCCATCCTGAGAGGGACAGTTTTATCCTCACTCTGCATCCTGACAGAGAACCAACTTTTTATCAATGCTAGTACCTGGCCTCTGACACCATGTGTCCTTATCTTACTCTGCAGCCTCCTGTGCGGTACCATATCCGAGGCATTGTGGAAGTTCAGATAGGTAACTCTCTCTGGTCCAACCCGCCATTACCTCCTCAAAGAATTCTCATTATCTTGAGAGCAATGTAGGCTATTGAAATGGGGAGCAATCAGAAGGCCAGGGTCATTTCTACAGACAAAGTGGAGATGTTCCTCAGAACAGTTTCTGTTTGGCTCACTAATGTAAAGGAGACTGCATTGTGAGCAGCAATGACAGGAGACTGGATTGAAAGAGAGCAAGTGAAATGCTGTTTCACCTGGAAGATGTGTTTAGGGCCTTGGACAGTGAGGAGGGAAGAGGTGAATGGGCAAATGTTGTAGCTTCTGCATTAACATGGGAAGGTGTTATAGGGGTGTGGGGAAGTGTTCGGGGTGATGGAGGTTGCCACAGAAGGAATTTGAGTGGGAGCAGCGGCCGAGTTGAGGTGAACCCGGGAGACTACAGCTAAGGTAAGAGTTTTTTTCAAAATTACTTACCTGTAGCGGGCAGCGGTGTTTTGTTTTCTCTCTCCTTCACAGAAAGAGCGGGAGCAGCAGAGGAAGTGACGACAAGCAGAGGGGCAGCCGGGAAGGAGAACTGTGAGTATAAATACTCACTGTTTCACCACCAACGGTCATTTGAGTGGGAGCAGCGGCCGAGTTGAGGTGAACCCGGGAGACTACAGCTAAGGTAAGAGTTTTTTTCAAAATTCTCTGTTCTCTGTTCTCTGTTCTCGAAATACTGACATTGGACGGGAGGGAAAGATGTGTTTGATGGTGCTGTCCTGCTGGAGGTGGATGAAGTGGCGGAGGATGATTGTGTGAATGCAGATTTTAGTGCAGTCAGAAATGAGGGCAAGGGGAGATCGATCATTGTTCTGGGAAGGAGAGGACGGAGTGAGGGCAGAAGTGCGGGACATGGGACAGACACAGCTGAAAGCTCTTTCCGTCAGAATTAGGGGATTTCTCGATTGAGAGAATAGGATGACATGTATGAAGCTTCCCAAAGGAATGTGGCATCATCGAACAGAAATGACAGAGGCAGGGAAACTGGGAGGATGGAGTAACCCTAAGCTGATCGTGTGTTCAGCCACATACATAGGTTCCCCCTGAGTGATTGAAAAGAGTCAGGCATTTCGAATACAGTTTTATGTCACATATCTTGTCAAATACGGAGTGTGCAAATAGACACAGGTGAAGGTTCAGAAGATGTGTGGGTGGCACATTTAAGCAGGTACTGCTTAGTAATGCTCAGTAATGGTCAAAAAGAAGATATGAAGATGAGAAGATGAACCACCCATGATGCACAAAGGCTGTGAAGGATACTAATCAATCACAAACTAAAAATTCAGATTGGTGAGCTCTAGCGTCGGCGACATTTGGGAAGTTTACTTTTGGAACCAGAAGCAGATTGTATAAAACAAAGTATAAAGAAAAATATTCCAAAGCTGGCAAGAAATATGAAAAGAAACTAACCGCAAGGGTTTTCCCATATCAAATAAAAAACGTTCATGATGTGTGTGTGACACTTGGAAGAAAGGCAGGAAAGAATATATTGGACACCTGGAGGATGTGACTGGGGAACTGGTTTCAGGGAACAGGCAGAGAATTTAAAACATCTTTCCTCTCAGGAGAAGGCACAAAGAGTTTCAATGTTATAAACAAAATTGTAGTCAGACGAAAATTTTGTATTGTCTCCAACAAAACAAGGCTTTTCTCAAACAGAAATGACCAAGGGTAAACAGCTCATCAGCAATTCATAGGTTGTTTTAATAGAATTGGTTACAGAGTGACTGGTGGCACTGTGTGAAATATTCCATAACTCTCGGGATTAAAGGAGTGTCCCAGTGAAACTGGCGAAACTGCAATATAGCGCCTGTCTTCAAGATGGGAGTGAGTCTTCAAGTGTTTAGGTGCTCCCTTCGCCTGAGTAGTGGAACATATTTGAGAGGCTTAATGGTCTCATGATGCACTTTCATCCTGAGTGATTTAATAAAAAGTAAAACTCTGCTCCTTCCTCTCATGCTTTGCATACTGGGGGATGGATATTTTGCTAAAGTTGAATTATTTTGAAAATTATCTGGACCATTGTACAAACGACATCATCCAGAGATTCTAGAAACAGCACGCATAAGAACATTTTATAACCATGTGGGGGTATTGCATAGGTGAGAGAGAGAGAGAGAGAGAGAGAAGGTGCTGCATTGCAGTAGTGAGATTGATGGAGCCTTATTCTGGGGAAACGCGAAGAGATATACAGTGAGTGTAAGCGAGTAGAGAGAATACGGTGACCCTTACCCTGTCAGAGCAGGGAAGGTTATTGATGTTTTTCCTGTATTGCTGGACTTTTCTTCGGACTGCAGGTACTGCACTGTGCTGGATGGCGTGCTCATACCATGCTCGGTGGGTCTGGTGGTGCGGCTCCCTCAAGGAAGGGAATGGTCCCCTTCTGTACTAGCCCATTCACCAGGACCTCCGTGCCCCTGTTGACAAGCTGTGGTGTAATTTCCCCTTATCTGCCATACTCGGGTAAACTATGCAGGGCAGGTCCAAACTGAAACCTCGACCGTGTGCCCATTGACCTTTTAAAGATGGCAGCAGTGCCAAGGATCAATGAATATCCGGGATACCCGGGAGATGCTGTGTACCTCCAGCCATGATGGGTGGGAGAATCGAGCTGGTATTGAATGAGAGGGACACCATGGAATGGGCTGGATAGTTAATGAGGTGAGTTTGATAAGATAACACCAGGATACTAGCCCTGCCTTGTGCAGTCATTCCTTCTGTCAGACTCAATGAAAATGGACTGAGACAAATTATTGTTCGATTCAGCCCAATGAGTCGAAGAATCTGCTGATCCTATTCGCAGTTACAAAGCTGCAGGACAAATGCTTATCCAAAACTCTCCATGATCTCAACTTATACTGATATCCTGCTCACCCATCATTCCTGGAAACAGTGGCCTATATTGCAAGACGCCATCGAAATGTTTTCATTTCACAATTTTTAAATCCAACCATCGGATCCTTCTGTGAAATTCTCTCTCAATCTCCCCCTGTCTTTTAACTAAGCTCCTCCCATTTGTTGGTATTTAAACTGATCTCTCTGGCAGTGAGTTTCATTTCCACAGCACTCCTGTGTCATGCCACAATGTAGATATGGAACTGCATTTGGAGGGGAGCTGCACATCCTGCCACTTGCAGCATGAGCTGCAAGTTTCCCCACGCTGGCAAAGATCTAACAGTGTTACTCAGCAATGCAGTGATTGGTGTACACAGCTGTGTATGCTGGGAAGGTAACTGCTCCAGATTAATAGATAAATTCATTGCTATTCACTGCACAGCTCCCCATGCTGCACAGATATCCAGCCCGTGTGTAAAGAACAATGCCTTTGTCTGTTCTGCACAGTGCCCTGTGCTGAAAAGATTATAGAGTCCAAGTTTATAGATCAGTGCACTGTTGGTCAGTTAAGTAGTGAACTGGTGAGCTCTAAACAGTGTTTGATCCTGGACGGATTGCTGAGCAGTACACTAATCTACGCAATGCTTCATGCTGAACGGGTATCTCATCTGGGCTAATACATATCCGGGCTGGATCTGAGAGATGGATTCAGCATCCAATATAGTTCCTGACATGATTATCACTCTTCCAGCTCGGCCTATTCTGCAGCTAAATGTGAGATGATGTGTTTCAGATCGAATTTACTTTGTCAAAATATTCGACATTAAGCAAAACACTATTTATTCGAATACTGTCGATAAAAGACAACAAAAGGAAGATGAACTTGCAATAACTTAATTCTATTGGAAAACTTAGCCGAATAATAGTTTAACAGCTTTACAGTAACTGTTCCAATATGGTATCATCCAATAAGCACACAAATGTCAAAAAACAAATGCAGGAAAAAGATTGTCTCACATGTAGTTCTCCAATCCAGGAGGAAAGAACATCAAAAGACAGCTCAGAGAAATCACAGAAAGAGTCTGTAGAACCGGGGTCAGATTTCCTGCCATCCAACTCTGCTGAGACCCCAGCGATAACTGGCGAAAGGTAAAACTAAGAATCCTGGTTCTGTGAGAGTTTGACCATCACTCCACAGGACCAGGCCGCGGCTGCAAGAACACAAGGAATGGACTGCATCTACATCGTCTATAACTCTGTAGGTGTCTCTCAAAAATGCCTAAACCCACCTAAGCCGTTAAATGCTGGACAGACAAAAGTCAAAGTTAAACATAAATAAATAAAACGAAAGGATGCAGCAGGCCTGGTGATCAGACACAGACGGCCTCGGAAGCCCAGCAATTCCTACACTGCCAAAACACAGCAGAATTTTACAACTGGAGATGTGCCATTAGACCAATAATCAGCGATATCAAAATCCTACCCACACCAAGTATTATTGTGATATATCAGAGTTGCCCTGAAATGGGTTAACTGGAGCTGTTTGTTCAGTGAGTGTGATTAATATCAGTCTTCCTGGACCTAACTGGGTCACTGGAGGCTTTCCCTCTTCCATAATTAGGGCCTTCTTTCAACTTGTTATGCCATTGTATTCGGGGCAGAGTCAACCTCAACAAGATTGGGATCAGCAACTACAGAGAAAGAGAGAGAGAAACCAGATTTTGAGAATATTAGATGTTCCAACAATGGATTTGAATTTGAGAACATGAAGCTGGAATGTTCCAACAATAGATCAGAATCTGAGAACATTAGGCTGGAATGTTCCAACAATGGACAGGGGTTTATCCTGGGGTCTTTCCTGGCTTTCTCAGGATTGGCCACGGTTAGAGTTGCGGATACGAGCCGTACTAATGATTATTCAGGCAGGTTACTATCCCATCCTCGCTATTATTGGTGTTCCTGGTAAGTCTATCTCTATCAATTCTATAAATGATGCTGAATGTTATTGCTATTCTGGTTGATTATATCTAACAAATACATCAACTTTCCGTCACAAACGCCACTTCCTTCTCCTGCATTTCCAAACTACTTACTCATAAACATCTGAGAAGGATTAAGACTGTTCGGAACCTTGAGTCCCTTTTTGCTGTGAACTGTTTTATGTCTCCATATTCTCTCTGTGATCAAACCTGCTGACACCCACCTTCATAATATCCCCAATCACCAGCTCTGCCTGAGTTCTGTTGCTGACTTCGCCATCACATACCCCTTCATTAATGACAGGTTTTATGGCTCCAGTTCTCTTCTGACCTCTCTTCCAGTTACAAATAGTTTGACCACAAACTTGTTCTTGTTTCTACAGTTACTTCACAACAGGGACTCTTAAACAGAGTAATAATGTCACTGAATGTGTAATTCAGAGGCACGGGTTATAACTCTAAAACCATTGTCTGAAATCCTATCACTGCCGATGACTAAATTTAAATTCCAATGGCAAAATTTGGAATGAAACCTAATTTCACTCATGGCAACCATAAACCATCAGCATTCCTTTTCTTATTTTATTAGTAACCTTTGGTAAAGAAGCCTAACATTTTTGTCCTTTATGAACTAAGTGTCACCTCAGATCCACAACAATATGGTTGCCTCCATATTGCCTTGACAAATGGCCACATGGTCAAGGGCAGTTAGGATGGACAACAAATGCTGCCCTTGCCAGTGATGCTGGCATCCCGCGAAACAACAACATTAAAGGTGAAATAACCAAGGAAATGCGGATGCTGGCGATCTGAAATAAAATTCTCCACCGTCTGAAACAATGTTGGAGAATCTCAGCAGGTATGGTAGTCTGTTGGAAGAAACACAAAGAGCGTTTCGAGTTCAGTGAACCTATCAAAACTGAATGCAATTGAGAAATAATATTATTATATCAGGGATGGTTGGAAGGGTGAGCGGGCGGTTTGTGTTGAGTGGATGATGTCCAAAAAGAGAGAGAGAAAGAGAGAAAGAAAAAGCAAGCAAAAGGATTGCTGATGATGGACTGGAAGGAAAACAGAATGGGAAGTTGTTCTAACATTTCCCCTCTTCACATATTCCTGAATATCATTTATTACGGGATGTCCCTGCTTACCGTGAGTTATGTTCCTCTATCTCTCGTCTGAGTGTGGTGATCAACTCCATCAGCAATACTTATAGTCGCTGAGATATAGAGAAACGTAATGTTCAATTGCCAACTGCTTCTTTGGAGAGAGGAACTGTTACTGTGCGACTGTGTGGAGATGTAACAGCTTTCTCAGCCAGGAAAAGAAACTGAGGAAACCGATGCATTTTCAACACTGAGTGAATGCACTATGGGTGTGTGGAATTGACTTTCTGCTGTCATCCAGAAAGCCAGTGGAGGGTCTGTGGATGGTGTTCTCAGGATTGTGATGTCAGCTACTGGGTTCATTCAGGGAAACCCGAGGTTCTGGGGACCCCACTCTGAATACTGCATTTACAGTGTTTCTGGGTCCATGGTAAACAAATGGAGCTGAGACTACCAAGAAGGGAACCTGTGTAAACAGGGAGGAGCAGGGCACTGTACTATACTCTCTGGGATTTCCAGGAAAATGTGTCTATGCTGCACCTATTCAGGTGTAAATTTTAAAATCAGCTTGTCTCAAAATTGAGGTGATCACTGAGCTGTATCCCCTTCTTCAATATAACCTGTCGTCTCACATCAGGGTCAGGACTGTGCTGACACTCACGATGAATTAAACTGGATTGATTCTGGAACTTTGCAGGCAGCAGTGGGTAAGATATCCACCATCTCCGAAGTGCAGTCCTCCAATGTAATCACAAGCGGTCAGAAACCACCTGCCTTCTGAGAGGAATGCATTGGTTCCATCTCCACAGGGCAAGGTACAGAAACTAACTTGCAGAAATATTAGGGAACAGAGTGATTGGTAAAATTGGGAGACTGCAGGAAATCAAAAGTAATGAAGAGTATGTTATTGAAATTCGAATTGAATTGAAGTTTCATAAGTTGCTGCATCTGATGAGCTACATCCCAGAGTGATTGAGATCAGAACAGAGCTAATGAAATAATTGCTGATTATTCTTCAATGCTAGTTAGATTCTGGAAAGGATGCCGCAGACTGGAAAACAACTATTGTAAACCTAAATTTTAAAACAGGATGGAGAGTGAAAACAGAAAACTAAATAGCTTGATGTCAGCTGTGAGAATAAAATATTGGAACATTTCATAAGGAACGTGACAACTAGATACTTTGAGAATAATGATTTGATTTGGTTCATTCGGCCTAGATTCAGGAAAGGGAAATGATCTTTGATAAACCTGGAGATTATCCGTTGTGACATCGATAGTTGAGAACCAATGGGCATGGAGTATTGTATTTTTATAAGACGTTTGACATGTTTGAATACAGGTGAATTGGGAATGTTAGAGTCCATGGGTAGGTCGGGGTGGAATATATACCACATGGATTAAAAATTGGGTCAAGGAGTTACGAGAAGAATACTGTTTTTCTCTGGAGTGAAGGATTGATGTGTGGCAGCAGGATCACTTTGGGCAATAGCTGTTCATAAGGTATAAAAATGATTTAGATGTGAACAACAAATATCATCATGTACATTGATATTTATTAAATGGTAGAGAGGTTGGCGAGTGCTTTTGTTGAAAAGGACCTGGATGTCCTTGGTCATAAGTCACTGACAGAATTCATGAGGGGGCAGGAAGTAAATGATATGTGGTCCTTCATGCAAAATGATTGAAGTACAAAAGGTAGAATATCTTTCCCACTGATCGTGTTTTTTGAGAGAGTATTAGGTGCCTTTTGTAAAGATTTGGTCTGCTTTATAAACAATGATCCATTTGTCACTGAGAGAGTGGAAAGTATTTTGACCAGACTAAATACTGGCATGATGTTACCATGAGGAGAGTGCAGTAACTATGTGTTTACTCTGTAGCGCTGTGAGAGAATAAGAAGTTGAAGGTTGATGGGTGTGGACAGAAACTCATTATGTCCCAAACAGCTGAATAGGGTGAAATTTTCATGCTTTTCATTAGATGTTTGATTCACGACAGTTTATATGCATCTGCAGAGCCCCCATGCCGATTGACAGAGTGGCACAGGCCCTGAATGAACTCTGAACACTTTAATGCACAGTATTGAATGTCACTTTGTACACAAATACCTTCATTCTGAAACAGTTCGTTATTCCCCAACGGCTTCTGACCTCCACGGAGACCATGGGTCTGCTTTCTTGGAGATGGAAGATGGAGAATGGCTAAAAAATGTTGTCTTCATTCCGACTGCCAGAAAACCATGTTAAAGTAACACATATGTACCATCAGTAATTAAGCCATGGAGATCAATTTGGAGCAGTCTGTCTGTGCAGCCCCTGTTCCATTTGTTTGTGATGTTGGAGCATCTCTGACACTTTCCTGTTCCTGCGTTAGTGGCTTGACAAGCTGAATAACCTCTTCCTGTTCCTTTGTAAGTGACTCCGGGTGTGAAATGGTTCTTTCTGTTCCCATGTATGTGACATGTGGGAGCGAGCAGACTCCCTGTCTTCCTGTGCAACAGGCAAAAGGGACTGAGTGGTCTATCCTTCTTCTTGCCGAGTAGTTTTAATGGGATGAAGGGCTTCCCCACATTCTTGTGAAACCAGATTGAGGTGCTGAATGAACTCCTCCTTTTACTCTGGAAATGTACTGTGCTGTTACATAAATGTTGCCCAGACTTTAACAGCACGATCTTGAATGTTATCCAAGTCTTGCTGCACATGGTCACAGACTGTTTCAAGAGCTGAAGAGGGACAACTTGTCCTGAAAATTTTGTAAACTTCAGTGATTGCCCTCTCTTCTGCTGGCACGGTGGCTCAGTCGCTTACACTGCTGATTCACAGCGCCAGGGTCCTAGGTTCGATTCCAGCATTGGGCAACTGTCTGTGTGGAGTTTGCACATTCCCCACTTGTCTGCATGAGTTTCCTCCGGGTGCTCCAGATTCCTCCCACCGTCCGAAGATGTTCAGGCCAGGTGAATTTGCCATGCTAATTTGTCCATTATGTTAGGTGCATTAGTCAGAGGGAAATGTGTCTGGGTGGGTTACTCTTCGGAGGGTCGGTATGGACTGGTTGGGCCGAAGTGCCTGTTTCCACACTGTAGGGAATCTAATCTGCTCAGTTTGGATTCAATGGCTGAATAGGCTCCTTCAACACTGTAGGGATTCTGAGGACAAACTGAAAATGACTGGGCTGACGAAGCTACGCTGAGGATCTCCTGCAGATGTGTCCCACGGCTGAGATGATTGATGCCCACCAAAGATCATTATCTTCCCTTTTGCCATGAATAACTCCAAAAAATGTAGAGGTCTTAGTTAATTCTCATTAAGTGCGATTTACCAGGAGGAGATTTATCAGGATGCTGCCTGGACTGGAGGGCAGGTCTTATGATGAAACCATGAGGAATCCAGGGCTTTTCTCACTGGAGGTGTACAAGATGATGAGAGGCATAGAAAGTGAATAGCCAGAAGCATTTTCCCAGGGCAGAAATGTCTATGACTCGGTGGCATAATTTTAAGGCAATTGGAGGAAGGTTTAGGGGAGATATCAGCGATAGCGTTTTTACACAGAGAGTGGTGGGTGTGTTGAATGCACTGCCAGCAGTGGTAGTAGAGTCAAATTCGTGAGAGAAACTTAAGAGACTCTTGGATAGGCACATGGAACAAAGTGAACGGAAGCATGTAGGTTAGTCTGATCTTAGAGTAGGAGAAACGGCACCACGTCGAGGGCTGAAGGTCCTAATTGCATGAACTCATGTCGAACTCTGAACTCAAAAACTGCATGAATTCATGTAAAACTGCGTTATCTCACCTTTTGGATTAGAATCTAACTAAGTATCATGGCCTAGACAGAGAACACAGCGGGGCAACACCTTCACCATATTGTCTAGCTATCATCATCGTTAGCAGCTAACCTGAGATTGCAACTTTAAAAAAAGGTTTTGTGATTTACATATGAAGGACGGGAAACTACATTGGTATTCTAACAGATGAAAGGCTTAGCAATCAATTTTCCAATGTATAATTTCAGTTACATCTCAATGTAAATTTCTGCGATAAATTCTGTGTTAGGATTGAGCCCTCCACTATCACCTGATGAAGGAAACAAGTGTGCTTCCAGTTAAACCTGTTGGACCATAGCCTGGTGCTTTGTGATTTTTAACTTTGTACACCCCAGTCCAACACCAGCATCTCCAAATCAGTCATGTTCTTTGTTCTGTGTTCTATGGAAGTGCTCAAGAAGACTTGGACATTGAGGAAGATTTGAGACTTGGAGCAGATCAGCCTTGATCTTAGTGAAGGGCGAGGCAGGCTCGGGATGGGAATGACCTGCCCCTGTTTCTGATGTTCTCCCATTCTGTTACTGGAAAGTTAGTTGGTGTTATTTTCCTGGAAGGTCTTTTATGGAATATTGCAATCAGGGAGACCAACGGATTTTGTGAGGCATCGCTGGGTGAGCCTTGGGGGCTGTATTCACAGTGAATCTGGGTCTACAACATGATCAACAAATGAAGCACAAGTTACAGAGAGGGGAAGCTCTGCAAAGAGAGATGAGCAACCTCTTTTATATCTCGCCTGTGTCTTCCAATTACATTTTCCAAAACTCCCAAACCGTGTGGGACAGTCTTGAGGGACGAAATAGTCTCCTCTGTTTCTGTGCACCATGCTATAACCGTCAGTGGACTCCAATAGCTCCTGTCTAGCAGGTTTGAGGGGTTGAATGGAACGCAGAAACATGGGACTGAGGAGCATGAGTGGGTCATTAGAGAATTTGAGCCTTTTCCACCAGGCATTAAGATTGTGGCTGATCAGATTGTGGTCTCAACCTCATCGTCCTGTCTGTGTCCCATTATCCGTGACTCACTTCTCTGCCAAATCTTTAACTAAAACAGCTGTGAATACTTGTAATCAGAAAAGCACCACAAACTTCTGGGGAAGAGAATTCCCATTCGAATGGCCCTTTTAGAATTTTTCCTCATCCCGTTGTGAGAATAAGAGAGTCATACAGCGTGGAAACAGATCTTTTGTCCAAATTGTCCACGCCAATCTGGCATCTTAATCAGATCTCGTCCCACTTGTCAGCATTTGGCCCACATCCCTCTCAACCATTCCTCTTTATGTACCTTTCCAGATATATTTTAAACGTGTAATCGTACCCGCTTTCACCACTTCCTCTGACAGTACACCCACCAGCTTATGTATGAAAATGTTTCACCTCAGGTCCCTTCTAAGTCTTTCCCATGTCACCTTCACACTATGTGGTCTAGTTCTGGATGCCCCTTCACTGGGAAAAAGATCTTGCCCAGTCAGACTATCTATGCCCCTCAGGACTTTTTAAAACCTCTGTCATATCACCATTCAGCCTCTGACAGTCCAGGGGAAAAAGCCTCAACCTGTTCATCTCCCTGTAGCACAAACCCTCAGGTTCCAGAAAATCCTTGTAAATCTTTTCTGCACTCGTTCAAGCTTAACAACATCCATCGTTTAGCAGAGTCAACTGACATGTACGCAGTATTCTTAAAGTGGCCTCACCTACGTTCTGTACAAGCGCAACACGCTACCCCTACTCCTATACTCAATGTTCTGACCGACTAAGGCAAGCATGTCAACTACGTTCCTCACTGCTCTACCGACCTAAACTCCACTTTCAAGGAACTATTAATCACCCGTAGGTCTTTGTTCAGCAACATTCCCCAGGGCACTACCCTACTTTAGCTTACCAAAATTCAAAACCTCACAAATATCTAAATTAAACTCAATCTGCCAGTCCTTGGATCATTGATGGTCAAGGACTCCATTATATTCTGAGATAATCTTCTTCACTGTCCACTGCACCACGTTGGTGATGTTATCTGTAAGTTTACTAACCATGCCTCCGATAATCACATCAAAGTTGTTTATAAAACAGTGAGCTTCGCATTGATTCTTTCAGCACACCGCTGGTCACAGGTCTCCAGTCTGGAAAACAATCCATTACCTTCAATCCAATTTTATATCCAATTGGTTAGTTTTTCCTAGATTACATATAACCTAATCTTAGTAATCTGTCTACGATGAAGTACCTTATTAAATGCCTTGCCGATGTCTGTGTAAACAATATATTCCACAGTGTCTTCTTCAATCTTCTTTGTAACCTCTTCATAATACTCAATCACATTAATTAGACATGAATTACATCACACAAATCCATATTGACTATCACTAATCAGTCGTTGTCTTTCTAAATTGATGTAAATCATATCCCTCAGAATCCTCTCCAACGAACGCCTCGGCACTAACGTTGGCTGATTGAGTCGATAATTACCTGTGTTGTTTTGGTTTACTTCTCCCTTTTCTAGACCCACTCCTCCACTGGCCACAAAAAAAATTATAACTAAGTTGGTGATATGGCCAATTATATAGTTCTGAGAGTGTGTCAGGGTCAGTGTTACGAACAAGTCAGGCAGATTTCTTTAATCTGCTAAACAACACGTTTATGACCAAAACAAATGTACTCAAACTATGATGGAAAGAGGAATGACGAGAGGATATTGCAAATATGTACATTGATATTTTGCTGAGAAACAAACACAGACACACACACACATGCACACACACACGCGCACACGCACACACACACACATGCACGCACACACACACACGGATTGTCGATAATAAACTGAAAAGCGAAATATCTGCAAAGTTAACTTGAAAGAACATTGTCCAAATATGTTTCGAACTCATGACCAAAGGAAAAATGAGAGTTTGACCCAAATGCTGTTCTATTTGTTGAGTCATCAAGTCCTACAGCATGGAGAGAGGCAGAGAGGCCCTTTAGCCCAAACTCGCCCATGCTGACCCAAATATCCAACCACACTAAACTCATTTCCCAGCACTTGGCCCTTAGCATTCTCATCCTTTCCTGTCCATGATACTGCCCAAATGCCGTTCAAATATCGTTAATATAAATGCTTCAACCACTTCCGTTGGCAGCTCATTCCTTTTGTGTACCACTCTCTGCGTAAAACAGTTTCCATCAGTTTCCCTTTTATTCATTCCTCTCTCAACTTAAATTGATGCCCTCTCCTCCTCGATTCCCCAACTCTAGGAAAAAAAAAGGCTGGATCTATCCTATCCATGTAAACTTCTTTTAGATCCCTCTCAGTCTCCTATTCTCTAGAGAAAAAAGTCCTCGCTTGTCCAACCTCTCCCTATAATTCAAACTGTTGAGACCTGGAAATATTTTTGTAAAATCCGTCTGCACACATTCCAAATTAAAAACATCCTCCTGATCGCAATGTGAGTAAAAGTGAACACAGCACGACAAGTGCAGCCTCACCAACATCCTGTATAACTGCAACATAACTTCCCAACTGCTCACCTCCATGTCCTGATCGATGCTTGCTAGTGTGGCAAAAGCCTTCTTCACTTCCATGTATAACTATGACCTCACTTTCAGAGAACAGTGGACCTAAGCTCCAGGGTCCCTCTGCTCAACTACACTCCTTAAGGTCCTACCAATCACCATGAAACTCTTACCTTGATCCAACGTAGCCAAAATATTCCTCGGACCACTTCTCCAGTTTGATCAAGGGCCTGCTGCAATTTCTGATATACGTCCTCACTGTCCACGATACCACCTATTTTAGTGTCATCTTCAAGTTTCCTAATCATGCCTTGTACATTCGCAAGAATATCATTGATACAGATAACAAACAGCAATGAGCCCAGCAGCAACCCCTGAGGCACTTCATGTGTCACAGGCCTCTAGTCCGAGCATCCTTCCACTATTACCCTCTGCTTACTACCATGAAGCCAATTGTGTATACAATTTGCAGCTCCCTCTGGGGTCCATGCGATTCTAACCTTCCAGAACAGCCTATCAATGGTAACCTTGTCAAAGGCCTTAATGAAAACCATACAGACTACGTATACCGCTCTACCCTCATCAACATTTCTGGTCACTTCATCAATGAACTCAAACAAATTTGATAGGCATGATCTCCACTCACAAAGCCAGTCAAGCTTTCCAGTCTAAAAACATCTATTAATAATAATTACTGAAATTACTATTAACGTACGAATTAGTAAATAATAATAAGATATTTTCAGTGGAGAATAAATTATCCATGGTATGGGATATTGGAACTTGCATCATGGATGAAGCGCAGAATAGATTTTGTACCTGTGTCATTGAACTGTGTTGGAAAAAGATAGGGGTAGCGTGGTGATTCCGTGGTTCGTACTGCTGCCTCATAGTGTTATGGATCCGTGTTTGGTTCCAGCTTCGGGTGACTCTCTGTATAGAGTTTGCACATTCTCACTGTGTTTGTGTGTGTTTCCTCTGGGTGCTCCATTTTCCTTCTGCAATCCAAAGATGCATAGGTCAGGTGAATTGGCAATGCTAAGTTACCCATAGTGTTATGTGCATTCGTCAGGGGTAAATATAGGGTAGGGGAATGGGACTGGGTGGGTCACTGTTTGGAGGGTCAGTGTGGTCTTGTTGGGCCAAATGGCCTGTTCCCATACTGTAGGGAATCTGTCAAAAAAACTATTTCTAAACAAACCTTATCTTTCCAAATGCATGTATATCTCATCCCTCAGAGTCTTCTCAAGTAACGTACCGACCACAGTTGTTCGGTTTCCTGGCCTACAGATCCCAGATTTTTCTTTGCTTCCCTTCTTGAATAATGGCACAACATTTGCTACTCTCCAATATTCTGGAACCTAAACTGTAGCTAATGATGTTGCAAAAGTATTAACCAGGGTCCTCGTAGTTTCCTCTGTAGCTTTTTGCAGTGTTCTTGGATGCATCTGTTTAGGACCAGGAGATTTATCAACCTACATACATTGTAATGCATCCAACACGTCGTCTCCTGTGATATTGACTCACCCCTTGATGACACTACTACCTTTGTTAACCTCCCTAGTCTTCATGTTTTTCTCCACGGTAAAGGCAGAGGAGAAATATTCATTGAGAATCTCGCAAATCTCCTACGGTTCTAGACATGCATGTCCACTTTGGAACTTGAGGGGTCATACTCTCATTTAGTTATTCTTTTTACTTTAATATACTTAAAGAACCTCTTTGCATTCATCCTAATCTTCTCAGCCAAATCTATCTTGTGCCCCCTTTTCGCACTCCCGATTTCATTCTTCAGTAAACTACTGTATCCCCTGTACACCTCCAGGTATTCCCTCGATCGCAGCTGCCTGGACCTGAGCCACGTCTCCTTTTTGCTGGTCAAAGCCTCAATATCTCCTGACATCCAGGGTTCCTTCTTCCTACCAACCTTGCCTTTTACCCTCACAGTAACATATAGACCTTGAACTGTAGACATTTCACTTTTAAAGGCCTCCCACTTGCAGGAGGTCCTTTCGCCTGCAAACAAACTCCTCCAACCAACCCCTACAAGCTCCTGTCTAATTCCACCAAAATTCGCACTGCTCCAAGTTTGAACTTGAACATGTGGAGCAGTTTTGTCCTTCACCATAATTATTTAAAAATTAATAGATCTATGGTCCCTGGTCCCAGAGTGCTCCCCCGCTGTCACCTCAGTCACCTGTCCTGCACTCGATCTTAGAATAAGTCAAGTTTCGTCCCTTCCCGAGTTGCACCCTCTACGTACTGCTTGAGGAAACTATTCTGAACACATTTAATATATACACCCCATCTCAGTCCTTAATTCTATGTCATTCCCAGTCTATATTAGGAAAATTAAAATCTACTAATGCAATCCTATTGGCTCTGCAAGTCTCCCCAGTCTGTCTACATATTTTTGTTCCCCTAAATCCTCGTTTACTATTTGGGGGCCAATACTACAATCAAAATACTATCACCATTCCCTTCTTATTTATTAGCTCCCCAGACATATCCTCACATGATGGTCCATCAGTTATTTTATCTCTGATTACTGCTGTGTTACTTGCCTTAATCAAAAATGAAACTCCCCGTACCCTCCTTCCATAATCTCTGTCCCGCATAAAGCACCTGTACCCTGGTACATTAAGCTGCCAGTGCTGTCCCTCCCTTAGCCAGGTTTCAGTAATGGCTGTAATGTCCCAGTCCCATGCACTGATCCATGCCTTGAGTTCATCGGCCTTACCTGTCAGCCATCTTGCATTGAAACAGTTGCAATTTCATCCAACAGGCCTTCCTTGCTCCCTGTCGTTGTCCAACCTGACCTGTCTCTTCATTTTACTGTTTCTGATTATTGTATCTCCTTCCAGCCTCGCACTTTCCTCCCTGCTGTTGAGGATCCCACCCCTCCCCAACCACAGCCAATCGAGTTGAAACCCTCCCTTGCAGCAGTTGCAAAGCTGCCTGCCAGGATATTGGTCCCCTTCCAGTTCAGGTACAACCCGTCCTTCCTGAACACGTCACCTTGCCACACAAAAGATCCTAGTAATCCAAAAATCTCTACCCCCTGCACCAATTCTTTAGCCATCCCTTCATCTTCCATATCCTCCTGTTCTTACCCTCACTAGCACGGAGCACTGGACGTAAACTAGATATTACCACTGGCATGGTCCTGTCTTTTCTCCTTTTCCCTAGCTCTCTACAATCACTCTGCAGGATGTCATCACTATTTCTACCTGTGTCACTCTGTCCTTTGTACCAATGTGCACAATGACTTCTGGTTGCCTCCCGCCCCACCCCACCCCCACCCCCGGTGAGAACGTTCTGCAGCAGCTCTGAGACATCCTGGACCCTGGCATGTGGGACGCTACACACCATTCCGGATTCCCATTTGCAGCCACAAAATCTCCTGTCTGTTCCCCTCACTATCGTGTCGGATAATTACTTCTGTAGTTTTTCTGCTTGCACAGCCTTCTGACAATGGGATTTCTTCAAGAAACAGTTGAATTTGGCTGAATTGTGTTGCTGCAGGAAATGGGGAGATTCCAATTAATCCTCATCAGGAATCCTCCATTCGTGGGAAAGACGACTTTTTTTTCACTCCACACATTGCTGTGATGAGCGACAGGGAAACAGAAAGGCGACAATAGAATGTTTCTCCACAGATAGGCTCCATTTTCCATCTGTAAGTTAAATCAGTAACGTTATCAGTCTCACACTGGACTCTGTGAGCTCTTCTTGAACATTGTCCGAACTGTATGACTCCATCACATTCTCGACTCCAGGTCAGTGTGTTATTGCAGAATCAATTCATTAACAATAAATGGTCATAATTGTTTTGAGGATGTGTTCATTTGTGCTTGCATGAGGTAAAAATAAGCGTTTCATGTCTTCACAATATCTGTGTTAAAATGAATATTCTTAAACATACACAGTAATTGCTGGAAAAGCTCCGCCTGTCTGTCAGCATGTAGGAAGAGAATTCACAGTTCAATGTTTCTGTCCAATGATCTTTCCTTTGAAACTGACTTATTCTTAAAGTATTTCCCCCACGCAAGAAGAAATATCCATCCGGTATTCACCAACTACACTCTTCTCAAGATCTTATATGGTCAATAAAACAACCCTCATTTTCAGGCCGAACTGTTAATTCTTCATAACGTAATGCCTTCATCCCAAGAATGAGTAAAGAGAAACATCTTTGAGACGTTTCGAAACCAATTTTGTTTTTTATTATTTTCAGTTTCGACAGTTATAACTACACTTAATACGACAGATGTAATCTCAGCAATGCCCTGTACTGATGCAGAAAACATCGCTAAGTTCATACCCAACACCCCTTGCACGAAACCGAATCCGACATTTACCTTCCAAATCACTTGCTACATCTTCAGGTTAATTTGATGTGATTCATGTACTAAGACACACAAATCCCTCTGTAACACTGAGTTCTGCATTCTCCTTGCATTTAAATAAATTTCTGCTGTTTCGTCTTTTCCCCAAAACAGAAAATTTCCATCACAGAAATATTGTACTGCTTTTTTTTCTGCTGACGCTTTGCTCACAGCCATCCTCTGTCTGTATGCCATTGCTTGTTGCTGTGCCCTCCCCAGTATGTGTCCCATTGCAGACGTTCTACACTCCCAATATCTGTATCCCATTGCAGAAGCACTGCCCTCCTCCGTCTGTATCCCATTGCAGATGCTCTGCCCTCACCCATCAGTATCACATTGCAGACGCTCTGCCCTCCCCTGTCTGTATCCCATTGTAGATGCACTGCCCTCGCTCTGCCCTCCGCTGTCTGTATCACATTGCAGACGCTCTGCCCTCCCCCTGTCTGTACCCCATTGCAGACACTCTGCCCTCCTTCTGTCCGTATCCCATTGCAGACGCTCTACCCTCCCCCGTTTGTATTCCATTACAGACACACTGCCTTCTGCCGTCTGTATCACATTGTAGATGCTCTCCCCTCCCTTGTCTGTATCCCATTGCAGACGCTCTGCCCTCCCCGTCTGTATCCCACTGCAGACGCTCTGCCTCCCCGTCTGTATTCAATTGAAGACGCACTGCCCTCAGCCGTTTATATCCCATTGTAGATGCTCTCCCCTCCCTTGTCTGTATCCCATTGCAGACTCTCTGCCCTCCCCGTCTGTATCCCACTGCAGACGCTCTGCCCTCACCCATCAGTATCCCATTGCAGACACTCTTCCCTCCCCTTGCCTGTATCCCATTGCAGGCGTGCATCCCTTCCCCAGTCTGTCTCCCTTTCAGAGGCTCTGCCCTTCCCCTGTCTGTATCCCATTGTAGACGCACTTCCCTCGCCTTGCCCTCCACTGTCTGTATCCCATTGCAGACGCGTTGCCCTCCCCTATCTGTATCCCACTGCAGGCAGTCTTCCCTCCACTGTCTGTATCACATTGCAGACGCTCTGCTCTCCCCCTGTCTGTATCCCATTGCAGAGGCTCTGCCCTTCCCCGTCCATATCCCATTGCAGACGTTCTGCTCTCCTTCGTCTGTATCCCATTGCAGATGATCTGTCCTCTCCCTGTCTGTATCCCATTGCAGACCTTCTGCCCGCCCCCTGTTTTTATCCCACTGCAGATGCTCTGCCCTCCCCCCGTCTTATCACATTGCAGACGCCCCGTCCTCCCCCTGTCGGTATCCCATTGCAGACGCTCCGTCTTCTCCCTGTCTATATCCCACCACAGATGCTCTGTCCTCCCCGTCTGTATTCCATTGCAGATGCTCTCCCCTCCCCTGTCTGTCTCCCATTGCAGACGCTATGCCCTCCCCCTGTCTGTATCCCATTGTAGACGCAATGCCGTTGCTCTGCCCTCCGCAGTGTATATCTCATTGCAGACGCTCTGTCCTCCCCCGTCTGTATCCCATTGCAGACGCTATGTCCTCCCCTTGTCTGTATCCCATTGCAGACGCCCTGCCATCCCCGTCTGTACCATTGCAGACGCTCTGCTGTCCCCCCTCTGTATCCCACTGCAGACAGTCTTCCCTCCACTGTCTGTATCCCATTGCAGATGCTCTGCGCTCCCCCCTGTATGTATTCCATTGCAGACGCTCTGCAGTCCTCTGTCTGTATCCCATTGCAAACGCTCTGTCTCCATTTGACATCTTATTGAATGACTATCCTGGTGCATGATCAAACTGAGCTCCATCTCCTTCATCCAGTTCATTAGAATAGATTGTAACTTGTTGATGACCTCACACAGATCCCTGAAAAATTCCACTCGTTACAGCTTTCTAAACACAAAATGAGTAATGATTTCTACTCTGCATTTCCTGACAACTACCCAGGACGTCCCTGCTTCTGCATAACAGCCTGGGATGGTTATATGGCGTCCCCCTGTGCTGTGTAATTTACTGAGTACTTCATTCTGTTTGGTGCGGCCTGTTTGGTGCAGCCCATTTTCCCGCAGACCCATTTAGGGCAGAACTATTTCAGCGCAGTTCATATTTATTCCTTTTCAGGCTTCGATAAAAGCATTAACCAAAGCAATAAAAATAAAAATAATGTTTATTCCCTTTAGTAAAAATATTAAAAAGACACTTGAGTAAGTACAACATTGACTCAGAGTTTTATTTCAGAGCTAAAATTATAAGTGGTTTTGCATTTATTCCGATTGAACAAATTCATGCAGCTATTGAACATTTGTCTGATGCACTTCCAGATTAATTGCAACCGCTGCTGGACTGGTTAGAGGATAACAATGCAGGTAGAAGATTACGCAGAGGAAATGGTCGGCGTTCACTGCTTTTACCATTTGGAATGTGGAATTTATATGAAAGAACTTTAAACAATGAGGACAAAATAAACAATAATGCAGAAGCTGCCCACAGGAGATAACAAAGCGAACTTGATGTGGAACATCTAGTTATTTGGAAATATATTGATAGCTTACGAAAAGTTCAGACAGGAAGGGACATTTGCTATGAGCATTTGATAACAGGCACGATATTCCGTTGAAATTAAAGAAGCAGATGCTAGAATACAAACACTCGTAAGAAGATTTAGTGAGAGAAATGATGTCGAGTATTTACTAGGGATTGCCCATAATTTTGAATGAACGTCATGTTTTAGATTTTTCGTAATGAACTTATATCGTTTATTTTTTTTCTTTTTAACATTTTTACTGAAGAGAATAAACATTATTTTTATTTTTAGTCTTTCATTAATGCTTTTAACTAAGCCTGAAAAGTGAGAGAAATGAGATTGGAAATGCCAGCGAGTTTAAATTGAGAATTGCTCTTTACTGAACATTGCTGCTTACTTGGTTGGTGGGACGTCGATGTTTCAGAATCTCCACACAAGGTGTCCTGGTCCTCTCTGGCTCTTTCCAGGATCCTCCCCAAATGTCGAGGTAGAGGGTGAGGGAACGGATATTGGGCACTCTAAAACCCGGCTTGGCCCTTTATGTCATATTCCAGGATGTTTCTCCTGGAATGGGAGAAGAGGAGGGACGAAGTGAGGGTGGGAGTGGGTGCCCCTGCTGCCAGTGCTGGTATAGGGGAAGGGGGGAAGGGTGAGGTGGCCGGAGGGATTCGACCACAGTGTTGTATCCATGCAGTGGTATTAGTGTGCGGGGCTATTGTGTCAGTGACCGAAAAAGTGGGGGAGGGAAGGTGCTGAATTCAACAGTGAGTGTGGTCGTGCTTGAGCCTTATTTGGAGATAGAGTGTGAGCCTTGTTCGCGGTTAGGTGCTATAACAGATATACAGTGAGTGTGAGGGAGCAGAAGAATATGGTGACACTTATCCTGGCAAAGTGGGTGGAAAGAATATCGATGCTTGTCCTGTATTGCTGACCAATTCTTCAGATCATCTCAGCGTTGAGGTGAGTCTCCCGGAAAGTCTTCTCCAAGTCTATTGCTAATAACGCCACAGACCCTTTCCCTCACTTCCCACAGAATCAGTTTGGGTGGATCTTACAAATAGCAAGATGAAGCAAACATTTGTGTGTTATATATCAAAACTAAATCTGTCACGTTAATACTTTACAACATATGCTATGAAAATTAGGTATGCAAGTATATGCAAGCGGGATCAATGACACAGTGATATTATCACTGGGCTCTTAACCCAGAGACCCAGGTAATATTCTGGAGACATGAATTCAAATCCTGCCATGGCAGATGGTGGAATTTGAATTCAATATGTATCTGGAATCAAGCGTTTATGACGACAGGAATCCATTGTCGATTGTTGGAAAAACTCATCTGGTTCACTGATGTCCTTGAGAGAAGCATACTGCTGTCCTTACCAGGTGTGGCCTGCATGTGACTCCAGACTCAAGACAACGCTGCTGACTCGTAACTGCCCTCTAGCATGGGCAATAAATACTGGTAATCCAGCGACGCCCTCATCCTGTGAATGAGTAATAAATAATCGTGGTGCTGCAGTAGTAATGGATGGTGTCGAGTTGCACCGAAACTGCAGTGACTACTAATACTGTGAAGAAAAACTTCCGTAAGTGTGTATTGTGTAGGTTGAACAGTATGTTGTGAACCAAACTAGAGAGCAGGTTATTTCAGATTTGGTGTGGCGTTGTCAGGAGGACTAACTAATAACCTTGCTCTGAAGCAGCTTTTGAGGAATAGTTACATCAATATGTTGCATTTTTACACGGCGTCTGAATACAATATCGAATGTTTGAACTTCTGGTCAAACATTGTGGAAGCCCGGAGGCGAGAGTGTCAATTATGCTCCAATGGGGAAGTATACTATAACATTCAATGGGAGAAGCAACCATTGTGAGAGTCATAGAGTCCGACAACACAGATAAAGGCCCTTCAGCCCAAACTGGTCCATTCCAAACATAATGTCCATTCACATTAACCCCATTTCCCTGCCCTTGCCTCATATCCTTCCTTTTCTTTCCTATCCGTGTATTTGTCCAAATGCATTTTAAATTTTATGAATGTACCTCCCTCAACCACTTCTGATGGCAGCTCATTCCATGTGCATACCACCCTGTGTGTCAAAGAAATTGCCCCTCAGGTTCCTTTTACTCTTTCCCCTCGGATCTTAAATTGATGCCCGCTAGTCCGTGGGTTGCTGAATCATGTGGAAAAAAGACTGAGTGCATTCACTCTATCCATGCTTCCCATGATCTTATATACTTCTATCAGATCCCCCTCAGATTCTTACACTCTAAAGTAAAAACTCCTATCTTGTCCAACCTCTCACTATATCTCAGACCATTGAGTCCGGGCAATATCCTTTTAAGTTTCTTCTGCACTATGTCCAGTTTAATAATATCCTTCCTATAGCAAAGTGAACAACACTGAACATAATACTACCAGTATTGCCTAACCAGCATCCTGTATAACTGCAACATGACTCCCTAATTTCGATACTCATTACTCTGACTGATGAAGGCCAGTATGCCAAATGCCTTTTTCACTGCCCTATCTACCTGTGACTCCACTTTCAGAGATCCTTGAACCTGAATTCCAAGGTCCCTTTGTCTCAATACACTCCTTAAGACCCTGCCATTCACCATGAAACGCCTACCTTGATTTGACTTTCTAAAATGCAAGAACTGACACTTATCTGTGTTAAACTCCATTTGCCATTTCTCGGCCCACTTCCCCACCTTATCAAGGCACTGCTGTAATTTCTGAAATTTCTGATAATTTTCCTCACTGTCCACGATACCGCCTATTTTAGTGTCATCTTGAAACTTATAATTCATGCCTGTACATTCCCATCTAAATCATAGATGCGTGTAATATGTAAATATATATACAATATACATGGATAAAACTAACATTACTAGTCCCAGAACCGACCCCTGAGGCATTCCACTCATCACAGGCCTTCAGTCCGACATGCATCCTTCCACTTTAACTCTGTTTCCTACCATCAAGCAAATTTTGGATCTGATTTGCAAGCTCCCCCTCAATTCCATATGATCTATGCTTCCAGAGCAGCCTACCATGTGGAACCTTACCGAAGGCCTTACTGAAATCCATATACACTACGTATACCACCATGCCCTTGCCAAAGTTACTGGTCATTTCACCATAGCACTCTCACAAATCTTTGATCCATGATCCCCCATGCACAAGGACTTGCTGACTGCTCATAATCGCACCCAGCCTTTCCAAATGCATGTATATCGTCTCTCTCAGAATCTTCTCAAGAAACTTAACTACTAGACATGTCAGGTTTACTGGTCTATAGGTCCCAGGTTTTTCTTTATAGCTCTTCTTGAATAAGGGCACAGCATTCGCTACCCTCCAGTCCTCCGGGACCTCACCCATTGGCTACCGATGATACAAAAGTACCAACCATGGCCCCCACTATTACTTCTCTGTCCTCCTACAGTGTTCCTGAATATATCTGGTCAGGACCAGGAGATTTATAGAAATAATGCATAGTCTGAAAGATCTATCTACTTATTTCAGGTGAAAACACCAAAGAGTGAGTAAGTGACTTAATGATGATTAACATAACAAATTAAAGAAAATATTAATCACAGGATGTGACTTCAGAAGAATTCCAGACATTGTGGAATCCTAAGAATTCTTACAAAATTGCAATCCAGAAAAGGAGGGCCATGAAACTGATCAGGAAATCAAAAAGCGAACATGCATGCAAACAAACAGGAACACAAAGACTGCAAAAATCTATGATCTATATTTCAAAAGAAAAAAAAAGTCAAATGTGGAAATTTGCGATCGGGAGAGACGAGTTTATGGTGGATAACAGGGAAATGGCAAAGCAAATGACCAGTTACTTTACATCTGTCTTAATGGAGTAAGATCCAGAAAATCACCCAGAAATACGAAGTGACCGTATAGGACTTGTGGAAGTAAAGACATAACGTCAATTCATATCAGTAACAAGGCAATATTGAACATGCAGCTGGATTGAGCATTGCTAAGCTTGACAAACCAGATGTACTTCATAGCAAAACCTTCAGAAATAAATCACAAATAGAAGTATTGATTGCCTTGTCGATGACTGCGTTCTATTTTCCTGTACATTCTGCAGAGTCTGGAAGCTGGTGTAGATAAATGCACATTAGTAAATGTGATCCAAGCACTATAGATTAATGGTAGGGATCCAAGCATCTACAAAGAGAAGAAGAGATAGTGTCGAGAACAGCTGACAAATTAACTTGACATTTGTCGGGAAACTGTTGGAATATATTATATAGGATGTGATATTGGATATTTAGACATTAACAGCAAACTTTGAGAGACTCAGTATGAACTTCTGAAAGGGAAATCATACTTGACAAACTTTGGAATTGTTTGAAGTTGATTCTTACAGCATAGATAATGGGGTACCAGTAGAATTGGTATAGATTTTAGATTATCAGAAGGCTTTCTATAAGAACTCACACAGTGTATTCGAAAATGCAATGATGCGAAGGGTATTTGGAGGAATATATGTCAGTGGAAACTTAAAGTTTTGATTGCCTTCCTTTGAGGGAGTCAGAATATAGATGTAAAGACATGTTGAAGCAGTTTCACAGCGTGTTGGTGAGACTGTACCTGGAGTATTGAGAACAGTTTTGGTGACCAAATCTAAACAGGAATATACTGTACACAGAGGAAGTGTAATCGACATTATCCAGATAAATCCCTCAGATGGCGAGATTGCCTATGATCTCTAGAGTTTCTACGAATCAGCGGTGGGTCACTGTGAACTTTATAAAACTCACAAAACATACGGCAAGTTGCAAATTACCAGGAAATTTATCAGGCTGTCCAATCCACATTCAAGGCAAATAATGACAGGATGGACAAACCATTCAAGAATGCAATAAGGAGGAAATTCTGCGCGTGGAGGGGAATGACTAACACAGGGGCAAGGCAGGACAAGATCACGGAGAATCCCTAATAAACTGCAAGTATGTCAAGTGGAACAGAATAACCAGTGAACACGTAGGACCCATTAGTGACTTGCCAAGTTGCATGTAAATCAACTTTCGTAGTAGGACAAAGAGGGGAATGGTAGAAGGCTGTTTATGTGACTGGAGGCTAGTGTCCAATGCTATACCACGGGCATCAGTGCTGGGTCCCTTATTATTTGTGATTCGGAGGTGCTAGTGTTGGGCTGCGGTGGACAAATCTAAAAATAGCATAACACCAGACCATAATCTAACAGGTTTATTCGGCAGCACTAGCTTTCGAAACGCTGCTTCTTCATCACCGTGCACAAGCACGTGATGTAACTGATGTTGAGAGATTTTTATCCTTATTATTTGTGGTAGTCATAAATGATGCAGCTGTGAATATGGACGAGGTGTGGGGTGTGTAATAAATAATTTTCTATTTGATACAAAGATTGGCCGGGTGGTTGGCAGTGAGGAGGAAGGCCTTATGTTACAGGTAGATACTGATGGAATGGTCAGATGGGTGAATCAATGGCAGATGGAATGTAACCCTGATAACTATGAGGTGATGCACATTGGAAGAAGGAACCAGTCAGGGGAGTACTCAATGAATGGCAGCACACTAGAAAGCTCAGAGGGTGCTTCTCCACACATCGCTGAATGTGACTGCACAGGTTAATACACAATCTGGGAAAGGCTAGGGGAATGTAAACATAGCCTTTATTAATCGAGGCATAGATTATAAGAACTATGCGGAACTTTGGTGAGGGCAAGATGGAATACTGTGTGTCGGTCTGGGAACAACATTACAGGAAGGATGTGATTGTACTGAGGGGGTGCAGAGCAGATTCACTGGGATGTTCCCTGGGATGGAGCATATCAGCTATGGAGAGAGGCTGGATAACCTCAGGTTGTTTAGTTTGGAGGAGGAGAAAGTGAGGTCTGCAGATGCTGGAGATCAGAGATGGAAATGTGTTGCTGGAAAAGCGCAGCAGGTCAGGCAGCATCTAGGGAACAGGAGAATCGACGTTTCGGGCATTAGCCCTTCTTCAGGCCTGAAGAAGGGCTAATGCCCGAAACGTCTATTCTCCTGTTCCCTAGTTTGGAGGAGAGAAGGCTACGAGGTCTGTGATTCAGAAGGATAGGATTACGAGGTACATGGACAGGTTGGATAGACAGCAGCTGTTGATTTTAGTCAAAGGGCCACACTTTTAAAGTGAAGGACTTACGATTTAGTGAAGATTTGAGAACTGTTTTTCAACCAGAGCGTGTTGGGGTCTGGATTGCACTTCTTGAGAGTGGAGTTGTCATGCTAACCTCAAACCATTAGAAACGACACGGTTATGCAGTTCAAATGCTTTCAGATTCACGGCTAAGGTCTTGTGTTGGAAAGTGGATCGAACGTAAACTGTGCTGTACTTCTGGTAGTACAGAGTCTGTGCTTCTGTGATTGGATGGCTGTGGAAGGTCAATCATTTAGTTGTTTAAGGTAGGAATTGATGGGTTTCTGAAGATTATCTTAACAAAGTTGATAAGAGAGAACTTGTAATATTTTCTGGAAATATGTCAATGGCAAAATTAAGAGAAAAAAGTTGCAGATTTCTTACAGTCTGACACCAGATAATTGAGGACCGGGAAATAGCAGAACTATGGAGCAAATATTTTAGTTATGCCTTTACAGAAGAAAACAAATCAAAAAAGAAAACTTCCGAGCAATACTAGGGAACTTTAGTCATGTGAGAAAAAGGGGATGGAATGAAAAAAACAACTAAGCAGTTTAGAGAATGTATTGGACTGAAATTAATGGGCATAGACAAAGTCAACAGAGATTTATGAAATGGGAATCATTTTTGAGAAAGTGGCTTTTAGTAAAATTATGTAGGAGGTATCAATGCCTTGCGAGTGGATTATCAGAATGACTTTTTGATAAAGCCCCAAGCCTATTGTGCAAATTCGAATGCTATGGGACTCGGGCGAATACATGGTCATAGATTTAGAATGGGAGAGATGGCAGGAAACAGTGAGTAGGAATAAAACAATGTTTTATTTTTAAATGGAAGGCTTGGAGGATATTGTAAGGATCGTGTCTTGGGCTCCAGCTATTCCCAATGCACATCATACCTTTGGGTGAGGGGCGAAAATGCAATATCCCCAAGTCTTCTGACAGGATGTAATAAAGTTCCGAGCTGATTGAGACAAGTGGAGTGACTGGGCAAACACGTCGCAGGTGGAGAGTAATGGGGGAGATGAGATGTTGTGTACTTTGATGGGAACAATGGACTGGCTGAAAAAGGATTGGTTGAAAAATGTTGCACTATAAATGAACTTGAGCTGCATTTTTGTTTATTTCTGCTTCACCCTCCAAGTCCATGTGTGGGAGTGAGTTCTGAAGCCAGAAGTCAATACTGGGAATGGCATTAGCACGCTGACCATTGTGTGTAGGCCCAGCACGTGGGGAACTGTAACTTTGAAAGGAATCTGGATCTCCCTGTACACCAATCACTAAAAGCAATATTGCAGGAGTAGAAAGCAGAAAGGAAGATAAATGCTGTATTCACCTTCATTTCAGGGGGATTTGAGTACAGGAGTAAATGCATCTTACTGCAGCTGTACAGGGCCTTGGTGAGACCCCATCTCGAACATTGTGCAGTATTGTGTGCAGTTTTGGTCTCCTTTTCTAACAGACGACCAACCTGACATTGAAGGAGAGTAGCAAAGGATGACCAGACTGATCTCTGGAATGACAGAGTGTTGTGAGAGCAGAATTTGGGGCAACTGGACCTGTATTCAATGGGGTTTAGGAAAATGAGTGGAAATCTCAGTGAAATATATAACACTCTGACAGGTGCGAGGCAGATTAGAAGCAGGGATGGTAATTCCCCTGGCTGGGACGTCTAAAACAAGGGGCCACATTATTAGGTACAGACAGGCCACTTTGCATTGAGATGAGAATAAATGCCTGCACTCGGAGACTGGCAAACCAGGGGCACTCTGTTCCAGATCAGGCTGTGGTAGTCAAGGGGCTGAATATAAATAAGGATTTCTGGAAACTAAAGGGATAGGGAGAGAGCAGGAGTATGGTGTGAAGATAGAAAATCAGCTTTCATTCCAGGTTGTTCTCCAATAACGCAATAACTGTGTTCCTGTGCAACACTGTGTTGTACAAAATCGTGCAATATTAATAATGGGGTCTATGGAAAAAAGAGGGTAAGAGGCGAACCCCCAAAAATATCAGTAAAAACCAAATATTAAACTTGATCTAACACACAATAGGACACTCTAAATAAATCTTTAAATTACATGTTGTAATGGAACAGTGCTGTAAATGTAATGCTTTCACACTACAGTCACACACTGGTGCACTGTACCTTTCACCACAATCTTCACCAGAAAGCGCGCGGGGGCTGACTGACCATGTGATGCCGATGCCGAATTCCAGTTCTCTCCAAGATTCTCCCCACAGTTTGAAATAAAGTTCTTTCTAAATATAGACTACAATTCCCAGTTTCAGGCTCAGTTTCAAGGCCTGCAGAGCGGATTGCATTCCTGTTTTTGCTGAACACATTGATTGTACCTTTTGTAGAGAGGGTTTTTGAGGCAGGATTTGCTGTTCAGCTGGCGCCCGACAAGGAATCGCGTCACAGTGAACGCCACTTCACTTTATAGAAAAAGGTTCATGAATTGCATTGCAGCCAAATTGTATTTGATCAACACGCGTTATCGGTGAACTGCCTGTACATAGAATGGAGGCGCAAAACTGATGGACTGAATGGACTACAGCAGTTCTCATTTTATGTTTCACAATGTTTAAACATCTGAAGGGATATGAATATTGTATGGGGAAAACTGCGTTGAGGAGATGTTCGGCCATTAACTAGAATAGGGAAAGCTCAATGAGTTGTATGACGTATTCCTTTCCCGATGCTTTTGTGCAGTGTGTGGGAAAGCTCTGTAGATGTTGTCACAAGCTCTCAGCTGTTAGGAAGGAGATCTCTGCAGGGTCGACAGGATTGAGTTTCCCATTCCCTTTTCTGATAACGAGGCTGGTGCCGGGTGTTCTCTCCAGGTTTATCCTTTAAGACCTCGGAGCAGTTTGATACAATTGAGTGCCTTGCTTGCCCGTTTCAGAGACCATTGAAGAGTGTATCATATGTCTGTGTCTGGAGTCACTTTTAGGACAGACCAGGAAAGCACGGGAGATTCACTTCCTGAAAGTACACTGGGGAAGAGATCGACGTCTATAATCGACATTGAACACATGATCAGTATTAATGACACCAGGTATTAGATCTTGATATTTTATTAATTGTTTTTTACTTGCACCATTTCCAGAGAATTATCCTGGTCTGGATCATCAATCCAATGACATTTCCACAACAGCACCATCTCCACATGGGGGCCTGTCGGAAACCACACTGAACCGATTATTTCTGTGCTGTTTGACAGCTCTATCAAAAATAACCCCAACCAATATGACTATCGTGATGGGACTGAGGGCGTGGTAATTGGTCCGATTGTAATTATTCCCTTCTTAGGGGATGGGACATAGTTGAGTAATTACCCACATTCGGAGAAAGTGAGAACTGCAGTTGCTAATTACCCACACTGCCAGGGAGTTGTCCGAGTTGCAGCTGGAATGAAACAGCTTCCTCAGGTACACAGCTTGTTTTGTAGCAAACGTCCTCAGTCCTATTGCAGGAATGGTGCCAGGGCCAAATGCCTTTGTCGTATCTACAGTGTCCAGCTGTTGCTTCATGTCACGTGCAGTGAATTGAATTGGTTGAAGACGGGCATCTGTGATTCTGAGGGCATCATAGTGAGGGTGAGGTGGGTAATCGACTCAACACTTCTAGCTGAGGATGGTGCAGATACTGCATCTTTTACATGGATGCACAGGGCTGTTCCATTATTTAGGATGGGGATATTTGTGGAGTCCTCTCCTCCAGTAAGTTGTTTAATGGTCCATCGACTTTTACGCATGGATTGGACAGGACGAGAGAGCTTATATCTGATTTGTTAGTCTTGGGATCATCTCTCTCTCTGTATCAGATGTTAGTCCTGCTGTTCGTAGTGTAACCAGTCAAATGCGTTAGCTTTAATGGATTGTCATCAGGTGTAGGTGTACGTGATTCCGACCCGACCATGTTCACCACACTCGACACTGACCCATGGATCGGCTTGATGGAAATGGTAGATGGATGGACTATTCTGGGGGATAAGTTACAGATTGTCATTGAAATCTACAGCATCAGGTGATAACCCAGTTTTAGCTGCAATATCTACAATTCAATTCTACTGACTGCCCCCCCCCCCCCCCCCCATTTCACACCGAGACCGATTCCACCATCAGCCCTGTATTCAGTGACCTACTCTGGTTTCTGATGTGGAAATACTTCCATTTTCATATTCTCATTCTGCTGCAAGTCTTTCCTTGGTGTCACGCCTCCACTTTGAATCTTTTCCTTTCAGTAATGTCATCTTCTGTTTTTGAAGTGAATGTGTTTCCTTCTGTTTTTCTCCCTGACCATGAATCAGAGCTCTGCAGTATCAATAATGCCAGCCTTATGTAGTTTCAGAGTCAAGGAACTTGTCACCATGCGTTACTGCTCAGTTCCCAGTTTACGACGCTCCATGTTGGACAGCATGTTTGGGCATCTTTGACAATATGTCGTTGTTCATAAACAGAAATTGCTAAAGATATTGCAGAACTTTCTGGAGTGAATGCAGAGTTAAACTTTCAGGTTCAGTGAACCTTCCATAAAGGTTTATTATTTTTATTTCCAGTATCCATAATTATTGATTTAATTGAAAAATTGTTCTGCGCCTATTCATTTCTGGAGAAACTCAGCAGGTCTGTCAACATCTGCAGAGAAAGAGAAACAGAGTTAGCGTTTCCAGTCCAGTATGACAAATCTTCAAAACTGAATACAATTGCAAAATGGTCTTTTCATCACTTGGCAGATGTGGAGGCTGGATGGCAGGGAAAAGAGGGTGTGGCCAAAGAAAAACGGGCTTTTAGCAATGGTGAACGAAAATATTCTGTATAACCGGTCGAATTCAAGATGTGAATGGGTGAAAGGGGTTCTCTCTATTGAATGCAAGATAAAAAAGACACAACCACACAAAGTTATACGGAGGCCAGGAGGGAGAATGTTGACCATCTGGTATTATAAAGATCTGGCCACAGATACGTTTTCACTGTCATGAACATTACCCCCTTTAGATAAAGGAATTCAGATGCTTGACTTCTTATTGGCACTAGCAAGCTTTTAATGCTGCCTTAGTATTGTAATAAGGAGAAAAACAAATCACAGTATGACGTTTGGGCTGAGTGTTAGTTACCTGTCATTTTTAATATTGTTTCAATTTTGCAGTGCTTATCTTTAAACGCTTGTTCTTGAAGTTAGCATCAAGTGGAGTGTAGGATGTTGAGGAGTGACATTGTAGAAACTTATATAATCATGAGAGGTATGGATAGGGTGAATAGTCAAGGTCTTTTCCACAGGATAGGGGAATCCAAACATAGAAGGAATAGGTTTAAGATGAAAGAGGGTAGATTTAAAAGGGACTAAGGGGCAGCATTTTTACACAGAGGGCGGTGTGGGTATGGAATGAGCTTCCAGAGGAAGAGTGGGAGATGCAAGGACAGCGACAACATTTAAAACTCATTTGGACAAACATATGAATGGGAAACATTTAGAAGCACATGGACCTAATGAAAACAGATAGGACTAGTATAGTTTGGTAAACCTGGCAAGCATGGACATTTAGAAAAGCTTCACGCAGTGTCAGGGTGGGTTTGTGAAAGGGAAATGATATTTTGCCCGGTAAAATCATGCAAAGTATTTCAGGAGATGCCTGAAAATGTAACAACGGACTTGATAAAGGGGATCTGGTGGACACGAGGCTTTCCAGAGATTTTCCACTAGGTATTACAAAACAAAAGTTCTTACACAAAACAGAAGCACCAGGACGTCGGATACTGTATTAACATGGGATGATGATTGGTTAACACAGAAATCGGAGAGTCAGGATTAATGGATCTTTATGGTAAAGGTTTATCTGCTGGAGTACCACAAATATCAGCCTGATGGCATCAGTTATTTGCAATTTATGCTGACAGCCTGAAGGAGGGAGTTGAGTACAATATGCATCCGAGTTTGAGGATGACACTGAGAATCAAACGGCAGGCTGCTACTTAATGGAGAGGACTTCCAGAAAAGGAATAGTAAAGGCATTGCAGTCTTCCTGTGTATGAAACATAAAGTCAGCATGCTGATGCAGCAAGTAACTTGGTTGGTACGTTAGGCGGTTTCCTGGGAAAAAAGAGTTGTGTTATTGAGAATCTCTAAGTTGGTGAGGCGATAATTCATTGGGGTTTAAATGAATGAGGAGTGATAATGCTGAAACCAACAAGACACAGAAGGGGTTGGAGAAGGTAGATGTTGAGAAGTTGTTTCCATTCTTGAGCAAAGTATCGAACTCGATGATATAGATACCGAATAAGGAACATCGATTTCGATCTTAGATGCAGAGTAATGTGTTCTCTCCGAAGGTAGTGAATGTCTGGAATTCCCGAACTCAGAGAGGTGTGGAGGGATACAAGGAGTCTGCAAGAGAGTGGAGTTGAACCCTGGAGTAGATCAGCAATGTTCTTATTAAATGACAGGGTTATCTTGAGGGGCCGATTGACCTACTCCTGTCCCTATTTATTAATTTCACATGTTATGCTTTTGGAAAGTAACGGGTTATTTTGCTGGAAATCGTGTTGTGCAATGTTACATTCAGGGAGAGCAGAGGATTTGTTGTTTTAACCCTGGGTGGGGTATGTGTCTGTATTCCCAGCGTATCTGGGTCTGCAACATGACCCACATCTGGAGCAGAAGTTACAGGGAGGGGAAGCTTGGAAACAGGGACTGGGGGGTGGGGGTATGTTCACTTCCTGATCCAGCCTGGATTTTCCAAGTACATTTCAAAAACTACACCTAACCATCGGAGTGGCCTCGATCTGCCCCTGTTTAGCATGTCCGAGGGTTGAAAGGAACATCAGAACATAGGGCTGAGGGACACAAGTGGGCCATTCGGCCACTTCACATTACTCCACCAGTAAATAAGGTCATCTCATTGTGATCCCAGCTGGACTTTTCTTTCCATGCACCATTATCCCTGATTCACCTGTCCATGGAAAATCAGACAAAACCAGCTTCGATATAATATAAAGGTCCAGCCACCCCAAACTTCTGGGAAAGAGAATTCCCACTTGACTGAAATCCCACTTTGTGGATTTATCCTAATTCCTGCTCTGACGGATGTTGGAGGGTGTCATTGTTTCCTTTTCTCGTCCCATTCCTCCACTGCTGACACCAAATTTTAAATGTAACCAGGTTGATGATATGGTCGATGATAAAGTTCTCAGACTGAGTCAGGTTCAGTGACAGGAACAAGTCAGGCAGATTTCTTTAGTTAGCCACAAGTAACTAATAAAACTAACGGATGTGCATGGTGGATCTATGGTTAGCACTGATACCTCCCGTCACCAAGTAGCTGCGTTCAGTTCCAACCTCGGGAAACCCTCTATGTGGATTTTGAACATTCTCCCCATGTCTGTGTGGATTTCCTCCCAGCGTTCTACTTTCCTCCCATCGTCCATAGATATGCAGCTTAGAGCGGATTGGCCACGCTAAATTGCCCATAGTGCCCAGGGATGTGTAGGTTAGATAGGTTAGTCATGGGAAATGCAGGGTTACATGGATAGAGTAGGAGGGGGGGGGGGGGCAGGTCCGGGGGGGATACTGTTGCGAGGGTCAATGTGGACTTGATGGACGGAATGTCCTGCTTCCACACTGTAGAGATTCTATAAAAACAACAAGATGTTTGGACGATACAAACACCCAGTGGGTATCTATCTGATCCACTCTCCTCTAGGTTTTGTATGTTTCAATAAGATCGCTTCTCATTCCAAGAGTAACCTGTTAAAGCCTTCATAATATAAGACCATCATTCCTGGAATACATGAAGTGAAACGTCTCCGAACTGCTTCCAATTAAATTATATCCTTTCTCAGGTAAGGAGACAAAAATAATCTCTCACACAGATGAAGTTTTTTTTTGTTTTCTCAATGGTGAGAGTATTTGGAACTCTCTTCCCTGCAGAGCATTGGAGGCCGAGATATTGAATATGTTTGAGGCACAGACAGAAGGTTCATAAAGAATAACGGTGTCAAGGATTATCGGGGAATTGCAGGAATGAGCAGTGTTGGGGAAATGCTGACAGTGGTAAAAAAAATCACACTGCTCCAGCACAACCAGGAATATAATGCAAAATGAAATGATAATATCGATAAAATGTTAAGGGGAAATCCAAGATGGTGGCGATCTAGAAGGTCTGCTTTGTTGGGCTCTGCATCACAGCACGGGCAAAGTGGTTCCCTAACTCACTCCATCCCAGCCATTTATTTAAAATGCTTAGTTTTTGGAAGTTTTGAGATTTGGCACTTGTAGTAGCCTTAGTTTGTGTAGTTTTTAAGCTCTATGATACTTTGTTTATTAATGAATTCGAGTTCTTCCTCTCTCGAGTTCAAATGTTGCTACAGTGTGTTCTGGGTAATGATGTGCTTAAATGGTCCACCTGGAGCATTAAGGTGAGCCATTGGCCAGAAAAGAGGAAAAATTTACTTTCTAGTCTTAAAAAGAGAGGGTGGATGTTGTCCTATTGCAGGAGATGCACCTTGATGACAAGGAACATTTGACATTACAGTAGGTCGGGCTTGGTCGGGTTTATTTCTCGTCTTTTAATATTATGAGGAGGGGAGAAGCCATAATGGATAAAAAAAATCTTCCATTTAATCTACTAGATTGTATTTGATACTCACGGGAGGCTCATAATACCCAAAGCCTTGAACTATAGTAAAGAATATAGTATTTTGAATGTTTATTGCCCCCCCCCAACCTCAGCGTACCCTCTTAAATTCCTGGTAGATGCATTTTCCAACTTCGGTTATCTTGCATCGTGCCACATTATTGTAGAAGTTTTTAAAAGTCTTATGGACCCCACGGTGGACAGAATGTCCAAAGGTGCCCCAATACCCTCGTTATAATGTAAGCAATTAGTGGATATGTGTGCAGAACGAGAGCTGGTGGATGTCTGGTGGCAGATCCTCATCATAAGTAGGGATTTTATTTTCTTCTTTAACCGGCATAAATGCCACACGAGGGTTGATATCTTCCCCATTCCTGCAACAATCTTAGATTCGGTGGCATCCTGCACAATTGGGAATATTACCATTTCTGACCATGAAGCAGTATACTTATTGATTAAGATTAAGGGCAATATAATAGATTCGAGACACTAGCGAATTCTTAAGACTCGTTGGTTAATTGAGCAGTTAGATTAGATTACTTACAGTGTAGAAACAGGACCTTCGGCCCAAACAGTCCACGACGACCCACCCCCTGACATTTACCCCTTCACCTAACACTACAGGCAATTTAGCATGGCCAATTTACCTAACCTGCACATTTTTGGACTGTGGGAGGAAACCCACGCAGACACAGGGAGAATGTGTAAACTCCACACAGACAGTCACCTGAGGCAGGAATTAAACCTGGGTCTCTGGCGCTGTGAGGTAGCAGTGCTAACCATTGTGCCACTGTGCTGACCCATCCAATGGATTCAGATCTTGCTTAGCCATTAATTCAGATTCAACCAGTAACTCATCCACTCTATGGTAAATTGCTAAGGCTTATGCCAAGGGAATAATTATTCCTTATGATGTAGCAGAAGGGCGAGCAGGAATGCTGGTTTGAGGCAAATCTGAGGACAGCCGAGAGTGCATACTGTGATTGTCCCTCAGTGGCTAAGCTGCAGAGGATTACAACGCTTCGGTATACAGTGAATTCCACGCTCACACAGACAGCCAAGAAGGAACTTACTTTTGCAAAACAAAGGCTATTTGAACATGGTGATAAGCCAGGCAGGTATTTATTCTATCTTGCCAGGAAAATGATCGCCCCTCTTAAGCCATTACCTCAATTAGGAAAGGTATTGGGATCCTTACCTTCAATTCCAAAAAGATTAATGTCTCCTGTCCGAGATTTTTCACCGAATTATTTCAGACTGAACATTTTGAGGATAGATGGATTAAGATGGAGTCATTTTTCAAGAACCTGGGTCTTCCAGGAATAACCCCTGAATAGGTGTTGTGCCTTAATGCACCAATGTCAGCGCAGGAGGGTTTGAAGCAGGTTCGGAATGTAAGGGCGCACGTTCCTGACGGATTTCCTAGTGAATTTTATAAATAATTTATAAACCTATTGTCAGGGCTGATGTTTAACGTGTTCCGTCACTCATACAGTCACGAACCCCTCCTTCCATCCTTAATAGAGGCTCATATCTCTCTGATACTGAAGAAAGGAAGACCCCGGAGGATTGTGCTTCTTACACGCCAATTTCACTTTTAAATGTTGGTCTGAAAATCCTGTCTGAGATCCGTGCATTAAGGTGGAAACTTTGCTGCCTTCCGTTGCCAAAGAGGACCAAACAGGCTTTGTAAAGGGCCGCAGATCTTGCTACAATGTTAAGAATTTACTCAACATGATCCAGGAGTGTTAACAACAATCTGTCCAGGGATTATTGATCTCTTTAGATGAGAGAAGGCATTTGATTGGTTTGAGTGGCCGGATTTCTTCTGGACATTAGAATGTTTTGGCATACGCAAAGTTTTTCTCAAGTTGGTGAGGGTCAATTACCGCTATCCTCTGGCTGCGGTTCTCACTAATGGTGTGCCAACCAGTAACATTAATATTTCTCCAGGCAGCCACACAGGTTGACACCTTTCGCCATTCTTGTTTACGTTGGGGATTGAGCCACTGGCGGAGGCCATCCGTAGGGATGCCAACATATCTGCCCCAGAGGTGGGATCGAAGTCTCGAAAGATTACATTGTATGCAGATTAGGGTCTTATGTTTTGTCAAATCCCGCAATTTCGGTAGTTCATGTGATGCAATGCATTGATTCGCTTGTTGCCTTTCCGGGCGATAAGATTAATTTTACAAAGTTGGAGGCCATGCCTATGGGAGGTCTTAGGGAAATACCTGATACTGAGGCCAAATCCTGGTTTTCTTTTAAATGGTCACGGGGGTAGTTTCCTTATTTCAGTATATCCATTACATCTGTCTTTGCTCATTTATTTAACATGAACTATGTCCATTTGTTTGACAAAATTAAGCAAGACCTTCAAAGATGGGAGGCATTTACAATATCCTGGCTAGGTCGGATAGCTGTTATTAAAATGAATATCCTTCTTCATTTCCTACACCCAGTTCAAATGCTTTCTATGACGTTTCCCAGACAGATATTTCGGAAACATAATGGCTGGTCTAGCTCTTTTATTTGGCACCATAAGCGATTCTTTATCGAGCTAACAAAATTGCAACTGCACCACAGATTGTGAGGAGTAGATCTCCCCGATTAAAAGCAATCAATTAAGTTTTTTTCATCGTATGTTCGTGCCTGAGCCGCTGAGGTCTCGGCATCAGTATGGCTCGACATTGAGCCCTCTCAGACAAAGTGAACCCTTATTAGTCTGTTGTTCTTAGATAAAATGGCAACATTTATGGAATATTGTCATAAAATAATGATTTTCAATTCTGTTAAAACTTGAAGGACAATGCGTCAGATAGAGGCAATACAGCCAAACCATGTTTCTTACCCCTATAATTGGTATACCGGGGATAATGGATTCCAGGTTTAAACTGAGGGCAGTCATGGGGGTAGCTTGTTTGGGTGATTTAGAATTAGTAGTATCCCGACAGTGTGCAAACAGGTCCTTGGGTCCAGCAAGTCCACTTCGATCCTCTGAAGAGTAACCCACCCACACCCATTCCCCTACCATCTTATATTTAACCTGATTAATGCCCCAACTTAAACATCCTGGAACACTGTGAGCGATTGAGCAATGGCCAAATCATCTAACATGCACATGTTTGTGACTGTGGGAGGAAACCTACGCAGTTACAGTTGAGAATATACTAACTCCACACAGCCAGTCACCCAAGACTGGAACCAAACCTGTGACCTCAGTGCAGTGAGTCGGCAGTGCAAACCACCGAGCCACCACGTGTTACTTCAAGGAGAAACAATGATACCGTTTGATCAAATCACTCGTAAGTATGGACTACCTAGTAAAGACTTCTTCTGTTTTTTTTTCTAGATTAGAGATTTGATTTTAAAACACAATTTTAACAGACACATATAGATCCAATATAGAGAAGCAGGTGATTATTGTAAAGAATACACTCTCTGTCCGTACCCTTTACCATTTGTTGGAGAGTGTCCCCGCAGACAAGACTGTGCAGCTTCGTGACGTCTGTGCGAGAGAGTTGGGGGTTTAAATCTTTTCGGAGACATGTGAGAATATTTGTGAAAATGCTCGAAGGATTTTGATCTGTAATAGAACCCATTCCATGCAGTTAAAAAAATCTTCATAGATTCTATCTGACCACAGATTTTCTCTCAAAATTCAAAGTGGGGTTATCTTCAGCATGTCCTAAATGCAGAATGACTGCAGACTCTCTTACTCATTGCATGTGGTCCTGCTGCAGGCTTTGTATATATTGGAGCACTGCGTTAGGTGTGGTAGAGTGGGTCTTGGGGACCGAATTGGAGATGGACCGGGTTTCTCTTTTCCTGGGCCTGCCCAGAGTATCTTACGCAGATGCACATGGGAAAAAAAAAATATCCTTACTTTCTATGCTAGGAAAATATTATGTTGTGTTGTATGTCTGAAAACCCCCCGGGTCTGTTGAGACTTTGTAAGCTCATCATGGAGAATATCCCTTTGTACTTTCTCACCAGCATGGTGCACCAAAAAACAGAGATTAATATAAGTCATAGAATCATAGAGTCATGGAGATGTACAGCATGGAAACAGTCCCTTCGGTCCAACCCATCCATACCGACTAGATATCCCAAACCAGTCTAGTCCCACCTGCCAGGACCTGTCCCATAACACTCCAAACCCTTCTTATTCATTTACCCATCCAAATGCCTCTTAAATGTTGCACCTGTATCAGCCTCCCTGACATCACCTGGCAGTTGATTCCATACACGTACCACTCTCTGTGTGAAAAAGTTGCCCCGTGGTTCTCTATTATATCTTTCCCCTCTCACCCTCAACCTTTACCCTCTCGTTCTGACTCCCCAAGCCCAGGGAAAAGAGTTTACCTATTTACCCTATCTATGCCCCAAATAATTTTGTAAACCACGATAAGGTCACCCCTCAGCCTCTGACGCTCCAGGGAAATCAGCCCCAGTCTGTTCAGCCTCTCTCTGTAGCTCAAATCCTCCAACGCTGGCAACATCCTTGAAATCTTTTGTGAACCCTTTCAAGTTTCACAACATCTTTCCGATAGGAAGGAGACCAGAATTGCACGCAATATTTCAACACTGGCCTAACCAGTGTCCTGTACAGTCGCAACATGATCTTACAACTCCTGTACTCAATACTCTGACCAATAAAGGAAACGCCTTCTTCACTATCCTATCTACCTGCGACTCCACTTTCAAGGAGCTATGAACCTGCACTCCAAGGTCTCTTTGTTCAGCAACACTCCCTGCGACCTTACCATTAAGTGTATAAGTCTGGTTAAGATTTTCTTTCCCAAAATACAGCACCTCGCATTTATCTGAATTAAACTCCATCTGCCGTTTCTCAGCCCATTGGCCATTTGGTCAATCTGAGGTGACCCTCTTCGCTCTCCACTACACCTCCAATTTTGGAGTCATCTGCAAACTTACTAATTGTACCTCTTATGCTCGCATCCAAATCATTTATGTCAATGACAAAAGGTACTGAATCCAGCACCAATCCTTGTGGCGCTGCACTTGTCACAGGCCACCAGTTTGAAAAACAACCCTCCACCACCACCCTCTGTCTTTTACCTTTGAGCCAGTTCTGTATCCAAATGGCTAGTTCTCCCTGTATTCCATGAGAACTAACCATGCCATTCAGTCTCCCATGGGGAACCTCATCAAAACCCTTCCTGAAATCTGTATAGATCTCATCTACCCCTCTGCCCTCATCAATCCTCTTTGTTACTTTCTCAAAAAACTCAATCAAGTTTGTGAGCCATGATTTCTCACGCACAAAGCCATGTTGACTATCCCTAATCAGTCCTTGCCTTTCCAAATACATGCACATCCTGTCCCTCAGGATACCCTCCAACAACTTGCCCACCACCAATGTCAGGGTCACTGGTCTATAGTTCCATGGCTTGTCCTTAACACCCTTCTTATACAATGGCAAAACGTTAGCCAACCTCCAGTCTTCCGGCACCTCACCTGTGACTATCCATACTACAAATATCTCAGCAAGAGGCCCAGCAATCACTTCTCTAGATTCCCACAGAGGTCTCGGTTACACCTGATTAGGTCCTTGGTATTTATCCACCTTTAACCATTTCAAGACATCCAGCACTTCCTCCTCTGTAATATGCAAGGTGTCACCATCTATTTCCCTACATTTTATATCTTCCATATCCTTTTCCACAGTAAATACTGATGCACAATACTCCTTTGGTATCTCCCCCATACTTCCCGTGTTAGGAAAAATATTCTGTGGTGTTGAATGCCTGAAACCCCCCCCCGGGTCTGTTGGGTGGTTGTAAGCTCATCATGGAGAATATTTCCTTTGGACATTCTCACCAGTACGGTGCACCGAAAAGCAGAGATTCATATAAGATATGGCAACCCTTTTTGGATTACCACGATACAGGCTTATCTGTCACTCTAAAAATGTTTGTTAATCGCCATGACGATATTGTCTAATGAATCACATATTAAGAATTATGAACGTATGAATGTGTATCAGTTGATGCTCTCGAAGAACGAGAGCTATCACTTTGTTATGCTGAGCCGTATTATTTATTTATTATTTGTTGTTTATTTTTGTTTTTCTTCTGTCCGTTTAGAGACTTTAACTTATTTTGTATATACATGCACATGGGTGTAATTCTGTTCAGTTATTTGAGTTGTTTCGTTATTGTTTAATAATAAAATAGCTTTTTCAATAAAATCGTTTGTTAAAAAATTAAAATGCTAACATTGATAGATTAGAGTCCCAAATAACTCTCATTAGAGAGACCACTCATGGTGGTTTACGTTGGAGGTCACCACACGGGTGATGGGGTGAGGTTGAGAGAGCATCCCCTTCATGGTAACCTCTGTCAGTGTGGGGAATTGAATCTGCGCTGGTGGCCTCCCTCTGCATCACCAACCAACCATCCAGCCAACTGAGTGGGAGACTGTGTAATGTTGCACACAGAATCAGTCACAAAAAAAAGTGCAAGAGAAATTTTAATGACAAGGGAAGAGGTGAATTCGAGATAAAAATGTTCTCTGCTAGAAATTATATTTTACAATGAGACAAGTGTTTGGAAGCTGTCTTTGGTTGGATACAATAATGTGAGACAAGTGAAATAACCAGAATGACTAATTGTGATTGGATATCGATAACCATAAAATAAGTGCATGTTTTTGATTGGTCTGTGGAAAGGATGCTGACTGTTGCATGAATTTATAAATCAGATGAAATATATTGTACCGAGAGTCCGTCCCCATGGGAAATGCCTGCTGAACACATGCTAGAAGAAACCCATGGTATGAAGTGTCTCAGAATCTCTGCTCGGTAACAGGAACCTGGGAGTTGAATGACTGGAAGTTCCTGTAACATGGAGCTGAGAAAAACCATCAGATCACCCCCAAACGAATTGAACGTTGGAGCATATTTGAAGTACTGAATGGCCTCATGATGGATTTTAATTGTGTGTGATTTGAAAAACGTACATCTCTACTCCATCCTCCTACGTGTTACACACCGGGGCACAGCCGTTTTCCTGAAACTGGGAATAAGTTGGAACCATATCTGGAACATTGACATTCTGCAGAATATTCTCTATGTGGGGGGCATTAGAAAGACAAGAGAGAAAGAGAGGGAAGGTGCTGTATGCAATAGTGTGAGTGGTGGAGCATGAGCCTTGTTCGGGGTCCGGTGCTATAACAGATATACAGTGAGTGTGAGGGAGCAGAGGAAATATGGTGACCCCTTTCCTGATAGAGGGGGAAGCTTATTGATGCTTGTCCTGTTTTGCTGGACATTTCTTCAGACCCCAGAAACTGCACTGAGCTGGGTGGTGAGCTCAGCCCTTGCTCGGTGGATCTGCTCGTGTGGCCCCCTCTGGGAAGAGAATGGTCCCCTTTTGTACTAGCGCACCCACCAGAACCTCCATGCTGCTGTCGACAAACCATAGTGTAATTTTCCCTTCATTGCCATGCTTGGGGAAAATGTGCAGGGCAGCTCCAAACTGAGAAGGTGCAACCGTGTGCTAATTGGTCTTTTAAAGATGGCACCAGTGTCAGGGATTACGGAATATCCAGGGGCATCCGGGCGACTGTGAGTACCTCCAGTCATGATGGGTGGGAGAATCGGGCTGGCATTGTATGGGAGGGACTCTATGGAGTGGCATGTATAGTTCATGAGATGAGTTTGGTAAGATAGCACCATGAAACTAGCTCGACCTCGTGCAGACAACCCCTCTGTCACACTCAATGAAAATGTCACTGAGACAGTTTTTTGTTAGGTTCAGCCCAGAGAGGCGAAGTCTCTGCTGTCCTCACTCCCAGTTACAAAGCTGCATAATAAATGCTCATCCAAAACTCTTCATCACCTGAACTCACAGCAATATCCCTTTCACTCATAATTCTTCGAAATACTGACCCGTGTTGCATGATACTATCGAAATGTCTTCATTTCAGCATTCTGAACCTGTGAACATATCCTTCCATGACATTTTATCTCAGTGTCCCCCCCCACCTTGTCGTCACCCCAAACCACACTCATTTACAGTCATATTGCACGAGACTGCCAGTATGACTGGCCATTTGGCCCAGCTGATCCATACCAACCAAAATGTCCATCCAGACTCACCCCATTTCCCTGCCCTTGCTCTGTATCCCTCTAATCCTTTCCTATCTGTGTATTTGTCCAAATGCCTTTTCAATGTTGTTATTGTACCCACCTCAATCACTTCCAATGACAGCACAGTCTATATGAGTACCACACTCTATGTAAAAAAGTTGCCCCTCAGTTTCCATTTTATATTTTTTATCCTTTCCAAACATTAATGGATGTCCTCTAGTCCTCGATTCCACACCTTGGGAAAAAATTTTGAAGTATTCACCCCATGCACACCTCTCATGATTGTATAAGGGCTACACTTCTATAAGAACCCCCTCGGTTTCCTACACTGTAAAGAAATAAGTACTAACCTGTCCAACCTCTGCCTATAACTTAGAGCCTTTAGCCCAGAGGACATCTTTGGAAATTTGTTCTATGTACTTTCTTGTTCAATAATATCCTTTCTAGAGCAAGCTGAACAAAACTGAACACAATACTCCAATACAGCCTTACCAACATCCTATACAACTGCAACATTACGTCCCAACGTCTATACTCAATGCCCTGATGGAGGCCAACAGCCTTCTTCACTGTCCTGTGTATCTGTGACTCAAATTTCAGACAACTGTGCACCTGATCTCCAACGTCCTTTTGTTGCACTACACACCTTAAGGCACTATCATTCGTCATTAAATTCCAACCTGGATTTGACTTTCCTAAATGCAAGACACTTATCTATATTAAACTCCATTTGCTATTTCTCAGCCCACTTCCTCAGCTGATCAGGGTACTGCTGCAATTTCTGATAATGTTCCTCACTGTAAATGATGTCAACGAATTTATTGTCAGCTGCAAACTTACTAACGCTGCGTTGTGCACTCTGGTCCAAATCATTAATATAGATAACAAACAGCAATGGGCGCAGGACCGATCACTGAGGCACTCCACTAGTCACAGGCCTCCAGTCCGACAAGCATACCTCCACCATAGCCTTTTGCTTCATAACGTCAAGCCAACTGTGTCGCCAATTTGCCAGTTTACATTGGAGTCCATGTAATCTAACCTTCCAGAGCGGCCTACCATGTGGAACCTCATCAAAGGACTTACTGAAATCCATATAGAATATGTCTACCACCCTGCCCTCGTCAACCTTCCTGGTCATTTCCTGAAAAATTCTATCAAAATTTGTCAGGCATGATCTGCCAGACACAAAGCTATGCTGACTGCTCCAAGTCAAACTATGTCTTTCCAAATGCATGCATATCTTATATCCCCGTGCCTTCTCAAGTGGTTTCCAGAAACAGATGTGAAGCTTACTGGTCTATATTTTGCAGGCTTTTCTTTGCAGCCCTTCTGAATAAGGGCACAACATTTGCTACTGCCCAGTGTTCCGGGACCTTGCCCCTGAACTATCTTCTGTTGCCTCGTGCAGTGCTCTTAGATATATCTGGTCAGGACCAAGAGATGTATCTGACTTTGTGCATTCTAGTATGTCCAACAGCACCTCTACTGTGATATGGACTGTATCAAGATATCGCAACTAACCTCCCAAAGGTCACAGGTCTTCATGTCTTTCTTCATGATAAACACAGAGGGGAAATTGAGGACCTCACCCATCTCTTGAAGTTTTACACATGCATGCCCATTTTGGATTTTAAGGCGTCGTATTCTCTCTCTAGTTGTTCTTTTTCTTTACTATACTGAATTTTGATTCACCCCACAGTGAATATGTAATGGATGGGCTGGTTATGTGAGTTGGATTGCGAATGTGAGAGAACTAAACATCTGGCTATGCCTTTGTTTTGTGTTTTAGTTCTTGTGATTGGACTCTTCAAATCCTGACTCATCCGGTTTGACCCATCCCTCTGGATGAGTCATGGTAACTGTTGTTACAGCATCTGTGTCGGCAACATGACCAAAAAATGGAGCAGAGGCTGCAGAGAGGACAGTCACCGTAAAATGTAATGAGGGAATCACGATCAGATCAGCCGTGGTCTTAGTGAATGTTGGGGCAGGATTTTCCCACAAAATCCCCTCCAACAATTTAGTCACCATTGACGTCAGTCTCAGCGATCTATGGTTACCTGTGCTTTTTCCTTACTTTCTTAAATAATGACACTATGTTAGCAGCTCTCCAGTCTTTTGACATCTCACCTGTGGAAATCAATGATACAAATAATACATCATCAAAATGCTGACCAATCTCCTTCCTGGCTTCCCACAAACATTTGGGATACAACTGATCAGTTCCAGGGATTTGTTCACCTTTATGTGTTTTAAAATGTCAAACACCTCCTTGTAATATAGACACTTTTCAATGTGTCACTATATATGTATTCATTCTCTCGCCCTTGTAACCTCCTTATTAAATACTGAGGAGAACTCTTTGTTTCGTATTCCTCCAATCTCGTGTGATTCCACACATATGTAGATGCTGAGCAGCAGTCTCAATGCTCTGTCTCAAGGTTATGAAAGGATTTGGTAGCAGGGCACTTAAAAACAGGAGTAGCCTCACACTGGTCAATAAGGAATCTAGAAACTTGCCCACCCAGCCTTTCTTTATGCAACCGATCTGTTATTTTATAACTGTCTCCTTCATAAACAGAGTGGAACATATATAGACCTCTGCAGTGTTCTGTTAATACTCTCATTTCCAGGTTTTAAAAAAAAAAGATTGAAAGATTTATGGTCCATCCCTCAGCAACCCTCATCCATTCCATCCAAACCCAGTCAATGTTCTCTTTTGTAGTTATATGAAAAGTGATATGTGGAACTGGTTAATTGAGACCGTTTGCTCAGTCGTGATTTGGAGATGCCGTTGTTGGACGGGGATGTACAAAGTTCAAAATCACACAACACCAGGTTTTAGTCCAACAAGATTAATTGGAATCACACTGGCTTTGGGAGCACCGCTCCTTCATCAGGTAATAGTGGAGGACACACTTCTAAGGCACAGAATTTATAGCAAACATTTACAGTGTGATGTAACTGAAATTATTCCTTGAAAAATATCTTGATTGTCTGTTGAGTCTTTCATCTGTTCGAATACCAGGATAGGTTGACTTCTTTCATGTGTAAATCACAAAACCATTAAAAAACGCGTTGCATTCTCAGGTTAGCTGAAACAGTGAGTGTTAGCCAAACAATATTTTGAAGGTGTTATCCCCCTGTGTTCCCTGTCTATGCCATGATGTATAGATTGATTCTAATCTGAAAACTGACATAACAGAGTTTTACATGGATCCATGCAGTTTTTGAGCAAAATACAATGTAACTCTACAAGTACAAATTCATCCCACAAAATATATGTGTGCATGTGGGACTTTGTCGGTTTGTATATGTCTGTCTGTGTCTGTCTGGGTTGGAGGCTTGTGAGTGTGAGAGAGAATGTGTATGTGTGTGTGTAGTGATTTGGAGTGTCTTAAGTCTGTGAGGGGGTGCGTGTGCGAGTGTGTGTGCGTGTCTGTGGTGGGGGGTTTTGAGTATCAGTGAGAGAGAGTGTATATGTGTGCGCATGAGTGTAGAGTGGTCTAAGTCTCTTAGAGAGTGCCGTGTGAGTGTGGGTGTGGGTGTGTCTGTAAGGGTGTGTGTGAGTGTCTGTGTTCGAGTCTGTGTACATGTGTGTCTGTATGTATGTGTGTGTATATCTCATCTGTCCATGAAAACTTCTCTCGTTCTCTCTCTTTCGATTAACAAAAAGCCTGCTAGTTGTTCTTATTTAAAATAATTTCCACCATATGCGTTCCTTCTCAAACAATGAGTTTCGAATTCAACTATGCCTATCGCGCGCACACACATGCACTGTCCCTCAGTTTCTGATGAACACACACAACAGCAAATCTTCCCATTGTAGGCAGTAATCTGATGCAAGTATAGTTTGCATATGACAGTAAAGTTTGCAATACTCTCTATGCTGGGCAGATAGTGCAGTTTACTGAGCAACACACTAGCATGGTCTGCACAGCTCTCCATGCTGGGATGTCATCTTTTCCCAGTTTATGTTGGTTGTGGTGTTCTGTGAAGCAGATTCAGAACTTGATGTAACAAACCATTCCAGCTGATCTGACAATGCCTTTATTCAATATTCTCATTCTTGTCACTTTACTCTCGAAGATCTCACTTCTCCTGTTAGTCCCACTGCCCTATCTTTTTCCCCATATTTCCACAACATCTCTTCAGTTAATTAACTGTCTCTTTATGTCTTTGATATGAATCTTTCTGTCCCTCTGTATCTTTCCCTGGCCTTTGCTTTTGGCTCCCTAATGTATCGAGTGCATTGTGAAGCTCAGAAACAGTGAAATGGTGTGTGTCAGACTATTGTTCACTTCCCGGTATGTCCCACGTGATGGTCCATGGACAGGGGTGTTTCAGAAGTTATGAGACAAAACCTTGTAACTTGGTCTGTACATGCATTGGTCCCTCTCAGGTGACCTTGCGGTCAGTAGCGCGAGCAAACCCCTGGAGTAAAGGACCAGGCATCTAAATTGTGTGACAATGTTGTCACTTTTTAAATAAAAGTTATTTTCTCCTTTCTTTAAATAAGAGATCTTAAAGGCCGAACTGCCTGCTGAAAACGGATCAAGTAAATAACTTACGACGCTTTTAGGGTTTTTAATAAATAGTAGTAACAACGGCCTAGTAACTTATCTCCAGCTGCTACTCTCTCTGAAACCTGACTTGATGCTGATTCCTCCTGGATTGGAGAACTGTATACAAGAATGTATGCCTGAATGTTCCTTTTTGCCAAGGGGTGTGTTTATGGCATGTTAGTATATTGGAACAACTCATCTGTAGAAGGTATTGTATCCATTATTCGGTTAAGTTTTCCAATAGTTAAATTATTCTAAATTCCTCGTCATTTTGAATGGATTTTCATTAGAGTGTTTAAATATATTGTCTTTTGCTTAATGGTGAGTGGTTTGACTAGTAGCATCACATCTGGAACACCCACTTCACATCTACCTTTAAAATAAGAAAAGTTTGGCATCCAAGCTACCTTCTTAAACTAGTTTGAGGCATCCAGTTAGTCTATACCAAACTGGGGACTCTTGTCTGGTTCTAATCGATAATACCAAATTGAGTTTAGAATTACAATCCCTACAGTGTGCAAACAGGCCATTCGACCCAACAAGTCCACACCGACCCTCCGAGGAGTAACCTACCCCAGACCCATTCCTTTACCCTATTATTACACATTTACCCCGACTAAGGCTCCTAACCCACACATCCCTGAAAACTATGAACAATTTAGCATGACCAATTTACCTGACATGCACATCTTTGGATTGTGGGAGGAAACCAGAGAATCCAGAATAAGCTCATGCAGACACTGGAGATTATGCACCGGGAGACAATTGCGTTCAAAGGTCGTGTATGGTAGTTGTTAGCGTCTTCCGTTCCAGATGTTGAATTCGGTTGGTTTAAACAGTGTTTTGTGTATAAAGATTCTTTCTGTCATTAACAGTTTTCTGGGTGTGGAAGAAGTGAAGTTGGGGTTTTTACAAAAGGTAATGAAGGCAAAGCTGTAGGAATTAAAAGACAAGCTGGAGTTGGGGTTGCGTTTGTCTGTGAGAAAATGAGAGATAATTACAGCTGTAGCTCGGCAATTACATTTCGTGGAACCGCCATCAGTATCTTTGAAAATGGCTAGAATTCAATTTCAAATCAGGCATCTTGAACATGAGAAGGAATTGAATCAGTTTGAATTATGATGAAAACAGAAATAAAAGAAAATGAAAAAAAATGAAGAAAGAGAGAAAAAGCCAGAAGAAGAGCTAAGAGTTTCAACTAAAAGTTAGCAGTTAGAGAGGAAAGTTGACATACAGGGCGGAGATGAAGATAGACGGTCGGTGGGATGAGGAGGATAGTGAGGTTGAGCAACCCTATTGTAACCAATGGTCTAATGGGGTTCTGTTTAAATGCATCCAGGCATTATATAAATTTAATGAGAAGGATGGAGAAGCCTTTGGAATTTCATTTGAAAAAGTGGCTAAACAAATGCAGTGCTCAGTGACCATGTGAAGTTAGCTGATCCAAACAAAGCTGGTAGGTATTTGCATCCCTATCGGAGGAGGTATCTGGGGAGTATGAGGATGTGAAGAAAGCCATCTGAAGTGCATATGAGCCTGTGCCAGAAGCTGACAGACAGCATTTCAGGACTCTAAAAAAGGGTCCCTGGTTAAAAGCACATTGAGTTGGAAAGGATCAAACAAAGTAATTTTGAAAGGTGGTAAGGGTATTAAAAACAGAGCAAACCTATGACCCTCTTACAGAGATTCTTATTTTGGAGAATTTCAATAATTCACTTCCTGCAGTCGTGAGAACTCGTGTGGAAGAGCAGAGAGTAACAATGGCAAGATTAGAAGCTGAAATGTCTGACGATGATGATTAAGTTCAGAAATCAAAGTTTGGTTTCTGTGAGAGATTGAGAAGAATGTGCGAGATCTTCTTAAAACATATACCTGTGAAAGTAAGGTTTACTGGCATAGGCCAGGAGTAGCAGGTAAAGAGATTAGAGCGTTAAGACGTACAGAAGTACGTAACTCTTTTATGCTGAGACATGAGGAGCTATGCCATTCAGAAGGATTATTGGAGAGATTAGAAGTGCTCCATTATGTAACATGTGATTGGAGTGTCCAGTGGAAACATCAACAATTTTATTTCACATTGGGGAAGGACGCTTTGAGCTTGGTGTTGGCGTTACAACATTTCAGCATTTAAATTGCGAATAACATGAGACAAATATTTATCACTGTTCGTGACCTCTTCAAGGTTTTGGAGAAGTTTAGGGAGAAAACTACCAGTCTGTTTCGGTTGAGCTTAGTATTTCTGCCATTCAGTTTGAAATTATGCAGGCAACAGGGCGAGAAAACTTAAATTGTGACACTTTGTGGAGACTTGGATGAAGAAAGACAAAGCCATTCTGTGGCAGGAGTAAAATGGCTGAAATCGAAACTAGTTGTGAACATTTGTATGCTCACAGTCAATGTAAAGTATATGCATTTCAGTCTACTAATAGAGGAATGTTAGGAAGTCTAAAATGAATCCACCTTTGTACATTGATGGATTATTTTATTGAAGATGGAGTTGTGAGAATATTAACACTGTATTTTCTCTTGGTTTGTTTTTTAAGAGAAGTTATAAAGGCAGAGGTGCAGAACTGCTGTCTGGAAACACTCCAAGTAAATAACTGAGAAAGCCTTTAGGTTTCATTAAAACGGTGATAACAATGGAAGGGCAGTAGCCACCTTTCCCAGACCAGGGTTTCTCATTTTGTTTTGAGCTGAAGCATTCAGAAGCTGCTGGGGATCCCAAAAGAGTTGGAAGTTTTATTACAGGACACCTAGCTGCTTTTCTCTGAGATCTCTGTTGATGTTGTTTCCCCCGGATTGGAAAACTGCTATAAGGATCTGTATTTGAATATATCTTTGTGCCAAGCGGTGCATACTAAGAAGGTCCGGTATCTAATGTGTGTGTAAGTGTTCCAACATATAAGCTAACCCAAAATGTTCTTTTCTTTGATTGTATTTTAACTAAAGCATTTTAATAGATTATATTTTGCTTAATGTTGAGTGGTTTGACCAGTCACAACATATCTGTAAGGCACACTTCACATCTATATTCAAAATAAGGAAATGTTTGGGTCTAAGCGGCCTTCTTAAAACATTCTGGGGGGATCTGGTCTGGTCCACAACACTTGTACCGAGGGGTTTCTGACTGGCTCCTGAAATTGAAAATTTAGTGGAGGGGCTGGGGATGGTTTGCTGTAGGCTGTGCTGTGAGCTGCCTCAGACATTCAGGGAGACCTGAGGATTTGGTGACCCAACTCTTGATGGAGCATGTGGACTGTAGTTACAGCATCTGGGTCTGCAACATGAACAACAAATGGAGCAGAGGCTGCAGAGAGGGGAAGCTCTGAAACCACGCAGTGAGTGTGTGGGGGGAAAGGAATCTGCTGTATCCACATCGGATTTTCCAGGAACAGCTTCCCAAGTTTCACTTAACCCAGGAGCAGAGCGTGAGGGGACCCTGACTGAACAGGAAGTTGGTCACAGAGCGGTGTCACCTCCTTCAATACGACCTGCAGCTTCACATCAGGGGTAGGATGGTGCTGCCAGTGGCTGTTAGGGTCACTGTTTCATTCAGCTTCTACGATCCATAACTTTCCAGGCAGGACTACGTGACATATCCATCATATCCTAGTATCTCAATATCAATGTCACCATTCGGTGATGGAGGATATATTTGGTGGATGAGATAAATAGATTGTTTCTCCCTCAGCAGGGAGCTGCCGGGTGTATCCAGTATAGTGGGATTCCCGATGGAGTACATGGCATCTGCAGAGTACTCATGTCAATGGGGAGAGGTAGAGGAACTGTCGGAGCTCTCTCTCGCTATTCATGTTACAGTGTACCCATGCACCGTCCATCATGTTGGTGAATACCCACTGTCCTGGCAGCAGTCACGGCCTCTTCATTCAGAAGCAGTCAGCCATTCCCTTCGTCATCGGGTCTCCACGTGGAAAGAAATGAATATATCTTGGATAAAGGCCGTCCCCATGATGCACGTTTCAAAACACCATCCCCACCACCAATCAACCACATCAAAGTATTCCATGTGTACGGAGAGCAATGGGGTCACTTGGAGTGTCTGGGAGCTGACGATCAGGGATGGAGCAAAACCTCCCATGTCTGAGCGGATCTGAGTGAACCCTCCAGTACACAGTATCATAAAGTCCTGTAATCCCTCTCCATTTCAGTAACATACTGCCTTCCATTATTCCTGTATATGGAATGACAGGTTATATCATGTTAAATTCCACCTGCCAAACTATTATCTATTGTCTTTACCTCTCTGAATCTATTTGCAGACTCTCCACCCTCTCTTGATAATTTAATCTCTTGCTTATCACAGCGACATAACAATTATTTGAAGAGGTGACAAGTAGGTTAGACCAGGGAAACCCAGTGGATGTGATCTATTTAGACTTCCAAAAGGCCTTTGATAAGGTGACACACGGGAGGCTGCTGAGTAAGGTGGGGGCCCATGGTGTTCGAGGTGAGCTACTGGCATGGATTGAGGATTGGCTGTCTGACAGAAGGCAGGGAGTTGGGGTAAAAGGTTATTTTTCGGAATGGCAGCCGGTGACAAGCGGCGTCCCACAGGGTTCAGTGTTGGGGCCGCAGCTGTTCACGTTATATAGTAATGATCTGGATGAAGGTACTGGGGGCATTCTAACGAAGTTTGCCGATGATGCGAAGATAGGTGGACAGGCAGTAGTACTGAGGAAGTGGGGAGGCTGCAGAAGGATCTAGACAGTTTGGCAGAGTGGTCCAGGAAATGACTGATGGAATTCAATGTGAGCAAATGCGAGGTCTTGCACTTTGGAAAAAAGAATACAAGCATGGACGACTTTCAAAACGGTGAGAAAATTCATAAACCCAAAGAACAAAAGAATCTGGGAGTGTTAGTCGAGGATTCTCTTAAGGTAACCATGCAGGTTGAGTCCGTGATTAAGAAAGTGAATGCGATGTTGTCATTTATCTCAAAAGGGTTGGAATATAAAAGCAGCGATGTGCTACTGAGACTTTATAAAGCTCTGGTTAGGCCCCATATGGAGTACTGTGTCCAGCTTTGGGCTCCACACCTCAGGAAGGACAGACTGGCACTGGAGCGTGTCCAGCGGAGATTCACACGGATGATCCCTGGAATGGTAGGTCTAACATACGAGGAACGGCTGAGGATCCTGGGATTGTATTCATTAGAGTTTAGAAGGTTAAGGGGAGATCTAATAGAAACTTACAAGATAATACATGGCTTGGAAAGGATGGACGCTAGGAAATTGTTTCCGTTAGGCGAGGAGACTAGGACCCGTGGGCACAGCCTCAGAATTAGAGGGGGTCAATTCAGAACAGAAATGCGGAGACATTTCTTCAGCCAGTGAGTGGTGGGCCTGTGGATTTCCTTACCGCGCAGTGCAGTGGAGGCCGGGACGCTAACTGTCTTCAAGGCAGAGTTGACAAATTCTTGATGTCGCAAGGAATTAAGGGCTACGGGGAGAATGCGGGTAAGTGGAGTTGAAATGCCCACCAGCTATTATAAAATGGCAGAGTGGACTCGATGGGCCGAATGGCCTTACTTCCACTCCTATGTCTTATGGCCTCATGGTCTTATGCACATCACCAAACTCAGCATCTGTATATCTGTTCCTTCCTCCTGATCATTAATATAGATTGTAAATAGTTGAGAACCCAGCGCTGGTCACTCTGTGACCCTCTTGGTTACGTTCTGTCTAACTGAGTTATCCTGACTGCCTGCTTCCTGTATGATACCCAGTCCTCCCTATTCCTGGGCAAAACAGTAGAAGAGTTGAATAAGAACAAGGAACATCTGTGAGGTATCCAGCCCCTCGATGAGGCTAATGTCAACGCAGCCTCTGTTCCACTTTCCTGCCATCTCTCCATCCAAAAACTCTAGTCTTTTGTTGTCGATTGCGCCACATGAAAAAAATCCACTCCACATCTACACTTTTAATGACTTTTAGCATTTTAAAGACCTCAATGAGATCTCATTTCATTCTTATAAAGTCGAGAGTATAGGCCTAAACTGCTCAGTTACTCTTCATAAGACAAACACTTCAAATATGGAATCAATCTAATGAAGGTCTTCTGAATTGCCTCCAATGTAAATACCTCATTCTACAGGACACCCAAACTCTACTCCAGTTGCAGCCTCACTAATGCCTTGCATAGCTACACCAACACTCCCTACCTTTATACTCTATCCTTTTATAAATAAACACTGAAATTATGCTTGCATTTCTCATTACTTGCAGTACCTGCAGTCAGGTTTTCTGTGATATGCAGGCAGACACCAAGGTCCCGCTGCACCGAAGCACTTTGAACTTTCTCTCCATTTAGATAATAATTTGTCTTTCTATTATACTGGCCAACTTGAATAGCCTCATATTTATTCAATTTAATTTTCCTTGCTAAATGTTGGCCCATTCTCCCAACCTATCCATATGTTTTAAAATCTCTTGCATCATCATTCCGAAGTAATTTCCCATCGATGTTAGTGTCATCTGAAAATGTGGCATTTTATTTTCTCTCCCGTCAACCGAGTACAGTAATACCATCGATTGCAAATGCTTGAGGCATGATTACTGAAATTAACGGCACAAACTGCATTTGCCAAAAGAAAATGACACATTTATTCCATCTGACTACATTTTGTTGGTTAACCAATCCTCCATCCAAGCTAATAAATTACTCCTAAACCCATGTTGTCTGATCTTACCATTTACTCTTTGGAGAAGTGACATATCCGATGCCTTCAGGAACACCAGATATGTTCCATCTCCAGGATTCCCACGATCCACCTTGTTTGTGACATCTTCAAATAACTCAAGCAAGCAATTCAAACACGATTTAGTCTTGGTAAAACCATGTTGACTCTGAAGAATTGTGGTTTGAGTTTGCAAATGTCCTGAACAATGGACTAAACATTTGCCTTAAATTACAATAGTTTATTGTTATACTTTACTCCCTAATATATACCATTATTACAAGCTCTTCCCTTTTGAAAACCTTTACGTTTTCTTTGAATTCCTGTTTAATGGGCACAAGGATTTAAGAGATCTGCTCCAACTGCTGAGTAAGAGCCACGTGTGGCTGAATGGACTCATCATCCTGCTGGTGTACAATATCGATGGGCTGACGTCTTTCTGGTGTTCCCATGTTGCCATCTTCAAGGCCAGAATGACAACCTCCTGTTGATGCTTTCGAGGATTGGGAGATTATGGAATCTTTCTGTTGCTGTGTAACATTTTGAGGGGCTGATGGGTTTTCTCATACTTCTCCATAACAGGTGGATATACTGAACGGTCTCCTCATGTATCCCGGAGATGGGACCGAGGGATTGATTGGTCTTCGCTTGTTCCCATACAACAGACACGTGTCTAAATTACCTCTTCGTTCTCATGAAAGAAGTCTCAGATAGTTTTTATCCTATCCAAATCCCTTACAATAGGCTCGGTGGATCCGAATGGCCTCCTGTTATCCCAGTGTATCAATCTCCCGTCACTGTGTGACCGCTTCCAGTTCCTATTTTACAGACTTGAGGAGGCTGAATGGACTGATACTGTTGCTGTTTAACAGGATACTGGTGCAGCATGGCCTACTGTTGTGGCTCGAGTGGCTGATTGGCTTCCTTCTGTCAATGTATAGGGGTTGAATAGCCTCGTTCTGTTTTGGTGTAACAGGTTCGAAGGCCTGAATATCCTGCTGTTGTTCCTGTGTAACAGGCTGGAGAACAAAATGGATTCCTCCACTACCTGTGTAATTCACTTCATTTGCTAACTCCCTCTGTCAGCTTTGTTCAAATAAGATCATCTTTAATTTTTGTAAACTCCAATGGCTACTGGGTCAACCTGATCATCCTTTCGTTATAAGCTAGCACCTTCATTGCAGGAATCAGTTGAGGGAACCATCTCTGAGCTGCTTCCAATATAACAACATCCTTTCTTCACAGAAGAGGCTAAATCTGTACACACTACTCCACATGTTATCTCTCTGTACAGCAGCAGCAACACTTTACCAGCCTGCTGTAAAGTTCCCACCCGGGTTAGAGCTGCCTCAGCTCTCTGGGCGAATACAGAGCATTGTTGGAAGATCATTGTCCTTCTCTACTCCATCAGCATAACGGGAGATCTGGAGAAGATCATAAATGATGTGAGAGATGTCGACCATTAATCTCCCCAGAGCCCACATCGCTCAGATTCCCCAGGATCTAGTAAGGTGGAGCGCAAAAACAGCAAGGAGGAGCAAACATAAATGGGAGTTATATATCAAATTGAAAGCTGCAGTACAAATGTTGGACATGCTATAAAACAGGAAATGAGATATACATATTTGTGGGTACTTCAGTAACAATGTACTGTTTACATTACATCTAAACTGTGTTAACCCAATTGAATGCTAATGCTGGGAAAAATGGATTTCATGACCACGTGTGAGATGGTTTACATTAACATTATGTCGAGCACTGAGCTCAAGATCAGGTTATTTAGGAAATGGTGTTGAGTGATCAGAAGAGCTAAGTGAAAATTTTGCTGTAAAGGACCTTTTGGGAACAGTGACCACAATGTATTGGTTTTCTTTTATGTTGTTTCAGTACAAGACAATTTTTGTTATATTTGCAGTAACCGTTATAAATCTGAGTCATGCAAGCCATGAAGGTGTGAGGAGAAAGTGGGGAGTACAGATGCTGGAGATCAGAGTCGAAGAGTGTTGTGCTGGAAAAGCACAGTCAGGAAGCATACTAAGAGCAGATAAATCGATGTTTCGGGCATAAGCCCTTCATCAGGAATGAAGCTTCTGGGCCAAGGGGGCTGAGAGATAAATGGGAAGGGGGTTCGGCAGGAGGGAGGGAGCTGGGATTGCGATAGGTAGATGAAGTTGGGGTTGGAAGTGATAGGTGAGAAGGGAGACAGAACGCCTCATCTACTGCATCCATTAAACCCAATGTGGTTTTCACTACATTGGCGAAGCAGGAGATCAACTTGTGGATCATTTCAGAGAACACCTCTGGGACAACCACATTGAACAAATCCATCACCTTGTGGCTGAGCACTTCAATTCCCCTTCCCACTCTGCCAAGGACATGAGGGTCCTGGGCCTGCTCCATCGCCAAACCCGAGCCACCAGAAGCCTGGAGGAAGAAAGCCTCCTCTTCTGCCTTGGGACCCTCCAATCACAGGGGATCATAATGGATTTCCCAATTTCCCCAATTCCCCTAATCCCACCTTATCCTACTCCAAACTTCCAAATCAGCACCGCTCTTTTGAACGTTCCTATATGTCCACCTTCCTCCCTATCAATCTGGTTCACCCACCTTCCTCTCCGACTATCACTTTCAACCCCACCTTCATCTTCTTATTAGATGAAAGGAGGCAGCTTAGAAAAATGCCAAGTGTTGCAGTAAGCCAGTGGATTCAGAGAAATGTAGGATCCAGCAAAGGATGACCAAGAAACTGAGAAGAAAATCAGAAAGAGAAAAAGCGTGCAAATGAAAGAAAAACATAAAGACTGATAAAAAAAAGCGTCTATCAATGTATGAAAAAAAAATAAAAACAAGGTCAAATATGGAACAGTTGGTGCGCGTTCAGGATAATTTATTGCAGAGAACAGAGAAATCTCAGGGAAAAGAAACAGTTTCTTTGTGTCTATCATCATGGAAGAATGTCCAGAAATTCTTCCAGAAATACCAAGTGACCATGGGACTTGTGTAAGTAAAGCCTAAGACCATTCTTATCAATGTTGAGGTCATCTTTGAAAAGAAAGCTCGATTGAATATTTATAAATCTGACAGACTAGTTGTACTGCTTACAAGAATTTCAGAGGAAGCAGCAATAGACATGTTGATTGCATCGCATATTTTCACTTTATTTTCCGTCACATTCCCGAAAGGCATTTAGCCAATATGGATAAGGCAAAGGTTATAAATATTATCAAACAGTTTAAGAAAGGATGAATTTGGAGAATGGTGAACTACAGACCAGTTATCTTGTCATCCACAGTCATATATCTGTTGGACTCGATTACAAAGAACATGCTACTAGATATTTAGAAGGTAATAACATAACTGGGAAGTGTGAGAATGTACCGATGAAAGGAAACCCAGAAGTGGCAAACATATTTTTGGAATGGTTTGAAGATGATTCTTGTGGACATAGGCAATGATGAACCATTGGATAACGTATAGTTGGATATTCATGAGCTTTTTTTAAAGAACTCACACAACAAGTTCATAAGAAAAATTAAAGTGAGAGGTATTGGGAAGAACATAATGCAAATGGGAAAGTAAAAATTAGGTTTACATTCATGTGAATGTAATTAGAAGATAGAGGATGTCGTGCACCAGTTGCATCGAGCGTTGGTGAGACTAAACGTAGAATATTGTGTATCGTTTGGAGTCCCAATCTCAAAAAGAATATATTGACTACAGAGGAACTTTAAAAGATATTATCCAGATTAATCCGTAAAATGGCAAGATTGTCTGACTGGGAACCTCAGCCTGTAATCTCGAGTTTAAAAACATGAGAGTTGATTGCAGTGAATCTTAGAAACATGAAAGGACTGAATATCAGAGGGACATGAAGCAGTACAAGTAGGCGAGATAAGGGAGAATCCCGCGATATTCTACACGGACAAGTAGAACAGAATAATCAGCAAACAGTTAGTGTCCATTAGAATCGAAAGGGACAATATGTGTGTCAAGCTGGAGAACATTGATGGATTGTTACATGAAACCTTCACATCTATTTTACTTGGGAGTAGGAGGATGCAGGTGCAGAATTCAAGAAGATGGACGGGGAAGCTCTTGAACAGATTGATGTAAAATACGAGCAGGGATTTGAGGTTTTGTTCTGTACACATTTGGACCAATCTCCATGTCTGAACGAGTTGTATCACAGGCAGCTGTTGGGGTCAAAGGAGGAAAGACCCTGACTGAATATTTTAATTAGAATCTGACCATAGGGGAGGTGCCAGAGAACTGGAGAACTGCTAATACGATTCCACTTCACAGTAAGGATCGGAGAGATAGACCACGGAACTATAGACGAGCGAGTATTAGATCACCGTTAAGAGATCACTACTGGATAAAACAGGGAAGGAGAAAATCGAACTCCAATCAGAGTTCGCAAGGTTTGATCAGGGATAATCATCATGACTTTATCAGAAGGATGTCACATCCAATGGATTTGATTGAATTAGTTTGAGGAGGTCGATTATTTAGTTTTGTAGGAAGTCCTTTGACAAATTTCTACCTGGGAAACTGCAAAATATAGTAAAATCTCACAATATGATGGATAACTTGACAAGTTACAACGAAAATTATCTTAGTAGCAGGAGACAGATGGTGGTGGGAGAAGGCTGTTTGTGTGACTGGAGACCAGTGTCCCCTGGCGTACCACAGAGATCAGTGTTGTGTCCCTTATTGTTTGTGTTATTCATAACAAAATATAGATCTGAATGTGGAGGGGGCGAGGTGGAGATTGGGGAAGGTGTGATAAGTAAGTGTATGTTTGACATAAAGATTGGCTGGGTGGTTCGCAGTGAGGAGGAAGGCCTTAAGTTACAGGAAAATGCAGATGGAATGGTCAGATGGGCACATCAATGGCAGATGGAATGTAACCCTGATAAATATGAGGTGATGCACTTTGGGAGAAGGAACCAGGCAGGGGAGGACTCAATGAATGGCAGTACACTGTGACGCTCAGATTGTGCTTCTCCACACATCCCTGAATGTGACTGGACAAGTTAATGCTTAAAAATGTCTTGCTGGAAAAGCGCAGCAGGTCAGGCAGCATCAAAGGAGCAGGATAATCGATGTTTCGGGCAGATTCCTGAAGAAAGGCTTATGCCCGAAACGTTGATTCTCTGCTCATTTGATGCTGCCTGACCTGCTGTGCCTTTCCAGCAGCACATTTTTAAGCTCTGATCTCCAGCATCTGCATTCCTCACATTCTCCTGGACAGGTTAATGGACTAGTTAAGAATTGGACCTTGGGTGTAGCGTTTCCTAATCAGGGTGTAGATTATAAGAGCAATACAGGGCTTTGGTTTGGCCAAAATGGAATACAGTATGTAGCTCCAGGAGCCACATTCCAGGAAGGATGTGATTGTACTGGAGAGGGTGCAGAGGTGATTCACCAGGATGTTCCCTGGGATGGAGCATATCAGCTATGGAGAGAGGCTGGATAAGCTCGGATTGTTTACTTTGGAGCAGAGAAAGCTGAGGAGTCAGTGATTCAGAAGGATAATATTATAAGCGACACGGACAGGGTGGATAGGCAGCAGCTGTTCCTTTTAGTCAGAGGGTCAAGAACAAAGGAGCACACTTTTAAAGTGAAAAGTTTCAGGTTCAGAGATTATTTAAACATTTTTTCACCTCGAGGTGTGGGGTTCTGGGATTACTTCCTGAGAGGGGAATGATCACCTCAAAATCGTTAAAAAGTACTTGGACGAGCAATTGGAAGTGTCATAACATTTCAGGCTATGGACCTGGTGTAGGAAAGTGGGACTAGTATAGATCGTGCTGTATTTCTGTTGGCACAGAGTCTATGCCCCTGTGAGTGTATGGTGTGGAAGGTCAATTATTGAGCAGTTTAATGCAGGAATCGATGGATTTCTGAAGAGTTATATTCATAGGGTTATAATAGTGAACTGTATTAGCTTGTTAAATTATGTCAGTGTGAGAAATATGAGGAAACAAGTGCAGTTACCTTACAGTTTGAAACCAGAGAATGGAGAATGGGGAACAGGGAAATGGCAGAACTATGAAGCCACTACTTCAGTTCTGTCTTCACAAACCTTTCTAACAATACAAGGAAAACCGAGTCTGGTGTGGGAAAATGATAGAGTACATGGAACAATAAACATTGTAAGTAAATGGTTTAGCAGAAATTGTTGTGGCTGGAAGTAATGGTCATAGACAACAGTAACATAGATTTATGAAATGGGAATTATGTTTGAGAAACAAACTGGGAGACAAATGAAATTGAAGCAATGGATGTAAAACATTTTGATTTTTAGAAAAACGTTGGTAAAGCTCCAAGCCCAATTTGCAAAATCAAATCTGAGTGGATTGGGGCTAATATATGGACATGTTTCTAGAATGGGACAGTTGGCAGGAAACAGTGAATAGAAATAAACAGACTCGTCAAGTAATAGCCTGACATTTTCTGAAAGGTATGATTCTGTGAGTATGACTACGTCCCAGACTCCCCATTACCTTCCCCAGATATCTCCTGTCTCATCAGCAGGACGGGCACAGCAGAAGTGGCGGCAGAGTGGGATACAGTTGGAAGGGAATTGCTCTTGGAGTCCTCAAAAGTGACTTCGTATCCCATGAAGTCTCATGGCATTAGTTTGCACATAGGAAAGGAAACCTCCTGCTGATTACCATGTACCAGCCTCTCTCAACTGATGAATCAGTACTCCTCCATGCTGACCAACACTTGGAGGAAGCACTGAGGGTAGCACGTACGCAAGATGTACTCTGGGTGGGGGATTTCAATGTTCACCACCAACAGTATCTCAGCTACAGCATTACTGATCGAGCTGGCCGGGTCCTAAAGGATATAACTGGCGGCAGGTGGTGAAGGAACCAACAAGAGGAAAATACATACTTGACCACAGCCTTACTAATCTGCCAGTTGCAGAAGTATCTATCCATGATAGTATCGGTAAGAGTGACCACCGCATAGTCCTTGTGGAGACAAAGTCACACCTGCACATTGAGTATAACCTCCACCATTTTGGGTGGTACTATCATGGTGCTAAATAGGGCAGACTTCGAACAGATCTAGCAGCTCAAATCTGGATGTCCATAAGGTGTTGTGGGTTATCAAAAGCAGCCAAATTGTACTCCCGCATAACCTCATGGCCTGGCATCACCCTCGGAACAATTGCCATCAAACCAGAGGATCAACCTTGGTTCAGTGGAGTGTGCGGAATGGCAGGAGCAGCACCAGGCAAACCTGACAATGAGGTGTAAGCCTGGTGAAGCCACCAATCAGGACTATTTGTGCGCCAAACAGCATAAGCAGTAAGTGATAGACAGAGCTAAGTGATCCCACAAGCAAAGGAACAGATCTAAGCTCTACAGTCCTTCCACATCTCGCCGAGAAACGTTGGGGACAATTAAACAATTCACTGGAGGAAGAGATTCCACAAATAACGCCTTCCTCCATGATGGAAGAGCCCAGCACTTCAGTGTATAAGATAAGGCCGATGCATTCGCAACAATCTTCAGTCAGAAGTGCTGAGTGGATGATCCATTTCAGCCTCCTCCAGTGGTCGTCAGCAATTCAGTTACCAGTCATCAACCAATTTGAATCTGTTCACGCGATATCCAGAAACGATTCGAGCTACTGGATACTCCATAGGGTCCATAATCTGACAACATTTTGGCAATAGTACTGAAAACTTGTGCCCCATAACTTGCCACTCCCCTCGCCAAACTGTTTCAATACAGTTACAACAATGGCTTTTCCTCATTATGTGGAAAATTACACCAAGTATCTCCTGTATATAAAAAGCAGAACAAATCCAATCCGGCCAAATAAGACTTCATCAGTCTACTCTCGATCATAAGTAAAGTGGTGGAAGGTCTCAGTGCTTTTAAGCAGCAACCTGCTCAGCAATACCCTGGTCAATGCCGCCCAGTTTGGGCTCCCCCAGGGCCACTCAGCACCTGGCTTCATTACCGTGGTTCAAACATGGACAAAAGAGTTGAATTCAAGAGGTAGGGTGAGAGTGACAGCCCTTTAAATCAAAGCTGCATTCGACCCTGTGTGGTATCAAGGGGTCTTAGCATCACTAGAACCAATGGGTATCAGAGGCAAAATCCCTGCTGGTTAGATTCATACCTGACACGTAGGAAGGTGGTCATGGTTGATGAAGGTCAGTCAACTCAGCTCCAAATCTGTAGGAGTCGCTCGAGCAGTGACCGAAAACTTCTTCAGGACTGCTTCATCAATGACCTTCCTTCCATTTAAAGGTCAGAAGTGGGGATGTTCTCCAATGATTGTACAATGTTCTGTAACATTTGTGGCACTTCAGATACTGAAGCAGTCCATGTTCAAACGCGACAAGATCTGAAGAGTATCCAGGCTGACAAGTGGCAAGTAATATTCAGCCCACACGAATGCCAGACCATGACCATCACCAATAAAATACAATCTAACCTGCCCCTTGGCATTCAATGGTGTTACTATCTCTGAATCCCCAAGTATCAGATTCCGGGGGGGGGTAATCATTGCTCAGAAACTCACTGGTCTCGCCATATGAACACAGTAACTATAAGAGCAGCTCCGAAGCTAGGAATACTGCGGCGAGTAACTCACATTCTGACTTCCAAAAGTCTGTCCATCGTCTACAATGCATATGTCAGAAGTGTAATAGGAGACTCCCAATTTGCCTGGATGAGTGCAGCCCCAACAACACTCAAGAAGCTTTATACCATCCAGGATATACCAGCCAGTTTGACTGTCTCTTCATCCACAATGCTCCACCATCAACGCTCAGCAGCAGCAGCAGTGTTTTACTATATACATGCTGCAATGAAATGATTCACCAAAGTTCCTCAGATACCATCTTCCCAACTCACGACCATGTCTATCTAGAAGGACAAGGGCTACAGGTGTATGGGAATACCATCATCTTCAGGTTCCCTCCAAGCCATTCACCATCCTGACTTGGAAATTTATCACCGCTCCTACACAGTCACTGGGTCAGAATCCTGGGATTCCCTTCCTAATGGCATTGGAGGTCAACCACAGCAGGTGGACTGCAGCGTTCAACAAGAAAGCTCAGCACCACCTTCTCAAGGGCAACTAGGGACAAGCAATAAATGCTGGCCCAGCCAGTTACTCAGATATTCACGAAATAAATAAATAGAAATTAAAAGAGGACGGTTGCTGAGGTGTCGCAGGGATCAGTGCTTGGGGCTCAGCTGTTCGCAATGCCCTTTAAACATTTGGTTGCTGGAATCAGATACAGTATATCCCAGCCTGGTGACAGCACGAACAGATGTGGGA